>NC_143252.1:73029583-73348500 GCF_984573655.1 Nuphar pumila | reverse complement strand
CTCCCGTAATTCACATGCACTGATGAGGTTTTTCTGTCATTTGGGCCTCAAATTTGGGGACAACCCAAATATACGTATTATAAACTTTCCCTAAAAATTTTGGAGGTTAATTCGTCATATATTTCTCTCAATTGTTATTTATTGTAAACTTACGTGATTTTTGACTCGTATCTCTACGTAGGTATAAATATGGAAGATTGTAAATTAAACAAGAATTTTCCAATCACTACACAATTCGTGTAATATTACCTTAAAATTAATCATGGACCTTACTTCCTCCCCTCCTTGAAAAGGATTTTGTCTGTGAAATTACCTAATTTAAGTTACAAAAAGATCTGAATATTTCTCTCTCATGCTCGCTTCTGGTTCTCATGTGCATTCTTCGATGCCATGGTGTTGCCAACGTACCTTAACTAGCGGAATAATCATGGTACGCAGAACCTGATCTCGTCGATCAACTATATCTCAATAGGTTGTTCTGTCAAAGTCAGATCTTCCTGTACTTCCACGTCTTTGTAACGAATGATGTGCGATAGGTCAGGAATGTACTTCCTTAGCATCGACACATGAAAAACATTGTTTATGTGGGCATACTGTTGAGGTAGCTTAACACGATATGCCACTTCACCGATCCTTGCCAAAATTTCGAATGGTCCAACGTATCTAGGACTCAACTTCCCTTTCTTACCGAAATGAAACATACTCTTGGTCGGTGAAACTCTCACAAAAACCAAGTGTAGTACTGAAGAACAATCGGTGATTCTCTAGATCTGTCGCTGATATCGTCCCAATAAGACGGTGATCGACAAGGTCTCCCATACAATGCTTTGTACGATATTAGCGTGGTAACTATTATTGTATGCGAATTCAACCAAACATAGGTGTGAATCTCATTCACCCTTCCAATCGAGCATACAGGCTCGCAACATATCTTCTAGCGTCTGAATAGTCCGCTCGGATTGTTCATCCATCTGAGAATGAAAAGCCGTACTGAACTTCAACTTTGTACCCAAAGCAGACTGCAACTGACCCCACAGTCGCGATGTGAACTGGGGATCACGATAAAAAATAATCGATCTCGACACACCATGCAGTCGTACGATCTCTCTGACATACAGGTCAACTAGACTCTCAAGGGATTGACTGATCCTGATAGCTAAGAAATGGGCAGACTTGGTGAGTCTGTCCACGACTACCCAAATCGCATCATGCTTACGTCTTGTTTGCGGCAAACCTACCATAAAATCCATCATAACGTCTTCCCACTTCCATTAAGGAATCTTGATCCTCTGCATGGAACCACCAGGACGCTGGTGTTCCACCTTGACCTGTTGACAAGTCAAGCATCTCGCAACGTACGATACTATCTCGCGCTTCATACCGTTCCACCAATATTTTTGTTGCAAATCCTTAAACATCTTCGTTCCACCTGGATGAATCGTATATCTTGACATGTGTGCTTCATCAAGAATCTCTTTCTTCAGCTCAGGATCGCTCGAAACCCAAAGTCATTCTCTCATACGAATACTGCCATCATCTGACACACTAAAGAATGTATTTGCCTGTCTTGTCATGGCTAAAAACTTACCATACTGGTCATCAAGCTTCTGAGCCTCCACGATTCTATGCAAAAACTCTAATTGAATGGTCAAACCAGACAATCTGATCGATCCACCCCCAACTGAAAAAGGCTTCCAAACTATAAAATCTTCAATCAGTTTCTGACTCCACACGAGACTGGCCAGAACACCACTCGATTTGCGACTAAGCGCATCTGCCACTACCTTCGCCTTACCAGGGTGGTAAGACAATGTAAAATCGTAATCATTGATAAACTCGAGCCAACGTCGTTGTCTCATGTTCAACTCCTTCTGAGAGAACAGATATTTGAGACTCTTATGGTCTGAAAAGACCTCGAACGATTCTCCATATAAATAATGTTGCCACGATTTCAAAGCAAATACAACTGCTGCTCGTTTCAAATAATGTGTCGGGTAATTCCTCTCATGAGTCTTCAACTGTCTAGAAGCATAAGCAATCATCCTTTCGTGCTGCATTAGCACGCAACCCAATCGGGTACCAGAGGAGTCTGTGTACACCACAAAACCACCTCTGCCTGAAGGTAAAGCTAACATCGACGAGGTTGTCAGCTTTGACTTCAAGATCTAGAAACTGTCTTCACAAGCGCTATCCCACTCGAACTTGGTGCCTTTACGCAAAAGCTTAGTCAACGGTAAGGAAATCCTCGAAAAGTCTTGGATGAATCGTCGATAATATCCTGCCAACCCAAGGAAAGTGCGAATCTCTGAAACATTCTGGGACTATTTCTAGCCTAAAACTGCTTCAACCTTTGCTGGATCGACTAGCACTCCGTCTTTGGATATCACGTGACCAAGAAACATAACTCGCTCAAGCCAAAACTCGAACTTGGATAACTTGGCAAACAAACGATGCTCACGAAATATACCCAAAACAATACGCAAGTGTTCCTGATGCTGCTCAGGACTCTCTGAGTAGATCAAGATGTCATCAATAAACACAATCACAAATGTATCCACAAATGGACAAAAAATTTGGTTCATCAAATCCATGAATGCTGTTGGTGCATTCGTGAGGCCAAAAGGCATCACCACAAACTTATATAAACCATACCTCGTTCGAAAGGTTGTCTTCGCAATGTCTTCCTCTCTAATACGAAGTTGATGATAACCTGACCTGAGGTCAATCTTTGCTCTCTGCAACTGATCAAAAAGGTCTTCGATTCTGGGTAACGGGTATTTGTTCTTAATCATCGCTTGGTTGAGCATCCGGTAGTCAATGCACAACCTCAAAGATCCATCCTTCTTCTTCACGAACAACACTGGTGCTCCCCACGGAGAAGCACTGGGTCGAATGAAACCCTGTTCTAAAAGTTCGTCCAACTGCCGCTTCAATTCTTCAAGCTCTGTCGGAGCCATACAATAAGGTGTCTTGGAAATAGGAGTAGTTCCAGGCAACAACTCAATGCAAAACTCGATCTCTCGTTTCAGAGGTAAACCAGACAATTCCTCTAGAAACACATCAGAAAATTCCCGAACCACGTTTAAGTCATCGATCAGAACCATCTCAGGTTCGACTGGGGTAATACTGACCAGAAATGCAGTACTTCTGTTCCGCAAATACTTCTTGGCCTTGAAGGAAGAAATCAAATGGCTATCACACAAGGGTCAAGGAAGCTTGATCTTCAAGACAGGACGATCAGACTGAAAAAGAATAACCTTGCCTTCTCGACAAAAAACTTGAGCGTGATACTTAAATAACCAATCCATGCCTAGAATGACATTGAACTCAGTCATGTCTAGCAGGATCACATCAGTTGACAGGTTTTGCCCTACCACTGACACCTCGATGCTCAGAATATAGGAATCACAAAAAGACTGATCACCTGTCGCAGTACGGACCTCCAATGGGTAATTCAAGGACTCTACGGTCAAAGACAAAGTTCTAGCAAATCTGGTAGCTATAAAAGAATGTGGAAGCACCACAATCAAATAACATAAAGGTTGCATGTCCTGCGACTGGGATAGTACCTTAGACCAACTCGCCCTTGGTCACTTGCTCCACTATCGCCGCATAGGCACATCCTGCAATGGTCTTTTGGTTGCCCTGCTTTTCCTGATGTTGTTGCTGCGAATGATATGATTGAGGCTGCCTCGGCTGCGCCGGCTGAGATCTCCCTGGTGTGTTTCTCCTCTGATCGTCTGATTGCTTCTTCCGGCAATCCTTGATATAGTGGCCTATCTTGCCACAATAAAGACATTCGCGCGTATCACGTGGGCAAGGTCGTCTTGTATGATCGACGGAACACTTCGGACAACCCGCCATTGTGATATACCTCTGAGGCTATTGATATTGGCGTTGCTGCTGCTGGTACTGGGGTCGTCGATTCTGATATTGTTGTTGGTTGTTGTTGTTGTTGTTGTTGTTGTTTCTGTTCTTTTTTAAAGGTGGATGAAACTTCTTTCCACCCTGATGTTTCTAGAACTGACGCTTTCTAGGCCAACTCTTTTGGCTTTGCTGCTGCCCTCTAAATGCTGGTGTCCTCTGGGACTGTCCAATCCTGTTATAGAAGTGAGGTTGTCTCAAGAGCTTCATCCACAGTCATAGGTGCACGCGTATACACCTTGGTACGCAAAACTGGCTTCAAGCCTCGAGCAAACTTCAATGCTCGCTCCTTCTTGATCGCATATAGGTTAGGGAAATATCTTTCAAGACTACGAAAATGAGTGACGTATTCCGCCAGCGTCGAACTTCCTTGCTGCAGGTCAAGAAATTTCAGCATCTTCTTGCTCCTCTCATGAGCTGGAAAATATGCAGCAAAGAAAGCCTCCACAAACTGTTCCCACGCGATAGGCTGATTATCAAACTTGATCTCCCAGGTGGTAGCCCACCACCTTTCAGCATCTTTTCAGAGACGATACATCCTGAAATCAACCTCCCGATCGTCGCTCACTTGTAAAACACGAAAGATTCATTCTATCTCTCCCACCCAGTCTTCTGTTGCTTCCGGTGTTGATTTTCCATCAAACGAAGGAGGATTCATACTCATAAACTGTTTGTATGGAACTACGGTAGCAGGAGCTCTTGTCCCTAGGCGGTCTGTTGTATGTGATCTCTCATGTTCCTCATCGTCTCAGCCTGACGGCCAACCACCTCAATGAGGTTGTTGAGCGTCTCTATGAGTGTCACGCCCCAGAATTTCTACTCGGAAAACCCTTTGGATTTTTAGGGAATATTTTTTTTTTGAAAAGGTTTAACAAGAGAACAACGGAAAACACAGTGTACGTAAAACAAGTGGAAATTCTGGGCGGGCTATAGAGAACAACAAAAAAGGAAACAACTTTTTATTAAATACATTTACAAAGTGTACCAATCTCATTTCCCTTATACAAAAACCAAAACTGCCAAGATCCAGCAAGTATCAAAAGTGTGGGTCCAGAGTTTGCTGCAGCATATCAAGCTCCATCGCACGCCTAAGCAACCTGTATCCCCATAAAACGGGGTCAGTACTCTTTCGAGCTGGTGAGACAAACCAAACACAATATACCAAAGTGTGGAAAACGAAGCAGAGCTATTCATGACAATACATAGCATGCACATTACAATAATTAAGCAGTTACAGCATGAGCAAGACTACGAAACTATAAGTGGAAGTAACTAGCAGAAATTCATGGGCAATAACTATGCTAATGCATTTCACAATCCATATCAACTAGTAAAGTATGCATCAAAGAACATAAATTACCAATATACTGTGAACGGTGTCAGGAAAGTGTGAAAGGGCAAGTATAAGCCAAACGAAAGGTAACAATCTGTAGCAATCGTAACGAGTGCTGGAAACGAACAAGCAACTAGAGCAGCCGTAACAACAAGTAACTACAATGGCAAACTGAACAGTAATGAACACTAAGCAGCAAGGAACTATGGTAATAGCTGAAATAACTATAAGACAGGTACTCACAGCAGTAAGAAACTGTACCAAGTACTGAACAACAAGGCAACCCAAGTAACAACCGAACAAGAAAGGCAACTGAAGCACAGACTACAGAACAAGTAAGTATCAACTACAGTAAGTCAGCTGATTGGTTAGTCTTTAAGTTTTTCTGATTACTCCTTCGGGTACGCGAAGGAAACCTTGCATTTTGTGAGACATGCACCCCGGCGTCTGTTATTCACGTTCTAGTGTGGTAACCGGGGAAGCTACAGACCGAGTCAACCTCATGCGAGCAGCACACGACTAGGAGAAGTACTCGCATAGGCAAGGATTGCAATCCATACTACTGCAGTAGTGAGGTCCTAAAAAGGTAACCTCGACCTCCCTAACTCTGAGTGACTGGAGGCCAAAGGGCGCTACGGCTCCTGTCAAAACACGTGTCGTAGTAAGGACAAGTCACTCAGGGCTGTACCATCCACCCTCTCCCAAGGTGAACCATTTTGTGAATGGGGCGAAGCAGGTTTATCTTTCTTAAGGCTCATGTTCAATCATACCTCACAACGAGGAATTTGCCTTGTGGTCCCTGCAGGGTACACAAAACGAGGCCTTGGCCTGCCCATTCACATGCTCATCCTCACGCAGCCAATAGAGCACACTACTCGTGAAAGCAGTCATAACACCATATTATTCATTTCTGTTTTAGGGTATATCACACAAGAGTCCACACAACAGAAGGGCCACTGCCCGGGGACTCTAACTGAGCCCATATCAAATCATATCATTATTGATACCCTATGGTGTTATCTTTTCATTTCATGAATTAAGGGCACGTGGTGCGCTTACCAAAGCCTTAAGCAAAGTACCTCCTTAGGGTACGCACTACTCAACAACTGTGTCAGAGTGTGCCAAGTGCAAAGTGTAAGAATATCACAAGTTCTATTTTTGCACAAATATAACCACAAAGGCATTGCATATATCATTTCTGAGAGACAGTTAAGTGTACAAGAAAATACACATTTATATGCATATGATATCTCATCAATATTCCATTACATAAAGCATTGTCTCTAAAACATTAACAATGGCACTCACATATCCACAAACAAGGCAAAACAATACGAGTGTGTACTAAACAATCAAGTGTGAACAAGTATCATACTTTAATGAAATAGTACGAACTAAGCGAGTAAACCACAAGTGCAAGTAGTCACGCATGTGCTGACTACGACAGATACACAATCAAGCAAATGCAACATTGCATAACAACGTGCCTCGCGATGAGACGGTTAGAAACATTTGGCCATAGCAAAGCAACTTTCGAACAAATAAAGTGGTGTGCATAAGCATACAAAACATGTATCTTTAACATAAGCGAGCTCATCTCGCGAAGAGGGTCTACAGCCCGAAAGTAACTCGTGAAGAAGATCTACGACATGGATACACAAGGTATTGTCATACAAACACTCAAATCCCGTGAATCCCATAACTACACAACGAGGGACAAGTACCTCGAAAGGCGTGCAATAGCCAAGTGTCATGAACACATAGGAGAAGATACATTGTTCGAATCATCGAACCAAAGCCTCCAAATAATCTAATCTTATGCAAACCAATACGCACACGGTTACAGTGGATCGTACCACACACAAGTGTTTACATACTTTACATCTGGCGAACCACACATAACGGAGAGTGCTAACTCCGATGCATTTAACAAAACATTGCACGCGTGTCAAAATACATATCTAACTACTTATTATTGCTATCAAGGCGGTGACAAAGACAGTCATTGTAAAAGGATAAAGTGGCAACTACATCGTGCAATTGGGGAAGGTACGACTAGTCAACTAGCTATCTCGTACAAAGGACTACGAAACTACAAGGACAAAGCCCGAACACTTGCTGCACCAAAGCCGCAGTAGCAACAACCCAATCTGGTTGTAACAGGGCCAACTCTAGCCTAAAACCCATAGCATCATCCAACTAGAATGTAGCTAAGTGCTGCAACCGCACAACTCGGGAACGAAGTCTCCAAAACACCATAAAGGTGATACTACTATGCGAACCTACGTGGCCCACTGGTCTAGACTAAGGTACCGACCTAGGCAACAGGATCATCAGGTCTTGTCTCGTAGGCACTAATGCAACCTCTTAGGTTGGGGTTCGAAACTCTCTATCAAAGTGAGAAAACAAGACGAAAGGGAAGAGAATCCAACAACTGTGTTGGAACAGTTCCCAAAAAGGGGTAGGCGATCTTACCTACCACACCGATGAAAAGGCAATAAGCTTACACACGCAATCCCGGTTTGGGCTATGCTACCGAACTGCGATAGCACCCATAACGAGGTGAAAGCAACCCAGTCGCAGCAAGGGTCTAACTAAGGAAAGAGACAAAGAGGGACAGCCAGCCATACTGTCCTGCAATCCGCATACTACTGGGACTGAATCCTCTGGACCAAATGGGTTTGGCCCAGAAAGAACTATCAAAGATTGTCATGGCAACCAAAAGAGGTATGCATCACAGAACATAAAGTTATTGAGGTAATATCGTGGAGTGGGTAAGGATACACGCGGATACATATATGCACCATGCCACCAGTGCGAGAACTAGACAAGCGACAATGCCAACCATTGTACGCTATGATGAGACGGTTAGAAACATTTGTCATGGTAAGGTGTGACTTAGAGGCTGTGCCAAGGTTCGTAACCATGCATTCGCAACTACAAGCGAGCTCATCTCGCTAAGTGGGGCCATTGCCCGCAACAAGACTCGCCAAGGAGTTCTAACAGTCGTATAAGTCTCATAAGACTGCGACTACAACATAAGGGTGCCTCAAACTCCCTCCATACTAAGGTAAAACCGTGAGGTGTGCCAATGTGATAGTGCATTCAAATGTCACAAGGGTGGACATACAATAGCATTCATTAGAGCAAAGCTTAAATGCTCGAGTGTGTACAACTACGTTACGTGACATTATCAAGATACATTTAAATCATTGAGTTATGAAGTGTCAAGGATATATACATATATATAACAAGGGTGGTGCCATACTCGAAATAATTCATTCAACACGCAACATATATTCTCAATTCCGCAACCACCTTATTTATAACGAGGCATTAAACAAGACATTGTTTGCGAACACTTCCCGCTCTATGCAAAGACGACCACACCCACAATGGGGGTAAAACAGTACTATAACAATTAATGGTTTTCACCATTCACTATGTATACATATCTACGCATGCACCCCTATATTCGTGTAACTTGCATTGAATAATGACCACTCACACATGCCGCACAAGTTATGATTAATCCACATACTTGTTGACTCGTCGGGATATTGGATCCCGCACCAACACGCTTGCAGCCCCTTTGGCTGCATCTCAGAGGGTTCGCTAACAAGGCTAGAAGTTCGGCGATGAAGGTGGAAAAATACATACAATATTTCTTCGGCCAACAAGCACAATACATTGAGTCACAATAAGTCAAAGCTATAACGTTGTTGGGGTATTGGACCCCGTGCTGCATAAGCACCTGCAGCCGCGTAGGATGCAGCCCAAAGGCCCACTATCAAAGCTCTAAGGCTCGACAAAAGGAATATAAATATGTATATATGTATAGATATACATATATAGACTAGCTGCCAACACCAAAAGGGGATGGCAGCAAACCCGACAGCGAGGCAGCTGCATTCTGCGGATAGGCTGGAGTCTATCCAAAACAGACCCATGCCAAGGTCTAACATATATGTGCCGTGGGGCATCTCGCACGCACAACAACAGCCTCGAAATGGATAGCACTGCTGGAATGGGTAAAACAAAAGAAAACATGTCATGTTGTCGCACAATGCAGGAACCGACTGGATAAATGGACAGCGACTATGCTGTCCCGGGGTGTGGTAAGCATGAGCATAGTATGGACTACGAGCCCAGACACAACCGGTTTCAGCCAGCACCAACGAGGTGGGGTGCAGGCCTACTGCCTACACCCAGCTGCAACCTAACAACTGCAAGGTTGTAGCAAGAGCTGAAACTAAACTCGAAACACAAAAAGGGCCGAACGCCCAACTAGATTGGGCTCAGCCATGGCCTTTGACAGGTCTGGACCTGATTCGGTCCAGACCATGTCAGGCCCAGCAAAATCCTCCAAACTGGTTGCACCGCAAACTGGAAAAGAAGGCGAAGAAGACGCCTCAACCGAACAAGCTATGGACACAACTTTGACCGGTCTGGACCACATTCGGTCTAGACCGTGTCAAGGCAATCTGGGGTGTCTGACAACCACAAACCCAACAAGGGTTCGTCTATAGATCGTTCCAGACCATGAGAAAAAGGGGAGAACGCCCAGACCAAGGTTCGGTCATGGGCGTTGGACGCTGCTGGACATGTCCAGCGGACCAGGCTAAACCATCAAATAGAAGGTAAAAATGCAGATGAGTGGCCGAACATAAACTAAGGAAACAAAAAGGGCCAAGACGAGGGAAGGCCGGTGCCTCCCATCATGGCTCGACCTGCATAACATAAGCCATCAGCACCCAAAAGGGCGAACCCGAATGGTGGATTGCTAGGCTTGTGCTAACGCAATGCCTCCTTGCCAAACGCACCAAAACATAGAAAGCCAAGCTTCGACTGGCACAAAATGATCCGAAGAAATAAGGTGCCCGCCCCATCCACCAAAAGAAAACGCATAAAAGTGAAATGGCTTCCAGCCATTGTACAACCAAAGATACCAATGCAACACATAACTAGTATATACGATAAGACAATAAATCCAAAACTATCTACTAGTGATTCATGAAGAGGATACAACAACTCAAGACAAAACTCAAGAAACCAAGAATGACCTCAACCATGCAGCCACTTGCTTAACAAGGAAAAACGACTTCTTAAGAGCATACTCAAACACGAAAATCTGAAATGAATGTATGTAAAGATAGCTCATGAAAAACAGAAGAGCATGAACAAGGAAGAAATCTGGTTCAAAAGCGAAACCCCCATTTTTTGCATGCCAAGAAATTTCATGAGAATGCAAAGACGCCTAAAAATATTGCTCAATCCGAAAACCACATTTGAACAAGTGACAGAGTGTCTCACCATCGAGGCTTTGAATCGACAAGGAAGGAGATGAAGTTTGAAGAAGGGGTACCATGGCTGGAGCTGGAACTAAGTGCTGACACTCACTCACGTTTTAGGAGAAAGAAGGAGGAGAGAGGGGAGAGCAAGAGAGGAGAGAGATGAGAGCTTCTAGGGAAATCACCCAATGCTCTCTCTCTCTTCCTTTTTGAAAGCTTAAATACAAAAGGGTTTTTCAAAAAGAACGGCTAGGATTTAATATTGGTAGATGGAGGGATGGGGTGCTCCACGCCCCCCCATGGCCAGCCATGAACCAATGCATGTTGTGCTTTTGAACTTTTAAAAAGTCTTTTCAAAAATGCCATTGAAAGAGTTTCAGAAAAACCTTTAAAACTTGAAGGAATTACAAAAGCTGCCCCTAAGGCTCAGCCAATCGGTTTTTGTTGTTTGAAATTCTTCAAAAGTGTTGCAAAAATTCCATGGGGTTCCAGCCCCATGCTCTCTTTGAGAAGTATGCCCCCTTATGATGCTTCATAATGAGGTTTTTGAAAAGACCAAGGGCCAATAGTGGCCTCCTTTTCAAATGCCATGCAAAAGTTTTCAAAAGTGCCACCCAGCTGGTCAAACCTTGACCAGCTAGTCAACCAAGGCCAAGGATGTCCACTAGAGAGGGCGCCCAATGGGTTTGGGTCCTCTTCTAGTAGATCCGCTCCAAATCCAGAAATTGCCATTTGGTTTAATTCAAAACTACGCTTAATTAATGCACTAAAATATTAATTAAATTCCAATAAATCATTTAGTGCTCTAAATAACCTCAATTAATACGAAATGGTTAAGGCCTTTCAATAAAATTGCCTTTCGTTTTCAAGAATAAAACGTATTATGACTTCGGGTCCAAAACTCGTAATTCACATGCACTGACAAGGTTTTTACGTCGTATAAGTTCCAAATTCGGGGATAAACTATAAAAACATATTATAAATTAACTCTTAAAATTTCAAATGTTAATTCATCCAGAATTAGGCACTTCTTACTTACACAGTATATTTACGCGATTTTCGGGTCGCGCGTATAAAGCCAAAACACAGGGAACATCCAAAATATACTTGATTATGCAATATAACCTCGTAATTATACAAAAACACGCATATCAATACTAAATAAGCAGTAAACTCTTCAAAAATATTCGCGGACCTTACATCCTACCCTCCTTAAAAAGGATTTCGTCCGCAAAATCACAAAACAAGGAGCAACAACAAAATGGTCAGATCTCGTCTGACAATGCCTAATTGGCTATAACTAAGTCTCCCGTAGACTTCTAGGGACAAAACTTGGCAACATGCCCTGGTTGTCTACACTTACAACACTTGCCATCAAAGAGAGGACAAGTTCCAAGACCATGATCTACGTCGCATCGTCGACACTTTCGCTGAACTTCTAGTCACTGCGGTCGCTTTTGCTGGACAATCGATCGCTAGGATCACTTACGTTGGCGGTTCTGAGATACTTTCTGGTGCTTCTGCTCTCTCTCACGTATCAATGGTTCGACAGTCTCGAGGTCTTTCTCTTTCTCAAAAGCAAGAAGATTCAAATCTATGGATAGCTTATAGGTTTCTGCACTATTATTCTGCCTATCTTGGGTTACGAGCTGAAAATTCTCATCCAACTGCTGAATTGCTATCGTTTGTCATTGCACAACCTCTGCAAGGTTGTTCACAATACTCAAAATATTGTTGAATCTAGTCTCCTGAGTCATCTATCATGACAAAAAACACAACCCATCAATCAAAAGGTCTAACAACCATGCTTGCCAAGCGATAATCGCCGCAATCACACAGAAATCACAAGCACACGACACACAAAATCAGGCAACATTCATCACAATTTAAACAAAAGTCATATTGCAACCCAATCGTGCAACAACATGACAGAGAAACATGTTCTACGAACAACGCATACGACACCATATCAGGCCGCTATTGCTAGAAAGATCAAACTTATAGATCACAACTAGCTATATCGATCAACATCAGGAGATCAAAATCACACAAGTTATCCGTCGGATCTGGGAAACGTACAACCTCACACGGATTTACCGCCCTAGATGGTTTACCTGGTCTTGGACAGTACACTTCCTCACAGTTCACCATCTCCGCGGCTACTCGGTCTTGGACAGTTGATGTCTTCTTTTAAATCATTGTAATTTTGAAAAGATTTTTATATGAAAAACATGTGAAAACCAGACATCAAATAATAAAAACCGGTTCTCACTAGTGGATGAGACCGGGTCGAACTCAGGGAACGGGAATATTTTGTATTCAAGCACACAATTCTTTACTATTCTTTATTGCCGAATTATGGAAATGTCAAATGTTCAGAAAAGTAAACACAACTAGCTATTACAACAAATGAATACCCTTCGCAGAGGGCGTAAAGTGCAATATTTACAAACCCAATTAAATTCCTAAATTCTAAAATAAGAGAAAAACATCTTCTATTCTTGCACTTCCCATGTCATGCAATTGCTTCTGCTCCACTCCTGTGTGATCCTGTACAAATCCAACGAAACACAAGCAGTACACAATACAAGAATAAAACTAGAATGATGCTATCTAAAATGCACGAAATGTATGTTGAAAATTATATTGATATAAGCAATGATAATACTACACGAATGTAAGTATGACTAGGCATGCATTGTTTACTAAATGAAATTTTTATGCTAAATTGAACATATACTAATGAAATCAAATGCTCTTAACCTAAATGCTAAACACTAATGTAATTGGTTGAAAACTAAACACTAACAACTCATTTTAACAATTCATCAATTCAATTAACAAAGTAATTACTAGAAAGTAACTAATAGCTAAACAGAAAAATCAGTATATGATATCAGAACACCAAAATGGATTTCCATGACATTACAATCCATTTCCATCAACACACTCTAGAGATCAGCAATCAAACAACGGATTTTCATTACAGCAACACAAACAAATAGATTCTGATCAATCAAACAAAGAACACTATGTAAACACCCCAAATTTTCACCCTCATCCAGTGTTTGTCCATTTCATGAGTCATTACAGATCATTGCATGTCATTGCATGTATTCTGCATAGCATTGCATGTCATTACATAGCATTGCAGGTTATTGCATCTCATTTTCGAGATCCAGCACTCCTATTTCAAAACATTTAATCCAGATTTGAATTTTAAAGCTTTTATTTCAAAATCAATTTCAAAACCTGGGTCTTTATTCAATACTCTGTCATTTTCCAACCGCAGGACTTTATATTTCGAAATATTTTCTCAAGGAAACAATCTGGATTCATTTAAAATTCAAATTTTAATCGATTTCAATTCACAGATGAGACCCATTGAGGTGGTGTCGCTTCTGAATTCCTCTATTCATCAAATTTCTCAAAATTTTGAAAGTTTCAGTCCGATCAGGACTCTGTCTCAGAGACCTGATCCGGTCAGGAGTCTGTTTTGAAGTCTGTTTTACTTCCATTTTCAATCTTTTCCGTTTGCTTTCAAAATTTAGGTCATTTTACGAAGTCCAGTTAGTTCAGGACTCTATTTTAGAGTTCGGTCGAGTTAGGAGTCTAACCCTGACTGTGTTTTCTGACTTATTTCATCATTTCTTGATAAAATCTTTTGAAAATTCTTTCATTTAGCTTTTAAAATCTAAAAACTCAGAGTCCTAAGGGTTCAGGACTCTAACCCGGAGTTCCAGTTCGCATGAGACCCTATTTTCTAAAAATCTTGAATTTCAAATGTCAATTTTAACCCTTTTTTAAAGCCATTTTCAGTGTTTATTTCAAAAATGTTCAAAATTCGATGTGGGCCCACTCAGTTGGCACCATATCAAGAGGAATTCTAATTCAGTGAGGATCCTATATCATTTCAAAAATCCTAATTTTAAGTTTACTTTTGAAAATCTTTTGAAAACCCCTTCAATTTCAAGTTTTAAAATCACTTTTTGAAAAACTCAAGTAGGGCCCACTCGAGGTGGCGCCATATTCGAGTAAGTCAGGGCTAGACTAGGGTTAGTTGATGTCTTGGTTAGTGTTAGAGGTTTAGAAGAGTCAAAACCATTTTGAAAACTCATTTTGAAAATTAGTTTTTAAAACTAGTGTTTTTAAATGTTTTTAAAGGTGTTTTAAAAACCCAAATGTGAAAGATGCCAAGTGGCATCACATTTGGGGGTTTTCTAGGTTTAGTTAGGGGCTAATTAGGGATTAATTAGAGTCCCATCTAGGTTAGAAAACCACAAAAAATTGTTGCCTTTAGTGGGTTTATTAGAAAGAGTCCTAAAAAAATGAAAAACCTCTTAATTAACCCTAATTAAGTGACTTTTTGAAAAACTATAAAAAGGGACCTAAGGGGGGCCAAAAGGGGGGCTCTTTTCTCTCAAATTTTCGTGGCCTCTCTCTCCTCTCCAGCACCTCCACCTTCCTCCATTGCAGCTGCAAGCAACAAGGTAATATTTTTAATATTTTTTAGTTTTATTTAATACTTTTTCATGTTTTAAATCAATTTTAGCCATTGGTGTCATCCCCTTCATGGATTCAACCTCAAGAACCATCAAGAATCAGCAAGAACACTCCAAGAAGGTGATCTAACCCTGTTTTGGATGATTTACAGAGATTTTAATCCATTAGAATTGATTTTAACATGATTCTTTGCATTATTAACCAATAAAATATATGATTTACCCTTTTTAATGGGTTAAATCTATGTTTTAAAGGTGATATCAAATTCCAGCCATTGATTCCCTGTTTTTAATTTATTTTCATGGTTTATTCATGTTTGTTTTACGTTCTATAGCATAGAAATAAGTTTTATTTACTGTTTTATGGTTTATTTTATTTATTTACATTAGTTAATGCATGGTTTTTCAAGTTTCTTAAATTTCTGTGTGTTCTAGGTTTAGAACAGTAAAGATGATGTTATTTCGGATTAAAACACTCGTTGTTTATTTCTGATTTTTTTATATGTGATGCATGCATGAGTTATTGAGTTACTGTAGAAAAATCAGAGGTTTTGGATCTCGGGAACCCTATCAAAAAAATCAGACATCAAATCGGATTTTTAAAGCTTTAAAATCGTGGTTAAAATAAAAAAGGTAACTTGCTGTGATGATATTTCTCTCATCTTATATCCGATTTTAGATCTATAAGGTGCTATGGATTCACATTGAGTAGATCTGTCTGCTGTGAAATTTTCAGATTTTTTAATTACATTTTAGTATTTTTCACCTTTTAGAGAATCTGTTTTTAAATTTAAAACTCGTTAGGGTTTACCAAAACCCTAATCAGACTTGTGTTAGTCATAAATCCCAAACCACAGATCCGATTCATGATCTGTAAAAAGTGAGTATTGTTATTTTTCTGTCTACTGTTCACCACTAAATTTTCAGAGATTTTTGTTTAGAATTGCTATTTATGTTTGTATTTTCAATCTGGAATAGCTGTTTTAATCCCTGTTAAGAGTGATATATTTTAGCTCAGATTGCTGGAAGGGTTTCTCCCTAACCGGAGATGATTTTTCCGATCTTAAATTGGGAAATCTTTGTTTTTCTTCTTAGTTAGTCTCAATAAAATTTCATAAATTTCCATGGAGATTTGACCCCTGGTTCAGGTCTTGGACTGAGACTGGTTGGTAAATTAGGTCAAAAATAGCATATTTTAGGATTTAATGCAATTTTCGGATTAATTTAATGTCAAAAAATTATTTTTATAATTCCAATTCGACATTAGGGTTATAACAAGTGCAGGTACCAATTTGTATGGATTTTTGAATCCATTTGATGGCTGAATTAAGCAAATTCCAAAACCGGGTTCCTGAAAGATCCAAAAACACTGCTGAAATCACAGTTTTTGTGATATTGTTGGATTTTCGTGCATGAGCATATATTTTTAGGATTTAATCATGTTCATAATCATATTAGGATGCTTTAGGTTTAATTTTGTGCTCATTTGATTTCATTTAGTGCATA
The DNA here is from genome assembly GCF_984573655.1 of Nuphar pumila. Taxonomy (NCBI): domain Eukaryota; kingdom Viridiplantae; phylum Streptophyta; class Magnoliopsida; order Nymphaeales; family Nymphaeaceae; genus Nuphar; species Nuphar pumila. The sequence continues at coordinate 73,331,944 of NC_143252.1, read as the reverse complement.
AAACCTAAGTTTTTACCAAAATCTATTTCTAAAAACCCTGATTTCAAGGCTATAGCCTTGCTATCAGGGGCAATTTGGTCATTTGACCTAAATTTCGAAATCCCTAACCTTAATTTTCATGTGTTTAAGTATGTCATATCATATTTTAGCCTAGTTTATTTGCATTTGAATTTCAAAACTTGCATTTTACCAAATATCTTTCTAAAAACCCTAATTTCAAGGCCATAGTCTTGTTATTAGGGGTATTTTGGTCATTTTGACCCCAATTTCGAAATTTCATATCTTCTCTTTCATATTTATTCAATTTTATTTCATACTTTATCATTTTTATTTAAGGGAATCAAGGAAAAGGCTTATATCTAGCAAAATCCAACAATTTCCTGATATTGTTGGATAAATCTAGAAAAGCCAACATATTTTCATTAACTAAGTTTTCTAGTTTTGCAGGTACATTGAAGACTTTATTTTTCATGTATTTAAATTTCAATAGTGATGTAAATTAAATTAAACTTTGGAATAAGAATTTACATTTCCTGCTTAGCCTAGGTTGCATTGCATATAGTTTATTTTTAATAATGTTAATGTGTGATGGATGATAATTCATGCATATTCAAACTCACTATGGTCTACACGAATGGCACATGCACTAGCTTTTATGAAGTTTATAAACTTGGTGGAATTTGTATTTATGGCCATAGTCAGAATACAAATGATACTTAGATTTATGATCTTCACATTAGCCACATTCAGCCTACACTCTTAGGCTAACTTCAAGATGCACTGCATTTCTCAAAAATACAAAACGTATTTCTCAAATCCTCAAATCCATATTCATTCATTTCATGCATTTGCCAAATCCAATTCAATATCTAAGTCAAGGGGAATTGAATTCCTCAAAATCTCCTAAGTCTTATAGCAAAATCGATTTTCCCAAAGACATTGAATTTCAAAGGATATTTCAAGTATTTCCCAAGTTCCAAATTCAAATTTTCTAAGTTAGAATTTCAATTTCAAAGTTTGAATTCAGAGAAACCAAGACTCAGAATCGATTTTCACCAAATGTCAAGGATTTCTCAAAATCGATTTTTATTTCTCTCAGAAGTATATTTCAAATCCCATTTCACGATTTCTCATGTGATATCATTTCCAAAATTTACATTTTCTGAATATTTCAATCATTCAAAGCAAACATCATGTTTTCAAATGTGCATTTTCTGAAAATTCATAGCACATGCCTGATTCTATGTGCATTTAGAAATTAGAATATGATTTAGACAAGTTGAATAGAGTAGAGCATAAGATTGATCCTTGGTTCAATTGCCCCTGTTAAAGGTGGCAGGAACGGTTGAACCTCGTACTGACAGGCGAGTCCCATTCTTCAGAATTTTCCCGCATTTTAAAAAACGGAGGCGAGTTATTTTCAAAAACTTTTTCAAAGGTCAGTTTGATTTGCAAAAGTTAAAATTTTGCGATGATAACAGGTTTGGCGACCGTGATGGGACCTGTCTTCGCCTGATCAATCTAATGCTCTACTTAGTTCAAATTGTCAAAATCGATTTCCATGGAATGTCAGCTTTGGTTTATGATATCATGTGAACCTAGGAGCCCAGACTTGAACCCAGCTGACATGGAATGCATATAGACTAGGTATGGTTTGGTAGGACCATATTGAGGAGAATTATTCATGCTCACATAGACTTAGGTCTAATACAACACTCCTCAATTTAGGAATTGTATGAAAACAATGCTTGCTTCTTCAAATATTTCAAAAATCTATCTCTTTAGGACTTAGAGCCTTCTATTTGATTGCATGTGCTCATGTTTTTCAAAAAACCACCCCCACCTATATTGTCTCGGTCTTCACGTTGCTGGGATCTCTTCCAGAACCATAGTTCGGGACAGAGCCTCACAACTGGGCCACCTATTTGGGTGAAAACCCCCCTGCCACGTACCAAGGGCCATAGTCCAACGTATATCGGCAGGTGCTCAAGGATGTTGGAAAACTTGAACCTAGAACCGGAGAATTTGATTTTATGCCACGTACATCGAGCCTTGGCTTGAGTATATAGGCATAACTGGATTGAATACAGTTGATCTGAACCTTAGAGTTAGGATTAAGGTCCTACAGCCATTTCAAAATTTGTGCATCTAGAGTCAGCTTTTAGGGAATGCTGTATGTGCATACTTGTTTATGTAGAATTTGATTGAATATGTTATTTCCTTTTTATTTTTCATATTTTCTAAAAATACTGGACGATTTTTCAAAATTCCCCAGTCCATGTCCATGTACTGTCCATGTTTTAAATCCTGGACGATTTTCAAAATACTTCATTTTATAAAGTACTTCCTTATATTTCATTAAACCCTGGACGATTTTCATAAAGTTCCTCCATTTTCTTCAAAACTCCAGGTGATTTCCCATCTTTCCTGTCTTCTGGATCTCGAATTTCCTGCTTTATTTTTATCCTGCCTGCATTTTTCTCAAAATTCCTGTATTTTCCAAGTCTTATTCCAAATTTTCCATGTTTTCCAATCTATTCTGATGGCATCCAGTCAGCTTTATTCAGTCTTCCTTGAGGGTCACATCTCCTACGAGGTGCGACAACGTCTTCCCGAACATCGAGTCCTCAGCACCGGATCCTTCTTTCCCTGGTGGTATTATTCATGGTTCAAAAACTTCTCTCGTATGTTTCCGGACCATCTGGATGAGTGTGGATTGGAACTGGCGTCCGCGGTGGGAAAGCAGACAGTCAACGGCAATTTGATCCATGCACTAGCAGAGCGGTGGAATCCGAGCACTTCTACCTTCTGGTTCCCGTGGGGCGAGATGACAGTACTGATAGATGAATTTTCAGAGATTATGGGATTGCCCGAGCCAGCCGGTCAGCCTGGAGATCCATTAGAGAAACAGTTTTTGATCAATGTCAAGGGTCTGGATCCCCGAGATGCTTTAGCTCGCATGACAGGACGCAAGTCTTGGCCTCTGATTGAAGAATATGGAAATGAATATGTGGATCTGCTCGAAATCTACAGACAACATGGGGCATTTGTGGAAGTCAGCTCGTTGTCCAGGACAGCTCGAGAGAGAATTCAGCACGCGATGGTTCTGTGCACTGTGGGATTGGCTTTCTTTCCCGATGGACGAAATTACAGGGATATCAGAATAGTTCAGCTTCAAAGGAGATGGGGAAGTCGACAGACCAGCCGCCTCTCAATAGCCATGGCCGCACTCGCCTTTCTATACCGAGGGTTGACTCGTTTCGCACTCGGAGAATCCATTCTAGTCGAAGGGTGCACCTATGCCTTGCAGTCTTGGTTCCTCCGACATGTGCCAGTCCAAGCCAGTTCCTTCAGATACAATGGAGAGAAGCTTCTTCCAGTTGCGCGATACCGGTTCTTGATCGACACCCTTCAGGAGAAAGAAGTCGTATGGGACTACTTTGATCGTCAGGAATCACCTCTCAGATACACTTATACTTATGGCAAGCGGTTCAGGCTACTTGGCCCCTTCTTCTGCACCTACTACCATCCGGAGCATACCATTCTGCCAGAATTCAATCTCGCATCAGATCAGTGGTCCGGAGCATACCATTCTGCCAGACATGGCTGGGATTCTTTTGTTAATCTTACTATTTTTCCTGGTCCTCGAGTGTCCTCTGATTATCCAGAGTGGTGGAAAATTGTTTGTCCCCCTCCCCTCTGTCAAGAGTATTATTGATAAAATCATGTTTTTCCCCTCAATAAAATTCCTTTATTTTACATCTCACTTTGGTTTGACGACCTCGCCTAGGTAACAAGGCCTATTTTCAGTTGTTTATCTTGCAAAGAATAGCAACGCAATTGTCGTAATCCCAGCGACGACTCAATCCCTAGTAATGGGATATTATTTCAATTGTCTACCAAAATTCTCAACAAATATTTTCTTCCAAACCAAATTTCCTTCAGAAGCCTAACCATCAGTTCTGCCCTGCAGAGAGCATCAACAAAATCCAAGAGAACATTTGCAATACCCGATGGTCAATACAAGATCCAGAAAGAAAACCACATCAGTTGAAGGTGTCGCATATTCAGTAGCTTCAGAAGAAGAGATGGACTCACCTCGAACAATCCAGAGTCAGGGTTCGCAGGCGGATGATGGCATCGATCCCCAAATGTATATCATGTTCAAAAAGATGATGACCAAGATGCTGGCAGAGCAAGCTGAGCCCAGTACTGAGCAAATTCAAACTAAACAGAAAGATAAGGGTCAGGCCGTCAAGAATGTGAAGATCAGCAAAAAGCAGAGTCGTCACGAGGAAATATCTGATGAGTCAGAATCAGCTGACGATGCTGACAAGGAATGTGAAAATAAATATGAATTCAGAAGGTCGACTCAGGGTCAGGGGTCAGCTTACAAATCCAAGAATCAGTCTGTTGATGACCCTGCGCAGTCACAACTGAAAGATGTGATGAAAATGGTTAAGGATCTGCAGGCCCGCGACAAGGGCAAGAAAATCTTCACCAGCGAAGACTTCTATGATGTATTGGATGGGGATGATGATCTCGATAACCTCCCCAAGAAATTCATTAAGTTTGATGGTTCGGGTGACCCAAAGGCGCACCTCGCTCTTTTCTTTGCAGAGTGTTCCAAGTTCAGGAGGAATAACAGGGCCTTATTTCTTTGTTTCCCTCGCAGTTTGGAGGGTATTGCAGCAAAATGGTATTCAGAGCATATTAATCCCATAGAGCTGAAAGAGTTTGATAAAGTTGTCAATTTGTTTATTGAGCGCTTTTTATTCAACGCTGAGGCGCTCCCGACCCTCAGCCACCTCTGTGGCCTGAAACAGAAAGAAAGCGAGAAGGCCCGAGATTTTATCCACCGATGGAGGTCAGCTTGCAATAAGATGAGAGACCCGATATCAGAAGGGCATGCATTGTCACTAATCTTGAATAATTTTTCACAACCCTTGAAAGGTCTCATTTCCACGGCACCGTCAAAAACCTTCATCGAACTGACAGAACGAGCCGAGTGGCTCGAGCTAAGCTTTGAAAATGGAGTTTATGAAGGCTTCATCTTTACACAAGGTAACAATCAGAGTGAGCAGAAGAAGGCTCACTTCACTCTTTCTGCCAATGATAGCAAAAGCAACAAGAAAAATCATGATCACTATTCAGAGGGATCCAAGGGCCAAAAAGGAAAGTTCTCCAACAATGATAGGCCTCTTCAATCTAGTCCTCAGCATAAAGAGAAAGATCAAGAAAAGCCAAAGCGCAAGGATTGGAGTACGGATCGAAAGTTCACCCCTCTGGACCAAACACTAGAGAGTGTTTTGGAATACATGCTTGCAAAAGATATGATCCGTTTACCTAAAGCAGCTGATCCCGCAACAATCATGGGTAGATTCAAAGAAAGATTTTGCAAATTTCATCGGGCAGTAGGGCATGACACTGAGAATTGTTTCGTCCTGAAAAATATCATTCAAGATTGCATCGACAAGAATATCCTTATTGAAGATGAGGAAAATACCAGTCGACCATCCTGAGCAAGTTTTCTAAAAATTGATAATGTCGAGACTATGTCACTTTCATCATTTTGTCATTTTGAAGCAACAATGTAGTCTCAGTTCTTCTATCAATTTGTTATTTCCTTCTTCAATGCATTAATAAATTTGTCAATCTTCCATATGGCCTGGCGTCATCTTTTATATTCTTCATTTGCAAATGTTTAAATGTCTTCTTATAAGGGGTAACCTTTTTCAAAGTGCCTCTCTGATCAACCAAGAAGCTCATTGTCAGTTTTACCTCGTTATCCTCAGAGAATTCTCATCAAATATCAATTACTTATCCTTTCTTATTCCCCCATTACACTGAGGCATTACTTTGGAAATTGTCTTCAAAACATCCTGTATGCAGGCAGGATCAAACAAATCTCTCATTTTGCACACATGTGCACCCATTTATATCATTTTACATACATTTGCATTCATTTGCATTTGCAGGCATTCATTCGCATTCATCTGCATTTGCATCAAGCTTCCTCGCTCAAGAGAAGGGGTTAATCCTGAAAACAGGCTTTGAAAAGCTAACTATGATGGTCCATTCAAATCATGAACCAAGAATTTTTATTTTCCAAATTCAAAACCCATAAGTTGAACACTTCCTTCTTAAATTGTGATCCTTAGGTTAAATCCCTATGGAATTGATAGTTCGTAGGTCGAACCCCTGCAGAGTCAATGTGATTTGTAGGTTGAACGCCTGTCAAACCAATAAGGCTCATAGGTTGAACCCCTTTCGAACCAATCTCGTTCTCAAAAATTTCGAACTGTAGGTTGAAGTCCTCCTGATCCAATATTCTTTACAGTCCTTAGGTCGAACTCCTTTTGGATTGGTATTTTTTAGATATATGATTTGTAGGTTGAAGTCCTCCTGATCCACGTTCTTAGGCTGAATCCCTATAGAACCCATGTCGTTCCCAGTGAACCAATGTCGTTCTTAATTGAACCAATGTCGTTCTTAGGCTGAATCCCTATTGAACCCATGTTGTTCCCAGTGAACCAATGTCGTTCTTAATTGAACCAATGTCGTTCTTAGGCTGAATACCTATCGAACTCATGTTGTTCCCAGTGAACCAATGTCATTCTCAATTGAACCAATGTCATTCTTAGGATGAATCCCTACAGAACCCATGTCGCTTCCAGCAGACCAAATCACAATTTTGATCTCCAGGTCATCCAATATCCTATTTCCAATTTCTGAGTCTCTCCTTTGGGGAAAGGAGAGAAGAATCTAGCCACGGATGTGTCATTTAGATCTCAAGTGATTTGTTTCACCAAGGATTTCAGGAATATTTTGCCAATTTGTCATGAAAAATAGTTGTTGATCTCAAAATCTTTACTGAATAAAATTGTACCTCAGAATACCTTTAGTATTACTTCCGAAAGGACAAAGCTTTTGTGAAAAAGGATTCAAAATTCAAAATCTTTCTATTGGCCAACCAAAAGGATGAAGAATAAATCCGCGATATGGCCAGCAAAGAAAATTCAATGTTATTGCAAAGCCAGAAGTGATTGATATTGATCGCAGTCAATGGCATATTTTTAAAGACCATTCTTGGAAAATAAGCAGTCAAAATATCATGGGTGATACAGAAAAATCCACTCAATCTCCATATCTCCTCAATCACCTAAGCTGCAATTAAATATCTGCAAAAGGGATCTCTCAATTGTCGTCAAGATGAAGGCGAATTAGACGAGTCGACCCCCGGGGCTAAAGAAGATTTGGATCATCTCCAAGATGACGGAGTTTGTGACGGATCCTTTCAGGGAAAGTTCAGATCACCGTCGAGATGAAGGCGAGTGTGATGAGCCTACCGACAAACCCTAAAAAATATTTGATTCCAGCTATCATCAAGAGATTCCCAACCAATGAGCCAATAACTATCAAGATAATCCCTGAGAGAAAAGAAGGATCGGAACATCTCTGAGATGAAGGAGTTTGTGACGTACCCTTCCTAAGAAAAAAAGAGAGAAAAGTCAGGACATCTCCAGAATGAAGGATGATGTAATTCCCGAAAAATCCAAGAGAGCTCCAATCTGCTAAAGATCATCATGAGAAAAGAATCCCAGGATATCAGACTGCCAAATTTATCAAGAATTTTCTTTAATTTTGTGAAATTCTTTTATCAATATTTTTTCACCAATAGCTCTCGCAATATCAAGAATATTTTCTTTCTCGTCCATATCAAGGAAATTGATAGCTTCCTTGAAAGAAAGCCAATCGCAAGCAATTTGAATTCGAATCTTGATTCTACGGAGTTAAGCCCAGTCGGAGTTAATACTTCAGGTAGAAAAGAGGGAATACTTTCAAAACAAAGTGCATCATTTTCAATTATTTTGAATCAACAACAATTTTCAACAATTTGACAATATTTTCTGGCTATCCTGGCGTGAAGCGAGAGCTTAAGGTTCATCTTTGGCGCATCTTGACATCAGTTGTTATCCCTTTTAGGACTTGATAACGGGAGTTGTCAAGATTCCTTCCCTTCTTTGGTATAATCTGAGCGCACGGGCTCTCAGATTCGCACACTTCCCTGTGTCCCCACTGTCCCACCATAGACAGTCCAATTTCGGCTTGAGGTTAAGCCACCAATTTCAGCAAAAGGCAATTTCAAAAGTTAATTAGTCTCAGCAATGAGGCGCCCAAAATCAATCCCTTTTCAAACTTTAGGGACCCCAATTTCCTTCCTTTTGCAAAACCCCTATCGGATTCATTGTGCGGAAATCCGAAGCTTCCATCACGGTCTCTTCTTTCGAGGATTCCGCCCATTTTCTGCCCAATCAGGTTAAGGGTATAAACCTGAGCCTCCTTTGATGAGGTATTCCATTTTCTGCCCAATCAGGTTAAGGGTACAAAGCTGAGCCTCCTTTGATGAGGTATTTCATTTTCAACCCAATCAGGTTAAGGGTATAAACCTGAGCCTCCTTTGATGAGGTATTCCATTTTTCACCCAATCAGGACAAGGGTACAAACCTGAGCCTCCTTTGATGACGTATTCCATTTTCAACCCGGTCAGGTTAAGGGTCAAACCTGAGCTTCGTTTCTACACGAGGTATTTTCTGTCCCATCCAGGTTAAGGGCAAAACCTGAATCTCACTTCTTTTGAAATAAAATTCTCCATTTCATATCTACCATCATCATTTGAATTAATCCTTTCATACCCAGTCAGATTCATCTAACTGGGGCATTTTTATGATTCAAATTTGGTGTGTTTTCTTTGCCACTAAGCTCGGCTTTCAACCGGCTTAGCAGCAAAGAGGGGCATCTGTAAACACCCCAAATTTTCACCCTCATCCAGTGTTTGTCCATTTCATGAGTCATTACAGATCATTGCATATCATTACATGTATTCTGCATAGCATTGCAGGTCATTGCATCTCATTTTCAAGATCCAGCACTCCTATTTCAAAACATTCAATCCAGATTTGAATTTTAAAGCTTTTATTTCAAAATCAATTTCAAAACCTGGGTCTTTATTCAATACTCTGTCATTTTATAACCCCAGGACTTTATATTTCGAAATATTTTCTCAAGGAAACAATCTGGATTCATTTAAAATTCAAATTTTAATCGATTTCAATTCACAGATGAGACCCATTGAGGTGGTGTCGCTTCTGAATTCCTCTATTCATCAAATTTCTCAAAATTTTGAAAGTTTCAGTCCGATCAGGACTCTGTCTCAGAGACCTGATCCGGTCAGGAGTCTGTTTTGAAGTCTGTTTTACTTCCATTTTCAATCTTTTCCGTTTGCTTTCAAAATTTAGGTCATTTTACAGAGTCCAGTTAGTTCAGGACTCTATTTTAGAGTTCGGTCGAGTTAGAAGTCTAACCCTGACTGTGTTTTCTGACTTATTTCATCATTTCTTGATAAAATCTTTTGAAAATTCTTTCATTTAGATTTTAAAATCTAAAAACTCAGAGTCCTAAGGGTTCAGGACTCTAACCCGGAGTTCCAGTTCGCATGAGACCCTATTTTCTAAAAATCTTGAATTTCAAAAATCAATTTTAACCCTTTTTTAAAGCCATTTTCAGTGTTTATTTCAAAAATGTTCAAAATTCGATGTGGGCCCACTCAGTTGGCACCATATCAAGAGGAATTCTAATTCAGTGAGGATCCTATATCATTTCAAAAATCCTAATTTTAAGTTTACTTTTGAAAATCTTTTGAAAACTCCTTTAATTTCAAGTTTTAAAATCACTTTTTGAAAAACTCAAGTAGGGCCCACTCGGGGTGTTGCCATATTCGAGTAAGTCAGGGCTAGACTAGGGTTAGTTGATGTCTTGGTTAGTGTTAGAGGTTTAGAAGAGTCAAAACCATTTTGAAAACTCATTTTGAAAATTAGTTTTTAAAACTAGTGTTTTTAAATGTTTTTAAAGGTGTTTTAAAAACCCAAATGTGAAAGATGCCAAGTGGCATCACATTTGGGGGTTTTCTAGGTTTAGTTAGGGGCTAATTAGGGATTAATTAGAGTCCCACCTAGGTTAGAAAACCACAAAAAATCGTTGCCTTTAGTGGGTTTATTAAAAAGAGTCCTAAAAAAATGAAAAACCTCTTAATTAACCCTAATTAAGTGACTTTTTGAAAAACTATAAAAAGGGACCTAAGGGGGGCCAAAAGGGGGGCTCTTTTCTCTCAAATTTTCGTGGCCTCTCTCTCCTCTCCAGCACCTCCACCTTCCTCCATTGCAGCTGCAAGCACCAAGGTAATATTTTTAATATTTTTTAGTTTTATTTAATACTTTTTCATGTTTTAAATCAATTTTAGCCATTGGTGTCATCCCCTTCATGGATTCAACCTCAAGAACCATCAAGAATCAGCAAGAACACTCCAAGAAGGTGATCTAACCCTGTTTTGGATGATTTACAGAGATTTTAATCCATTAGAATTGATTTTAACATGATTCTTTGCATTATTAACCAATAAAATATATGATTTACCCTTTTTAATGGGTTAAATCTATGTTTTAAAGGTGATATCAAATTCCAGCCATTGATTCCCTGTTTTTAATTTATTTTCATGGTTTATTCATGTTTGTTTTACGTTCTATAGCATAGAAATAAGTTTTATTTACTGTTTTATGGTTTATTTTATTTATTTACATTAGTTAATGCATGGTTTTTCAAGTTTCTTAAATTTCTGTGTGTTCTAGGTTTAGAACAGTAAAGATGATGTTATTTCGGATTGAAATACTCATTGTTTATTTCTGATTTGTTTATATGTGATGCATGCATGAGTTATTGAGTTACTGTAGAAAAATCAGAGGTTTTGGATCTCGGGAACCTTGTCAAAAAAATCAGACATCAAATCGGGTTTTTAAAGCTTTAAAATCGTGGTTAAAATAAAAAAGGTAACTTGCTGTGATGATATTTCTCTCATCTTATATTCGATTTTAGATCTATAAGGTGCTATGGATTCACATTGAGTAGATCTGTCTGCTGTGAAATTTTCGGATTTTTTAATTACTTTTTAGTATTTTTCACCTTTTAGAGAATCTGTTTTTAAATTTAAAACTCGTTAGGGTTTACCAAAACCCTAATCAGACTTGTGTTAGTCATAAATCCCAAACCACAGATCTGATTCATGATCTGTAAAAAGTGAGTATTATTATTTTTCTGTCTACTGTTCACCACTAAATTTTCAGAGATTTTTGTTTAGAATTGCTATTTATGTTTGTATTTTCAATCTGGAATAGCTGTTTTAATCCCTGTTAAGAGTGATATATTTTAGCTCAGATTGCTGGAAGGGTTTCTCCCTAACCGGAGATGATTTTTCCGATCTTAAATTGGGAAATCTTTGTTTTTCTTCTTAGTTAGTCTCTGTAAAATTTCATAAATTTCCATGGAGATTTGACCCCTGGTTCAGGTCTTGGACTGAGACTGGTTGGTAAATTAGGTCAAAAATAGCATATTTTAGGGTTTAATGCAATTTTCGGATTAATTTAATGTCAAAAAATTATTTTTATAATTCCAATTCGACATTAGGGTTATAACAAGTGCAGGTACCAATTTGTATGGATTTTGGAATCCATTTGATGGCTGAATTAAGCAAATTCCAAAACCGGGTTCCTGAAAGATCCAAAAACACTGCTGAAATCACAGTTTTTGTGATATTGTTGGATTTTCGTGCATGAGCATATATTTTTAGGATTTAATCATGTTCATAATCATATTAGGATGCTTTAGGTTTAATTTTGTGCTCATTTGATTTCATTTAGTGCATAAAACCTAAGTTTTTGCCAAAATCTATTTCTAAAAACCCTGATTTCAAGGCCATAGTCTTGCTATCAGGGGCAATTTGGTCATTTGACCTAAATTTCGAAATCCCTAACCTTAATTTTCATGTGTTTAAGTATGTCATATCATATTTTAGCCTAGTTTATTTGCATTTGAATTTCAAAACTTGCATTTTACCAAATATCTTTCTAAAAACCCTAATTTCAAGGCCATAGTCTTGTTATTAGGGGTATTTTGGTCATTTTGACCCCAATTTCGAAATTTCATATCTTATCTTTCATATATATTCAATTTTATTTCATACTTTATCATTTTTATTTAAGGGAATCAAGGAAAAGGCTTATATCTAGCAAAATCCAACAATTTCCTGATATTGTTGGATAAATCTAGAAAAGCCAACATATTTTCATTAACCAAGTTTTCTAGTTTTGCAGGTACATTGAAGACTTTATTTTTCATGTATTTAAATTTCAATAGTGATGTAAATTAAATTAAACTTTGGAATAAGAATTTACATTTCCTGCTTAGCCTAGGTTGCATTGCATATAGTTTATTTTTAATAATGTTAATGTGTGATAGATGATAATTCATGCATATTCAAACTCACTATGGTCTACACGAATGGCACATGCACTAGCTTTTATGAAGTTTATAAACTTGGTGGAATTTGTATTTATGGCCATAGTCAGAATACAAATGATACTTAGATTTATGATCTTCACATTAGCCACATTCAGCCTACACTCTTAGGCTAACTTCAAGATGCACTGCATTTCTCAAAAATACAAAAAGTATTTCTCAAATCCTCAAATCCATATTCATTCATTTCATGCATTTGCCAAATCCAATTCAAATTCTAAGTCAAGGGGAATTGAATTCCTCAAAATCTCCTAAGTCTTATAGCAAAATCGATTTTCCCAAAGACATTGAATTTCAAAGGATATTTCAAGTATTTCCCAAGTTCCAAATTCAAATTTTCTAAGTTAGAATTTCAATTTCAAAGTTTGAATTCAGAGAAACCAAGACTCAGAATCGATTTTCACCAAATGTCAAGGATTTCTCAAAATCGATTTTTATTTCTCTCAGAAGTATATTTCAAATCCCATTTCACGATTTCTCATGTGATATCATTTCCAAAATTTACATTTTATGAATATTTCAATCATTCAAAGCAAACATCATGTTTTCAAATGTGCATTTTCTGAAAATTCATAGCACATGCCTGATTCTATGTGCATTTAGAAATTAGAATATGATTTAGACAAGTTGAATAGAGTAGAGCATGAGATTGATCCTTGGTTCAATTACCCCTGTTAAAGGTGGCAGGAACGGTTGAACCTCGTACCGACAGGCGAGTCCCATTCTTCGGAATTTTCCCGCATTTTAAAAAATGGAGGCGAGTTATTTTCAAAAACTTTTTCAAAGGTCTGTTTGATTTGCAAAAGTTAAAATTTTGCTATGATAACAGGTTTGGCGACCGTGATGGGACCTGTCTTCGCCTGATCAATCTAATGCTCTACTTAGTTCAAATTGTCAAAATCGATTTCCATGGAATGTCAGCTTTGCTTTATGATATCATGTGAACCTAGGAGCCCAGACTTGAACCCAGCTGACATGGAATGCATATAGACTAGGTATGGTTTGGTAGGACCATATTGAGGAGAATTATTCATGCTCACATAGACTTAGGTCTAATACAACACTCCTCAATTTAGGAATTGTATGAAAACAATGCTTGCTTCTTCAAATATTTCAAAAATCTATCTCTTTAGGACTTAGAGCCTTCTATTTGATTGCATGTGCTCATGTTTTTCAAAAACCCACCCCCACCTAAATTATCCCGGTCTTCACGTTGCTGGGCTCTCTTCCAGAACTATAGTTCGGGACAGAGCCTCACAACTGGGCCACCTATTTGGGTGAAAACCCCCCTGCCACGTACCAAGGGCCATAGTCCAACGTATATCGGCAGGTGCTCAAGGATGTTGGAAAACTTGAACCTAGAACCAGAGAATTTGATTTATGCCACGTACATCGAGCCTTGGCTTGAGTATATAGGCATAACTGGATTGAATACAGTTGATCTGAACCTTAGAGTTAGGATTAAGGTCCTACAGCCATTTCAAAATTTGTGCATCTAGAGTCAGCTTTTAGGGAATGCTGTATGTGCATACTTGTTTATGCAGAATTTGATTGAATATGTTATTTCCTTTTTATTTTTCATATTTTCTAAAAATACTGGACGATTTTTCAAAATTCCCCAGTCCATGTCCATGTACTGTCCATGTTTTAAATCCTGGACGATTTTCAAAATACTTCATTTTATAAAGTACTTCCTTATATTTCATTAAACCCTGGACGATTTTCATAAAGTTCCTCCATTTTCTTCAAAACTCCAGGTGATTTCCCATCTTTCCTGTCTTCTGGATCTCGAATTTCCTGCTTTATTTTTATCCTGCCTGCATTTTTCTCAAAATTCCTGTATTTTCCAAGTCTTATTCCAAATTTTCCATGTTTTCCAGTCTATTCTGATGGCATCCAGTCAGCTTGATTCAGTCTTCCCTGAGGGTCACATCTCCTATGAGGTGCGACAACGTCTTCCCGAACATCGAGTCCTCAGCACCGGATCCTTCTTTCCCCGGTGGTATTATTCATGGTTCAAAAACTTCTCTCGTATGTTTCCGGACCATCTGGATGAGTGTGGATTGGAACTGGCGTCCGCGGTGGGAAAGCAGACAGTCAACGGCAATTTGATCCATGCACTAGCAGAGCGGTGGAATCCGAGCACTTCTACCTTCTGGTTCCCGTGGGGCGAGATGACAGTACTGATAGATGAATTTTCAGAGATTATGGGATTGCCCGAGCCAGCCGGTCAGCCTGGAGATCCATTAGAGAAACAGTTTTTGATCAATGTCAAGGGTCTGGATCCCCGAGATGCTTTAGCTCGCATGACAGGACGCAAGTCTTGACCTCTGATTGAAGAACATGGAAATGAATATGTGGATCTGCTCGAAATCTACAGACAGCATGGGGCATTTGTGGAAGTCAGCTCATTGTCCAGGACAGCTCGAGAGAGAATTCAGCACGCGATGGTTCTGTGCACTGTGGGATTGGCTTTCTTTCCCGACGGACGAAATTACAGGGATATCAGAATAGTTCAGCTTCTAAGGAGATGGGGAAGCCGACAGACCAGCCGCCTCTCAATAGCCATGGCCGCACTCGCCTTTCTATACTGAGGGTTGACTCGTTTCGCACTCGGAGAATCCATTCTAGTCGAAGGGTGCACCTATGCCTTGCAGTCTTGGTTCCTCCGACATGTGCCAGTCCGAGCCAGTTCCTTCAGATACAATGGAGAGAAGCTTCTTCCAGTTGCGCGATACCGGTTCTTGATCGACAACCTTCAGGAGGAAGAAGTCGTATGGGACTACTTTGATCATCAGGAATCACCTCCCAGATACACTTATACTTATGGCAAGCGGTTCAGGCTACTTGGCCCCTTCTTCTGCACCTACTACCATCCGGAGCATACCATTCTTCCAGAATTCAATCTCGCATCAGATCAGTGGTCCGGAGCATACCATTCTGCCAGACATGGCTGGGATTCTTTTGTCAATCTTACTATTTTTCCTGGTCCTCGAGTGTCCTCTGATTATCCAGAGTGGTGGAAAATTGTTTGTCCCCCTCCCCTCTGTCAAGAGTATTATTGATAAAATCATGTTTTTCCCCTCAATAAAATTCCTTTATTTTACATCTCACTTTGGTTTGAAGACCTCGCCTAGGTAACAAGGCCTATTTTCAGTTGTTTATCTTGCAAAGAATAGCAACGCAATTGTCGTAATCCCAGCGACGACTCAATCCCTAGTAATGGGATATTATTTCAATTGTCTACCAAAATTCTCAACAAATATTTTCTTCGAAACCAAATTTCCTTCAGAAGCCTAACCATCAGTTCTGCCCTGCAGAGAGCATCAACAAAATCCAAGAGAACATTTGCAATACCCGATGGTCAATACAAGATCCAGAAAGAAAACCACATCAGTTGAAGGTGTCGCATATTCAGTAGCTTCAGAAGAAGAGATGGACTCACCTCGATCAATCCAGAGTCAGGGTCAGTAGGCGGATGATGGCATCGATCCCTAAATGTATATTATGTTCAAAAAGATGATGACCAAGATGCTGGCAGAGCAAGTTGAGCCCAGTACTGAGCAAATTCAAACTAAACAGAAAGATAAGGGTCAGGCCGTCAAGAATGTGAAGATCAGCAAAAAGCAGAGTCGTCACGAGGAAATATCTGATGAGTCAGAATCAGCTGACGATGCTGACAAGGAATGTGAAAATAAATATGAATTCAGAAGGTCGACTCAAGGTCAGGGGTCAGCTTACAAATCCATGAATCAGTCTGTTGATGATCCTGCGCAGTCACAACTGAAAGATGTGATGAAAATGGTTAAGGATCTGCAGGCCCGCGACAAGGGCAAGAAAATCTTCACCAGCGAAGACTTCTATGATGTATTGGATGGGGATGATGATCTCGATAACCTCCCCAAGAAATTCATTAAGTTTGATGGTTCGGGTGACCCAAAGGCGCACCTCGCCCTTTTCTTTGCAGAGTGTTCCAAGTTCAGGAGGAATAACAGGGCCTTATTTCTTTGTTTCCCTCGCAGTTTGGAGGGTATTGCAGCAAAATGGTATTCAGAGCATATTAATCCCATAGAGCTGAAAGAGTTTGATAAAGTGGTCAATTTGTTTATTGAGCGCTTTTTATTCAACGCTGAGGCGCTCCCGACCCTCAGCCACCTCTGTGGCCTGAAACAGAAAGAAAGCGAGAAGGCCCGAGATTTTATCCACCGATGGAGGTCAGCTTGCAATAAGATGAGAGACCCGATATCAGAAGGGCATGCATTGTCACTAATCTTGAATAATTTTTCACAACCCTTGAAAGGTCTCATTTCCACGGCACCGTCAAAAACCTTCATCGAACTAACAGAACGAGCCGAGTGGCTCGAGCTAAGCTTTGAAAATGGAGTTTATGAAGGCTTCATCTTTACACAAGGTAACAATCAGAGTGAGCAGAAGAAGGCTCACTTCACTCTTTCTGCCAATGATAGCAAAAGCAACAAGAAAAATCATGATCACTATTCAGAGGGATCCAAGGGCCAAAAAGGAAAGTTCTCCAACAATGATAGGCCTCTTCAATCTAGTCCTCAGCATAAAGAGAAAGATCAAGAAAAGCCAAAGCGCAAGGATTGGAGTACGGATCGAAAGTTCACCCCTCTGGACCAAACACTAGAGAGTGTTTTGGAATACATGCTTGCAAAAGATATGATCCGTTTACCTAAAGCAGCTGATCCCGCAACAATCATGGGTAGATTCAAAGAAAGATTTTGCAAATTTCATCGGGCAGTAGGGCATGACACTGAGAATTGTTTCGTCTTGAAAAATATCATTCAAGATTGCATCGACAAGAATATCCTTATTGAAGATGAGGAAAATACCAGTCGACCATCCTGAGCAAGTTTTCTAAAAATTGATAATGTCGAGACTATGTCACTTTCATCATTTTGTCATTTTGAAGCAACAATGTAGTCTCAGTTCTTCTATCAATTTGTTATTTCCTTCTTCAATGCATTAATAAATTTGTCAATCTTCCTTATGGCCTGGCGTCATCTTTTATATTCTTCATTTGCAAATGTTTAAATGTCTTCTTATAAGGGGTAACCTTTTTCAAAGTGCCTCTCTGATCAACCAAGAAGCTCATTGTCAGTTTTACCTCGTTATCCTCAGAGAATTCTCATCAAATATCAATTACTTATCCTTTCTTATTCCCCCATTACACTGAGGCATTACTTTGGAAATTGTCTTCAAAACATCCTGTATGCAGGCAGGATCAAACAAATCTCTCATTTTGCACACATGTGCACCGATTTATATCATTTTACATACATTTGCATTCATTTGCATTTGCAGGCATTCATTCGCATTCATCTGCATTTGCATCAAGCTTCCTCGCTCAAGAGAAGGGGTTAATCCTGAAAACAGGCTTTGAAAAGCTAACTATGATGGTCCATTCAAATCATGAACCAAGAATTTTTATTTTCCAAATTCAAAACCCATAAGTTGAACACTTCCTTCTTAAATTGTGATCCTTAGGTTAAATCCCTATGGAATTGATAGTTCGTAGGTCGAACCCCTGCAGAGTCAATGTGATTTGTAGGTTGAACGCCTGTCAAACCAATAAGGCTCATAGGTTGAACCCCTTTCGAACCAATCTCGTTCTCAAAAATTTCGATCTATAGGTTGAAGTCCTCCTGATCCAATATTCTTTACAGTCCTTAGGTCGAACTCCTTTTGGATTGGTATTTTTTAGATATATGATTTGTAGGTTGAAGTCCTCCTGATCCACGTTCTTAGGCTGAATCCCTATAGAACCCATGTCGTTCCCAGTGAACCAATGTCGTTCTTAATTGAACCAATGTCGTTCTTAGGCTGAATCCCTATTGAACCCATGTTGTTCCCAGTGAACCAATGTCGTTCTTAATTGAACCAATGTCGTTCTTAGGCTGAATACCTATCGAACTCATGTTGTTCCCAGTGAACCAATGTCATTCTCAATTGAACCAATGTCATTCTTAGGATGAATCCCTACAGAACCCATGTCGCTTCCAGCAGACCAAATCACAATTTTGATCTCCAGGTCATCCAATATCCTATTTCCAATTTCTGAGTCTCTCCTTTGGGGAAAGGAGAGAAGAATCTAGCCACGGATGTGTCATTTAGATCTCAAGTGATTTGTTTCACCAAGGATTTCAGGAATATTTTGCCAATTTGTCATGAAAAATAGTTGTTGATCTCAAAATATTTACTGCATAAAATTGTACCTCAGAATACCTTTAGTATTACTTCCGAAAGGACAAAGCTTTTGTGAAAAAGGATTCAAAATTCAAAATCTTTCTATTGGCCAACCAAAAGGATGAAGAATAAATCCGCGATATGGCCAGCAAAGAAAATTCAATGTTATTGCAAAGCCAGAAGTGATTGATATTGATCGCAGTCAATGGCATATTTTTAAAGACCATTCTTGGAAAATAAGCAGTCAAAATATCATGGGTGATACAGAAAAATCCATTCAATCTCCATATCTCCTCAATCACCTAAGCTGCAATTAAATATCTGCAAAAGGGATCTCTCAACTGTCGTCAAGATGAAGGCGAATTAGACGAGTCGACCCCCGGGGCTAAAGAAGATTTGGATCATCTCCAAGATGACGGAGTTTGTGACGGATCCTTTCAGGGAAAGTTCAGATCACCATCGAGATGAAGGCGAGTGTGATGAGCCTACCGACAAACCCTAAAAAATATTTGATTCCAGCTATCATCAAGAGATTCCCAACCAATGAGCCAATAACTATCAAGATAATCCCTGAGAGAAAAGAAGGATCGGAACATCTCTGAGATGAAGGAGTTTGTGACGTACCCTTCCTAAGAAAAAAAGAGAGAAAAGTCAGGACATCTCCAGAATGAAGGATGATGTAATTCCCGAAAAATCCAAGAGAGCTCCAATCTGCTAAAGATCATCATGAGAAAAGAATCCCAGGATATCAGACTGCCAAATTTATCAAGAATTTTCTTTAATTTTGTGAAATTCTTTTATCAATATTCTTTCACCAATAGCTCTCGCAATATCAAGAATATTTTCTTTCTCGTCCATATCAAGGAAATTGATAGCTTCCTTGAAAGAAAGCCAATCGCAAGCAATTTGAATTCGAATCTTGATTCTACGGAGTTAAGCCCAGTCGGAGTTAATACCTCAGGTAGAAAAGAGGGAATACTTTCAAAACAAAGTGCATCACTTTCAATTATTTTGAATCAACAACAATTTTCAACAATTTGACAATATTTTCTGGCTATCCTGGCGTGAAGCGAGAGCTTAAGGTTCATCTTTGGCGCATCTTGACATCAGTTGTTATCCCTTTTAGGACTTGATAACGGGAGTTGTCAAGATTCCTTCCCTTCTTTGGTATAATCTGAGCGCACGGGCTCTCAGATTCGCACACTTCCCTGTGTCCCCACTGTCCCACCATAGACAGTCCAATTTTGGCTTGAGGTTAAGCCACCAATTTCAGCAAAAGGCAATTTCAAAAGTTAATTAGTCTCAGCAATGAGGCGCCCAAAATCAATCCCTTTTCAAACTTTAGGGACCCCAATTTCCTTCCTTTTGCAAAACCCCTATCGGATTCATTGTGCGGAAATCTGAAGCTTCCATCACGGTCTCTTCTTTCGAGGATTCCGTCCATTTTCTGCCCAATCAGGTTAAGGGTATAAACCTGAGCCTCCTTTGATGAGGTATTCCATTTTCTGCCCAATCAGGTTAAGGGTACAAAGCTGAGCCTCCTTTGATGAGGTATTTCATTTTCAACCCAATCAGGTTAAGGGTATAAACCTGAGCCTCCTTTGATGAGGTATTCCATTTTTCACCCAATCAGGACAAGGGTACAAACCTGAGCCTCCTTTGATGACGTATTCCATTTTCAACCCGGTCAGGTTAAGGGTCAAACCTGAGCTTCGTTTCTACACGAGGTATTTTCTGTCCCATCCAGGTTAAGGGCAAAACCTGAATCTCACTTCTTTTGAAATAAAATTCTCCATTTCATATCTACCATCATCATTTGAATTAATCCTTTCATACCCAGTCAGATTCATCTAACTGGGGCATTTTTATGATTCAAATTTGGTGTGTTTTCTTTGCCACTAAGCTCGGCTTTCAACCGGCTTAGCAGCAAAGAGGGGCATCTGTAAACACCCCAAATTTTCACCCTCATCCAGTGTTTGTCCATTTCATGAGTCATTACAGATCATTGCATATCATTGCATGTATTCTGCATAGCATTGCAGGTCATTGCATCTCATTTTCGAGATCCAGCACTCCTATTTCAAAACATTCAATCCAGATTTGAATTTTAAAGCTTTTATTTCAAAATCAATTTCAAAACCTGGGTCTTTATTCAATACTCTGTCATTTTCCAACCCCAGGACTTTATATTTCGAAATATTTTCTCAAGGAAACAATCTGGATTCATTTAAAATTCAAATTTTAATCGATTTCAATTCACAGATGAGACCCATTGAGGTGGTGTCGCTTCTGAATTCCTCT
Organism: Nuphar pumila; assembly: GCF_984573655.1. NCBI lineage: Eukaryota > Viridiplantae > Streptophyta > Magnoliopsida > Nymphaeales > Nymphaeaceae > Nuphar > Nuphar pumila. The sequence goes on along the minus strand of NC_143252.1, from coordinate 73,311,028 downwards.
ATTCATCAAATTTCTCAAAATTTTGAAAGTTTCAGTCCGATCAGGACTCTGTCTCAGAGACCTGATCCGGTCAGGAGTCTGTTTTGAAGTCTGTTTTACTTCCATTTTCAATCTTTTCCGTTTGCTTTCAAAATTTAGGTCATTTTATAGAGTCCAGTTAGTTCAGGACTCTATTTTAGAGTTCGGTCGAGTTAGGAGTCTAACCCTGACTGTGTTTTCTGACTTATTTCATCATTTCTTGATAAAATCTTTTGAAAATTCTTTCATTTAGCTTTTAAAATCTAAAAACTCAGAGTCCTAAGGGTTCAGGACTCTAACCCGGAGTTCCAGTTCGCATGAGACCCTATTTTCTAAAAATCTTGAATTTCAAATGTCAATTTTAACCCTTTTTTAAAGCCATTTTCAGTGTTTATTTCAAAAATGTTCAAAATTCGATGTGGGCCCACTCAGTTGGCACCATGTCAAGAGGAATTCTAATTCAGTGAGGATCCTATATCATTTCAAAAATCCTAATTTTAAGTTTACTTTTGAAAATCTTTTGAAAACCCCTTCAATTTCAAGTTTTAAAATCACTTTTTGAAAAACTCAAGTAGGGCCCACTCGGGGTGTTGCCATATTCGAGTAAGTCAGGGCTAGACTAGGGTTAGTTGATGTCTTGGTTAGTGTTAGAGGTTTAGAAGAGTCAAAACCATTTTGAAAACTCATTTTGAAAATTAGTTTTTAAAACTAGTGTTTTTAAATGTTTTTAAAGGTGTTTTAAAAACCCAAATGTGAAAGATGCCAAGTGGCATCACATTTGGGGGTTTTCTAGGTTTAGTTAGGGGCTAATTAGGGATTAATTAGAGTCCCACCTAGGTTAGAAAACCACAAAAAATCGTTGCCTTTAGTGGGTTTATTAGAAAGAGTCCTAAAAAATGAAAAACCTCTTAATTAACCCTAATTAAGTGACTTTTTGAAAAACTATAAAAAGGGACCTAAGGGGGGCCAAAAGGGGGGCTCTTTTCTCTCAAATTTTCGTGGCCTCTCTCTCCTCTCCAGCACCTCCACCTTCCTCCATTGCAGCTGCAAGCACCAAGGTAATATTTTTAATATTTTTTAGTTTGATTTAATACTTTTTCATGTTTTAAATCAATTTTAGCCATTGGTGTCATCCCCTTCATGGATTAAACCATGGATTCAACCTCAAGAACCATCAAGAATCAGCAAGAACACTCCAAGAAGGTGATCTAACCCTGTTTTGGATGATTTACAGAGATTTTAATCCATTAGAATTGATTTTAACATGATTCTTTGCATTATTAACCAATAAAATATATGATTTACCCTTTTTAATGGGTTAAATCTATGTTTTAAAAATGATATCAAATTCCAGCCATTGATTACCTGTTTTTAATTTATTTTCATGGTTTATTCATGTTTGTTTTACGTTCTATAGCATAGAAATAAGTTTTATTTACTGTTTTATGGTTTATTTTATTTATTTACATTAGTTAATGCATGGTTTTTCAAGTTTCTTAAATTTCTGTGTGTTCTAGGTTTAGAACAGTAAAGATGATGTTATTTCGGATTGAAACACTCGTTGTTTATTTCTGATTTTTTTATATGTGATGCATGCATGAGTTATTGAGTTACTGTAGAAAAATCAGAGGTTTTGGATATCGGGAACCCTGTCAAAAAAATCAGACATCAAATCGGGTTTTTAAAGCTTTAAAATCGTGGTTAAAATAAAAAAGGTAACTTGCTGTGATGATATTTCTCTCATCTTATATCCGATTTTAGATCTATAAGGTGCTATGGATTTACATTGAGTAGATCTGTCTGCTGTGAAATTTTCGAATTTTTTAATTACTTTTTAGTATTTTTCACCTTTTAGAGAATCTATTTTTAAATTTAAAACTCGTTAGGGTTTACCAAAACCCTAATCAGACTTGTGTTAGTCATAAATCCCAAACCACAGATCCGATTCATGATCTGTAAAAAGTGAGTATTGTTATTTTTCTGTCTACTGTTCACCACTAAATTTTCAGAGATTTTTGTTTAGAATTGCTATTTATGTTTGTATTTTCAATCTAGAATAGCTGTTTTAATCCCTGTTAAGAGTGATATATTTTAGCTCAGATTGCTGGAAGGGTTTCTCCCTAACCGGAGATGATTTTTCCGACCTTAAATTGGGAAATCTTTGTTTTTATTCTTAGTTAGTCTCTGTAAAATTTCATAAATTTCCATGGAGATTTGACCCCTGGTTCAGGTCCTTGACTGAGACTGGTTGGTAAATTAGGTCAAAAATAGCATATTTTAGGGTTTAATGCAATTTTTGGATTAATTTAATGTCAAAAAATTATTTTTATAATTCCAATTCGACATTAGGGTTATAACAAGTGCAGGTACCAATTTGTATGGATTTTGGAATCCATTTGATGGCTGAATTAAGCAAATTCCAAAACCGGGTTCCTGAAAGATCCAAAAACACTGCTGAAATCACAATTTTTGTGATATTGTTGGATTTTCGTGCATGAGCATATATTTTTAGGATTTAATCATGTTCATAATCATATTAGGATGCTTTAGGTTTAATTTTGTGCTCATTTGATTTCATTTAGTGCATAAAACCTAAGTTTTTACCAAAATCTATTTCTAAAAACCCTGATTTCAAGGCCATAGTCTTGCTATCAGGGGCAATTTGGTCATTTGACCTAAATTTCGAAATCCCTAACCTTAATTTTCATGTGTTTAAGTATGTCATATCATATTTTAGCCTAGTTTATTTGCATTTGAATTTCAAAACTTGCATTTTACCAAATATCTTTCTAAAAACCCTAATTTCAAGGCCATAGTCTTGTTATTAGGGGTATTTTGGTCATTTTGACCCCAATTTCGAAATTTCATATCTTTTCTTTCATATTTATTCAATTTTATTTCATACTTTATCATTTTTATTTAAGGGAATCAAGGAAAAGGCTTATATCTAGCAAAATCCAACAATTTCCTGATATTGTTGGATAAATCTAGAAAAGCCAACATATTTTCATTAACCAAGTTTTCTAGTTTTGCAGGTACATTGAAGACTTTATTTTTCATGTATTTAAATTTCAATAGTGATGTAAATTAAATTAAACTTTGGAATAAGAATTTACATTTCCTGCTTAGCCTAGGTTGCATTGCATATAGTTTATTTTTAATAATGTTAATGTGTGATGGATGATAATTCATGCATATTCAAACTCACTATGGTCTACACGAATGGCACATGCACTAGCTTTTATGAAGTTTATAAACTTGGTGAAATTTGTATTTATGGCCATAGTCAGAATACAAATGATACTTAGATTTATGATCTTCACATTAGCCACATTCAGCCTACACTCTTAGGCTAACTTCAAGATGCACTGCATTTCTCAAAAATACAAAAAGTATTTCTCAAATCCTCAAATCCATATTCATTCATTTCATGCATTTGCCAAATCCAATTCAAATTCTAAGTCAAGGGGAATTGAATTCCTCAAAATCTCCTAAGTCTTATAGCAAAATCGATTTTCCCAAAGACATTGAATTTCAAAGGATATTTCAAGTATTTCCCAAGTTCCAAATTCAAATTTTCTAAGTTAGAATTTCAATTTCAAAGTTTGAATTCAGAGAAACCAAGACTCAGAATCGATTTTCACCAAATGTCAAGGATTTCTCAAAATCGATTTTTATTTCTCTCAGAAGTATATTTCAAATCCCATTTCACGATTTCTCATGTGATATCATTTCCAAAATTTACATTTTATGAATATTTCAATCATTCAAAGCAAACATCATGTTTTCAAATGTGCATTTTCTGAAAATTCATAGCACATGCCTGATTCTATGTGCATTTAGAAATTAGAATATGATTTAGACAAGTTGAATAGAGTAGAGCATAAGATTGATCCTTGGTTCAATTACCCCTGTTAAAGGTGGCAGGAACGGTTGAACCTCGTACCGACAGGCGAGTCCCATTCTTCGGAATTTTCTCGCATTTTAAAAAACGGAGGCGAGTTATTTTCAAAAACTTTTTCAAAGGTCAGTTTGAATTGCAAAAGTTAAAATTTTGCGATGATAACACACTAGGAAATCCAGTAACGCAAATTGGATTTTCATTACAGCAAAAATGGATTTCCACAGCATTACAAATGGATTCTGATCCGTCTTGCTTCACCAGAGATCAGATAATCTATTGCCGGAAAAAAAAAACAGAGATGCCGGAAAAACAAATGTATTAATTTGTTTTGTTAATCAATTGGAAATATCTCAATCCGGCTTCTTCAATTGATTAAACAATGCTCACTCATGCTGGAATTTCTTAAACATTATTCAGTTAATCACTCCAGATTTTTATTATGAAAGAATTACTCACCGAAAAACAATAGCCGCACGGTGATTAGAATTCAGAAATTCTGATTACAATATTTCTATCAGATTCAGATATCCGATTGATTTTTCACAATTAATCAATGAAAATTCAATTAATCGACACTTTATGGAACTCAGCCAGATCAGTCATCAACAATTTCAGATCATCACAGCATTCCAGCAACATCCTCGTTCATCATCGGAGTTCTTTACAGAAACCTTTTTTTTTTCTTTTTATGTTTTTTTTTTTTTTTTCAGATTATCATTCAGACAGAATTAAAAACGAAGAAGAAGAAGAAGAATTAAGAAGAACTAGATGACTTACCGGGAATTGAAGGAGGAGGTGGCTTCCACTTCAGGCGCCGCAATCGACGGGAATTTTCTTGCCACCGGATGAGGATCGGCTGCTGGAAGAAGAAGAAGAAGAAGAAGAAGAAGAAGAAGAAGTAGAAGTAAGAAATCCGGTGACTGGAAAGGATAGCAAAGGGCGAAAATCAGAGAGGGAGGGAAAGAAATTTTGGCGCACAGCAGAATGAAAAGCTCCTTCCGATCTGCTTTACGCCCCTTTTTAAAAGGGTTCAAACCGGTTGGAACCGGTTTGTAACAACCATTGTTTATTTTCAGAACTTCCAAACCGGTTCCAACCAGTTTGGTTTTCAATTTCTTCTTTTTAGAAATACAAACCGGTTCCACCCGGTTTGTATTATTATTTAGATATATTTTTTATTTTTATTCTTTTCAATAGTAAAGAAAACTGTGAAAATTTTCAAAAACAAAACTATTTATAAAAGAACTTCAAAAACTAGTCTACTATATTTTTTTTTCTTTTCTTTTCTAAAAAACACAACACTTAAAATGAGTAAAACTATTTTTCTCTAATTTTTTTTTTCTTCTTTTTAATAAAAACTAAAACCAACTAAAAAAACTAAAAAAAAACTAAAATAGGCATAAGAATGTAAACTAAAACTATTTTTTATTCATTTTCTAATTTTAAATCATTTTAGCACTTTTACTCAAAAACTAACATAAAATTGGGTTTTTGAAACATTATTTCATAAAATCATGCATATTTAAATGTTAATAAACCCTGAATTATATGCATGATCAAATACCCCCATGCTTATGTTTTGCTAGTCCTCGAGCAAACTAGAAAAATGCAAGAAATCAAACTATCACCTAACTCACTTTCGTAGGAATCACGGTTGCATTTAGATCATGCAACAAGCCCTTTCAACCCTTGGGTTACCCCAGTGGACGAGTAAGGTCTCGTGAGGGTTTGCAGTGATGCTACCCACAAACATCTCTGTCATGTATGCATAATATTACACATCCTCATAATCAGTAGGTAATTAAAGACTTTATTTTTACAAATATTTCCTGTTATTTCAAAATCAAAATATAATTAGAGTCTTTTATGTACCACCATAGAAAAAGAATTTCTTTCACTTTTCTAAAAATCACAATTATTTATGTTTTATTCTTAGAAAATCCAATAAAAACATATTATTATTTACTTATCCTCACTCATATGTTTTCTACACAGTTTTCTCAATCACACTTCTAAGCATTAAACTTTTCTTTTTAAGCTCTTTCCTTTCTTTTTTTTCTTTTCACGCTTTTTCTTTTTGCGCACTTATTTTTCTCCTATAGCTTGCGTGTGGTCTGCTTTTATACCTTGTGCAATGTCAATATCTTCTATACTTTTTCATACCAAAAGATATCAACTAAGACATAAAAGTGACTTCCTTCATTCACCCTTATAACATGAGAGTCAAACATTTCAACTTGTATCTGTTCTCAGTTACTTAGGATCACGAAGTTTTCCACTCTCCCTTATGCAAATGGACTTAAAAGTTTCAACTTACATCTAAGTTCCATCTATTAAGGATTGTGGAATTATCCAAACAACCTAACGCATGCTTTTTCTCACTTTTTGAGCTCATTTTTATGCTTTTGTTCATTTGCTTAGTTTTTCAAAAATAGAACTGTGCATATTCATATTTATGACTCAAAATAAATTCTAACATGTATCTATCATCATTTCCTCGAAATCCACATAAACAACCATAATTTTTAGATCTATGTCAGAAAATTTTTTCGTGGGGCTTAAAAATCCTCTAAAAACATCAGATTTGAAATAACATTCATATAAGTTCAAACTCTTTCTTTAAAAATCTACTTTTTATGAGAGATGTGTAAACATGTGCAAGAACGTAGACAAAAAATATTCTGGTGAGCTACTACACCCTCCCCCATGCTTGAATTACACTGTCCCAGTGGCATTCCCCCATGCTTATGTGAAACTAAGTGAACGCACATGAGATAAAATCAATGAGGGAAAGAAAGTAAACTCAATGAAATCTAAAATGTGAAAATATGCCTACCATGATTATGGTTTATGAATTATGCACATGAACTATATGAAAGTACTCTTAAAAAAATTGTTTTTCTATGAATATTTACAAAATTTTTAAAATATATACAAACATGTGTGAGTCCTAAACTTCTAAAAGATCAACATCCTCAATGTCTTGTCCTGTCACAATATCTGAGATATAAGGCTTCAGTCGTTGCCCATTTACTTTAAAAATAGCACCCGTACAAGGGTCAAAAAGATCTATCGCTCCATATGGAAACACCCTATGCACAACAAATGGACCATTCCATCTTGACTTCAACTTACCTGGAAAAAGATGAAGACGTGAATGATAAAACCATACCTTTTGCCCAGGCTCGAACTGTTTTCTAACAATATATCGATCATGAAAATGCTTAGTTCGAGCTTTGTAAATCTTTGCACTCTCATAGGCTTCATTACGCAATTCCTCTAGCTCACTCAACTGTAATTTTCTCTCGACTCCAGCTTGGGTCATGTTGAAATTGAATTTTTTTATAGCCCAATATGCTCGATGTTCTAACTCAACAGGAAAATGGCAAGGTTTCCCGAAAACTAATCGAAATGGTGACATACCAATCGGGGTCTTGAAAGCAGTCCTATAAGCCCACAAGGCATCATCAAGGCGCTGAGACCAATCCTTGCGGTCTGGTCTGACTGTCTTTTTAAGAATCCTTTTTATCTCCCTGTTAGATACCTCAACTTGGCCACTGGTTTGTGGGTGGTAAGGTGTAGCAATCCGATGATGCACAGAATATTTCCTAAGTAAGGAAGCTACCTGCACATTACGAAAATGCGTACCACCATCACTGATGATCGCTCTAGGAACTCCGAACCGACTAAAAATGTTGTGCTTGATAAACCGAAGCACCTCTTTATCATTATTGGTCCGGGTGGCCACAGCCTCGACCCATTTTGAAACATAATCAACCGCCACTAAAATATATGTAAATCCAAATGATGGCGGAAAAGGACCCATGAAATCAATGCCCCAAACATCAAAAATTTCTACAATCAGAATAGGTAAAAGAGGCATCATGTCTCGCTTGGTAATGCGACCTGTTTGTTGACATCGCAAACACTTCCTACAGAATTCGTGAGCATCTCTATGAAGTGTGGGCCACCAAAATCCAGACTGAAGGACCTTTGCAGCGGTCTTCCGACTAGAAAAATGACCTCCACAAGCTAAAGAATGACAAAATGATAAAATGGAATGATACTCTTCTTCGGGCACACATCTCCGAATCATCTGGTCCGGGCATGATCTAAATAATTCTGGTTCCTCCCAAAAATAATGTTTCACCTGCGCAAAAAATCTATCTTTTTCATTCCGGTTCCAGTGCGCAGGATACTCTTTAGTAACCAGAAAATTTACAATATCCGCGAACCAAGGTAAACACTTGACATGAAATAACTGCTCATCCGGAAAAGAATCAACAATCTGTCCTTGATCAATAGATGAATCTATAGTCAGTCTAGACAGATGATCTGCTATAAGATTCTTATATCCACTCTTATCTCGAATCTCAATATCAAATTCTTGTAACAGAAGAATCCAACGAATGAGACGCGGTTTAGCATCCTTTTTACTCATCAAATATCTCAATGCAGTATGATCTGAGTAAATGATAACTTTGGAGCCTAACAAATATGATCAAAACTTCTCAAGTGCAAATACAACAGCTAGTAACTCCTTCTCAGTGGTAGTATAATGCATTTGTGTGTCAGAAAGAGTCCTACTAGCATAATGAATAACATGAGATCGTTTCTCAATTTTCTGTCCTAAAATAGCTCCAACCGCATAATCTGAAGCGTCACACATAATCTCAAAATGCACTGACCACTCAGGAGATCTGAGAATAGGAGCAGTGGTCAATGCTTCCTTTAGGGCTAAAAATGCCTTCAGACAGGCATCATCAAACACAAACGACTGATCTTTCGACAACAGGTTACACAACGGTCTAGAAATCTGACTAAAATCCTTAATGAACCGTCTATAGAAACCTGCATGCCCTAAAAATGAACGCACTTGCCTCACAGAGGTCGGTGGAGCTAATTTGACAATGGTCTCCACTTTGACCTTATCGACCTCAATACCTTTCTCAGACACAATATGTCCAAGAACAATCCCCTGCTGTACCATGAAATGACTCTTTTCCCAACTCAACACTAGATTTGTCTCCCTACAGCGCTGAAGTACACGAGATAATTTTTGGAGACAATTATCAAAAGAAGAGCCATAAACCGAGAAATCGTCCATGAAAATCTCAAGGACATCATCCATCATGTCAGAGAAAATCGCCATCATACATCTCTGAAATGTAGCTGGGGCATTACAAAGCCCAAACGGCATCCTCCTATACGCAAATGTACCATAGGGACAGGTAAATGTCATCTTATCCTGATCCTCGGGATGAACGGCTACCTGGTTATATACGGAATATCCATCTAAAAAGCAATAATATTGCTGACCTGCAAGTCTTTCTAAAATTTGGTCGATGAACGGTAACGAGAAATGATCTTTCCTAGTTGTACTGTTCAACTTCCTATAGTCAATACATACTCGCCATCCCGTAGTAATCCTCATGGGAATGCTCTCTCCTTTCTCATTCTTTTCCACAGTGAGCCCAGACTTTTTGGGAACAACCTGGGTAGGACTCACCCACTGACTATCGGAGATAGGATAAATAATCCCAGCATCTAACAATTTAACTACTTCCTTCTTCACCACTTCTTTCATGTGAGGATTTAATCTCCTTTGTGATTCTCTTGAAGGTTTAGCTCCCTCATCCATAATGATCCGATGCATACAAAAGGAGGGGTCAATCCCCTTTAAATCCACCACAGACCATCCAATAGCTTCCTTGTGCTCATGCAAAACCTGTAACAACTGATGCTCTTGTGAATCTGTCAGGTTTGCAAAAATAATAACTGAGAGAGTCTGCTCTTTTCCTAAAAAGATATACTTGAGTGAAGCTGGTAAATGCTTTAACTCCAACTCTGGGGGACTCTCTATTGATGGCTTTGCGGGCTTCTCAGCTAATTCTGGAAGTGGTTCAGGATGCCAAATCCCACTGACATTATCTGCCTCACTATCTATCATATCAAGGCGATCCTCTTTGAATGATTCATCAATCTCCTCTTGAGGTGGATCACTCAACAACCAATCATGTTTAGCTTCTATAATATCTTGAATGATATCAACCTCAAAAGAAGCTTCTTCAGTATCAGACTCCATCGATGCACAAAAAATGTTCATCCTCATTTTCCTATTTCCAAATGAAACATCCATTTCACCAGTGCGGCAATTAATGCACGCATTGGCGGTAGCTAGGAAAGGGCGACCAAGAATAATAGGAGTCTGTCTGATGCTATCAACTCCCTCCATATCTAATATCACGAAGTCAACAGGGAAATAACAATCCTCCACCTTGACTAACACATCTTCAAGTATCCCTCTCGGGACCTTAATCGATCTATCCGCTAATTGAAGCGTCATAGGTGTGGATTTCATCTCTTTCAATCCAAATTTGTCATAGAAGAAACCCGGCAAGGTGGTAGCTGCTAACCACTTTTCTAGCTAACTTCCCAGCTAACCGGGCTTTCAAAGGGGTTTTCCCATGTTTTACTCAAATCCGACCACACAGATGTGTTCAGCATGATCAATTTACTGGGAAACAACACTTGTATATATATGTGCTAGCCAAGCTGTTGAGGTGGTGCTATCGTAACTGAGCTCATAGTTTCAAAAGGCCATAGGTGAGGCTTTAAAGGCCTATGATAGCCTTAGAGGCTTAAGCCACTTTGGGAGGTAAAGAAGCCTAAGCCTCTCACAAATAAGTTTCCTACATAAAGTCATGGTGTGACAGAATTACTTTAAAAGTTTTCCTTTCACATAAAAATATAGCCCTTTAAAAGATACAAAACCTCATTTTAAGCACAAACATGAGCGGGTAAAAGAACATTAACACACTAAACTAAAGATTTAAAGAAAAATATATATATTTGCAACCTTTTTGAATGGTAACTCTTGCAATCGATAATCTATGTCAAATGGATACAGATGCAGGAACGGGACACGATGGGGATACACTTGGTACAATATGATAATTTTCAAAAAATAGGATGAAAGGAGAGCCATACACACACATAGATGTGTGTATGTGTGTGTGTAGAAAACAATAATTCTAAATAACTAAATGTAATGTAATTAATGACAAATTTTAAAAGAAAAATAACTCACGTGAATACAAAATAAGTAAATAAGACTGTAAAAGGAAATAGATAAAGTTAATGATACAATGTTGACTGTGTGTGAAACTGATTTCACTGTGTCCATGAAGTGTCAAAGTGCCAAGTGGTGTGGACCAAGGTTGCCATACTAGGAAGCGGAAGCAGGAAACGATACGAGAAGCAAAAGCAAGAAATGAGACATTTTAAAATTTACAGGAAGTGAGAAGCGAGTAATCAATTTAAAAGCGAAACAAGAATAAACAAGGAAGCAATATGGGAACTGAATAGGAATCAATTTGACGACCTCGCCTAGGTAACAAGGCCTATTTTCAGTTGTTTATCTTGCAAAGAATAGCAACGCAATTGTCGTAATCCCAGCGACGACTCAATCCCTAGTAATGGGATATTATTTCAATTGTCTACCAAAATTCTCAACAAATATTTTCTTCGAAACCAAATTTCCTTCAGAAGCCTAACCATCAGTTCTGCCCTGCAGAGAGCATCAACAAAATCCAAGAGAACATTTGCAATACCCGATGGTCAATACAAGATCCAGAAAGAAAACCACATCAGTTGAAGGTGTCGCATATTCAGTAGCTTCAGAAGAAGAGATGGACTCACCTCGATCAATCCAGAGTCAGGGTCAGTACGCGGATGATGGCATCGATCCCTAAATGTATATTATGTTCAAAAAGATGATGACCAAGATGCTGGCAGAGCAAGTTGAGCCCAGTACTGAGCAAATTCAAACTAAACAGAAAGATAAGGGTCAGGCCGTCAAGAATGTGAAGATCAGCAAAAAGCAGAGTCGTCACGAGGAAATATCTGATGAGTCAGAATCAGCTGACGATGCTGACAAGGAATGTGAAAATAAATATGAATTCAGAAGGTCGACTCAAGGTCAGGGGTCAGCTTACAAATCCATGAATCAGTCTGTTGATGATCCTGCGCAGTCACAACTGAAAGATGTGATGAAAATGGTTAAGGATCTGCAGGCCCGCGACAAGGGCAAGAAAATCTTCACCAGCGAAGACTTCTATGATGTATTGGATGGGGATGATGATCTCGATAACCTCCCCAAGAAATTCATTAAGTTTGATGGTTCGGGTGACCCAAAGGCGCACCTCGCCCTTTTCTTTGCAGAGTGTTCCAAGTTCAGGAGGAATAACAGGGCCTTATTTCTTTGTTTCCCTCGCAGTTTGGAGGGTATTGCAGCAAAATGGTATTCAGAGCATATTAATCCCATAGAGCTGAAAGAGTTTGATAAAGTGGTCAATTTGTTTATTGAGCGCTTTTTATTCAACGCTGAGGCGCTCCCGACCCTCAGCCACCTCTGTGGCCTGAAACAGAAAGAAAGCGAGAAGGCCCGAGATTTTATCCACCGATGGAGGTCAGCTTGCAATAAGATGAGAGACCCGATATCAGAAGGGCATGCATTGTCACTAATCTTGAATAATTTTTCACAACCCTTGAAAGGTCTCATTTCCACGGCACCGTCAAAAACCTTCATCGAACTAACAGAACGAGCCGAGTGGCTCGAGCTAAGCTTTGAAAATGGAGTTTATGAAGGCTTCATCTTTACACAAGGTAACAATCAGAGTGAGCAGAAGAAGGCTCACTTCACTCTTTCTGCCAATGATAGCAAAAGCAACAAGAAAAATCATGATCACTGTTCAGAGGGATCCAAGGGCCAAAAAGGAAAGTTCTCCAACAATGATAGGCCTCTTCAATCTAGTCCTCAGCATAAAGAGAAAGATCAAGAAAAGCCAAAGCGCAAGGATTGGAGTACGGATCGAAAGTTCACCCCTCTGGACCAAACACTAGAGAGTGTTTTGGAATACATGCTTGCAAAAGATATGATCCGTTTACCTAAAGCAGCTGATCCCGCAACAATCATGGGTAGATTCAAAGAAAGATTTTGCAAATTTCATCGGGCAGTAGGGCATGACACTGAGAATTGTTTCGTCTTGAAAAATATCATTCAAGATTGCATCGACAAGAATATCCTTATTGAAGATGAGGAAAATACCAGTCGACCATCCTGAGCAAGTTTTCTAAAAATTGATAATGTCGAGACTATGTCACTTTCATCATTTTGTCATTTTGAAGCAACAATGTAGTCTCAGTTCTTCTATCAATTTGTTATTTCCTTCTTCAATGCATTAATAAATTTGTCAATCTTCCTTATGGCCTGGCGTCATCTTTTATATTCTTCATTTGCAAATGTTTAAATGTCTTCTTATAAGGGGTAACCTTTTTCAAAGTGCCTCTCTGATCAACCAAGAAGCTCATTGTCAGTTTTACCTCGTTATCCTCAGAGAATTCTCATCAAATATCAATTACTTATCCTTTCTTATTCCCCCATTACACTGAGGCATTACTTTGGAAATTGTCTTCAAAACATCCTGTATGCAGGCAGGATCAAACAAATCTCTCATTTTGCACACATGTGCACCGATTTATATCATTTTACATACATTTGCATTCATTTGCATTTGCAGGCATTCATTCGCATTCATCTGCATTTGCATCAAGCTTCCTCGCTCAAGAGAAGGGGTTAATCCTGAAAACAGGCTTTGAAAAGCTAACTATGATGGTCCATTCAAATCATGAACCAAGAATTTTTATTTTCCAAATTCAAAACCCATAAGTTGAACACTTCCTTCTTAAATTGTGATCCTTAGGTTAAATCCCTATGGAATTGATAGTTCGTAGGTCGAACCCCTGCAGAGTCAATGTGATTTGTAGGTTGAACGCCTGTCAAACCAATAAGGCTCATAGGTTGAACCCCTTTCGAACCAATCTCGTTCTCAAAAATTTCGATCTATAGGTTGAAGTCCTCCTGATCCAATATTCTTTACAGTCCTTAGGTCGAACTCCTTTTGGATTGGTATTTTTTAGATATATGATTTGTAGGTTGAAGTCCTCCTGATCCACGTTCTTAGGCTGAATCCCTATAGAACCCATGTCGTTCCCAGTGAACCAATGTCGTTCTTAATTGAACCAATGTCGTTCTTAGGCTGAATCCCTATTGAACCCATGTTGTTCCCAGTGAACCAATGTCGTTCTTAATTGAACCAATGTCGTTCTTAGGCTGAATACCTATCAAACTCATGTTGTTCCCAGTGAACCAATGTCATTCTCAATTGAACCAATGTCATTCTTAGGATGAATCCCTACAGAACCCATGTCGCTTCCAGCAGACCAAATCACAATTTTGATCTCCAGGTCATCCAATATCCTATTTCCAATTTCTGAGTCTCTCCTTTGGGGAAAGGAGAGAAGAATCTAGCCACGGATGTGTCATTTAGATCTCAAGTGATTTCTTTCACCAAGGATTTCAGGAATATTTTGCCAATTTGTCATGAAAAATAGTTGTTGATCTCAAAATATTTACTGCATAAAATTGTACCTCAGAATACCTTTAGTATTACTTCCGAAAGGACAAAGCTTTTGTGAAAAAGGATTCAAAATTCAAAATCTTTCTATTGGCCAACCAAAAGGATGAAGAATAAATCCGCGATATGGCCAGCAAAGAAAATTCAATGTTATTGCAAAGCCAGAAGTGATTGATATTGATCGCAGTCAATGGCATATTTTTAAAGACCATTCTTGGAAAATAAGCAGTCAAAATATCATGGGTGATACAGAAAAATCCATTCAATCTCCATATCTCCTCAATCACCTAAGCTGCAATTAAATATCTGCAAAAGGGATCTCTCAACTGTCGTCAAGATGAAGGCGAATTAGACGAGTCGACCCCCGGGGCTAAAGAAGATTTGGATCATCTCCAAGATGACGGAGTTTGTGACGGATCCTTTCAGGGAAAGTTCAGATCACCATCGAGATGAAGGCGAGTGTGATGAGCCTACCGACAAACCCTAAAAAATATTTGATTCCAGCTATCATCAAGAGATTCCCAACCAATGAGCCAATAACTATCAAGATAATCCCTGAGAGAAAAGAAGGATCGGAACATCTCTGAGATGAAGGAGTTTGTGACGTACCCTTCCTAAGAAAAAAAGAGAGAAAAGTCAGGACATCTCCAGAATGAAGGATGATGTAATTCCCGAAAAATCCAAGAGAGCTCCAATCTGCTAAAGATCATCATGAGAAAAGAATCCCAGGATATCAGACTGCCAAATTTATCAAGAATTTTCTTTAATTTTGTGAAATTCTTTTATCAATATTCTTTCACCAATAGCTCTCGCAATATCAAGAATATTTTCTTTCTCGTCCATATCAAGGAAATTGATAGCTTCCTTGAAAGAAAGCCAATCGCAAGCAATTTGAATTCGAATCTTGATTCTACGGAGTTAAGCCCAGTCGGAGTTAATACCTCAGGTAGAAAAGAGGGAATACTTTCAAAACAAAGTGCATCACTTTCAATTATTTTGAATCAACAACAATTTTCAACAATTTGACAATATTTTCTGGCTATCCTGGCGTGAAGCGAGAGCTTAAGGTTCATCTTTGGCGCATCTTGACATCAGTTGTTATCCCTTTTAGGACTTGATAACGGGAGTTGTCAAGATTCCTTCCCTTCTTTGGTATAATCTGAGCGCACGGGCTCTCAGATTCGCACACTTCCCTGTGTCCCCACTGTCCCACCATAGACAGTCCAATTTTGGCTTGAGGTTAAGCCACCAATTTCAGCAAAAGGCAATTTCAAAAGTTAATTAGTCTCAGCAATGAGGCGCCCAAAATCAATCCCTTTTCAAACTTTAGGGACCCCAATTTCCTTCCTTTTGCAAAACCCCTATCGGATTCATTGTGCGGAAATCTGAAGCTTCCATCACGGTCTCTTCTTTCGAGGATTCCGTCCATTTTCTGCCCAATCAGGTTAAGGGTATAAACCTGAGCCTCCTTTGATGAGGTATTCCATTTTCTGCCCAATCAGGTTAAGGGTACAAAGCTGAGCCTCCTTTGATGAGGTATTTCATTTTCAACCCAATCAGGTTAAGGGTATAAACCTGAGCCTCCTTTGATGAGGTATTCCATTTTTCACCCAATCAGGACAAGGGTACAAACCTGAGCCTCCTTTGATGACGTATTCCATTTTCAACCCGGTCAGGTTAAGGGTCAAACCTGAGCTTCGTTTCTACACGAGGTATTTTCTGTCCCATCCAGGTTAAGGGCAAAACCTGAATCTCACTTCTTTTGAAATAAAATTCTCCATTTCATATCTACCATCATCATTTGAATTAATCCTTTCATACCCAGTCAGATTCATCTAACTGGGGCATTTTTATGATTCAAATTTGGTGTGTTTTCTTTGCCACTAAGCTCGGCTTTCAACCGGCTTAGCAGCAAAGAGGGGCATCTGTAAACACCCCAAATTTTCACCCTCATCCAGTGTTTGTCCATTTCATGAGTCATTACAGATCATTGCATATCATTGCATGTATTCTGCATAGCATTGCAGGTCATTGCATCTCATTTTCGAGATCCAGCACTCCTATTTCAAAACATTCAATCCAGATTTGAATTTTAAAGCTTTTATTTCAAAATCAATTTCAAAACCTGGGTCTTTATTCAATACTCTGTCATTTTCCAACCCCAGGACTTTATATTTCGAAATATTTTCTCAAGGAAACAATCTGGATTCATTTAAAATTCAAATTTTAATCGATTTCAATTCACAGATGAGACCCATTGAGGTGGTGTCGCTTCTGAATTCCTCTATTCATCAAATTTCTCAAAATTTTGAAAGTTTCAGTCCGATCAGGACTCTGTCTCAGAGACCTGATCCGGTCAGGAGTCTGTTTTGAAGTCTGTTTTACTTCCATTTTCAATCTTTTCCGTTTGCTTTCAAAATTTAGGTCATTTTATAGAGTCCAGTTAGTTCAGGACTCTATTTTAGAGTTCGGTCGAGTTAGGAGTCTAACCCTGACTGTGTTTTCTGACTTATTTCATCATTTCTTGATAAAATCTTTTGAAAATTCTTTCATTTAGCTTTTAAAATCTAAAAACTCAGAGTCCTAAGGGTTCAGGACTCTAACCCGGAGTTCCAGTTCGCATGAGACCCTATTTTCTAAAAATCTTGAATTTCAAATGTCAATTTTAACCCTTTTTTAAAGCCATTTTCAGTGTTTATTTCAAAAATGTTCAAAATTCGATGTGGGCCCACTCAGTTGGCACCATGTCAAGAGGAATTCTAATTCAGTGAGGATCCTATATCATTTCAAAAATCCTAATTTTAAGTTTACTTTTGAAAATCTTTTGAAAACTCCTTCAATTTCAAGTTTTAAAATCACTTTTTGAAAAACTCAAGTAGGGCCCACTCGGGGTGTTGCCATATTCGAGTAAGTCAGGGCTAGACTAGGGTTAGTTGATGTCTTGGTTAGTGTTAGAGGTTTAGAAGAGTCAAAACCATTTTGAAAACTCATTTTGAAAATTAGTTTTTAAAACTAGTGTTTTTAAATGTTTTTAAAGGTGTTTTAAAAACCCAAATGTGAAAGATGCCAAGTGGCATCACATTTGGGGGTTTTCTAGGTTTAGTTAGGGGCTAATTAGGGATTAATTAGAGTCCCACCTAGGTTAGAAAACCACAAAAAATCGTTGCCTTTAGTGGGTTTATTAGAAAGAGTCCTAAAAAATGAAAAACCTCTTAATTAACCCTAATTAAGTGACTTTTTGAAAAACTATAAAAAGGGACCTAAGGGGGGCCAAAAGGGGGGCTCTTTTCTCTCAAATTTTCGTGGCCTCTCTCTCCTCTCCAGCACCTCCACCTTCCTCCATTGCAGCTGCAAGCACCAAGGTAATATTTTTAATATTTTTTAGTTTGATTTAATACTTTTTCATGTTTTAAATCAATTTTAGCCATTGGTGTCATCCCCTTCATGGATTAAACCATGGATTCAACCTCAAGAACCATCAAGAATCAGCAAGAACACTCCAAGAAGGTGATCTAACCCTGTTTTGGATGATTTACAGAGATTTTAATCCATTAGAATTGATTTTAACATGATTCTTTGCATTATTAACCAATAAAATATATGATTTACCCTTTTTAATGGGTTAAATCTATGTTTTAAAGGTGATATCAAATTCCAGCCATTGATTACCTGTTTTTAATTTATTTTCATGGTTTATTCATGTTTGTTTTACGTTCTATAGCATAGAAATAAGTTTTATTTACTGTTTTATGGTTTATTTTATTTATTTACATTAGTTAATGCATGGTTTTTCAAGTTTCTTAAATTTCTGTGTGTTCTAGGTTTAGAACAGTAAAGATGATGTTATTTCGGATTGAAACACTCGTTGTTTATTTCTGATTTTTTTATATGTGATGCATGCATGAGTTATTGAGTTACTGTAGAAAAATCAGAGGTTTTGGATATCGGGAACCCTGTCAAAAAAATCAGACATCAAATCGGGTTTTTAAAGCTTTAAAATCGTGGTTAAAATAAAAAAGGTAACTTGCTGTGATGATATTTCTCTCATCTTATATCCGATTTTAGATCTATAAGGTGCTATGGATTTACATTGAGTAGATCTGTCTGCTGTGAAATTTTCGAATTTTTTAATTACTTTTTAGTATTTTTCACCTTTTAGAGAATCTATTTTTAAATTTAAAACTCGTTAGGGTTTACCAAAACCCTAATCAGACTTGTGTTAGTCATAAATCCCAAACCACAGATCCGATTCATGATCTGTAAAAAGTGAGTATTGTTATTTTTCTGTCTACTGTTCACCACTAAATTTTCAGAGATTTTTGTTTAGAATTGCTATTTATGTTTGTATTTTCAATCTAGAATAGCTGTTTTAATCCCTGTTAAGAGTGATATATTTTAGCTCAGATTGCTGGAAGGGTTTCTCCCTAACCGGAGATGATTTTTCCGACCTTAAATTGGGAAATCTTTGTTTTTATTCTTAGTTAGTCTCTGTAAAATTTCATAAATTTCCATAGAGATTTGACCCCTGGTTCAGGTCCTTGACTGAGACTGGTTGGTAAATTAGGTCAAAAATAGCATATTTTAGGGTTTAATGCAATTTTCGGATTAATTTAATGTCAAAAAATTATTTTTATAATTCCAATTCGACATTAGGGTTATAACAAGTGCAGGTACCAATTTGTATGGATTTTGGAATCCATTTGATGGCTGAATTAAGCAAATTCCAAAACCGGGTTCCTGAAAGATCCAAAAACACTGCTGAAATCACAATTTTTGTGATATTGTTGGATTTTCGTGCATGAGCATATATTTTTAGGATTTAATCATGTTCATAATCATATTAGGATGCTTTAGGTTTAATTTTGTGCTCATTTGATTTCATTTAGTGCATAAAACCTAAGTTTTTACCAAAATCTATTTCTAAAAACCCTGATTTCAAGGCCATAGTCTTGCTATCAGGGGCAATTTGGTCATTTGACCTAAATTTCGAAATCCCTAACCTTAATTTTCATGTGTTTAAGTATGTCATATCATATTTTAGCCTAGTTTATTTGCATTTGAATTTCAAAACTTGCATTTTACCAAATATCTTTCTAAAAACCCTAATTTCAAGGCCATAGTCTTGTTATTAGGGGTATTTTGGTCATTTTGACCCCAATTTCGAAATTTCATATCTTTTCTTTCATATTTATTCAATTTTATTTCATACTTTATCATTTTTATTTAAGGGAATCAAGGAAAAGGCTTATATCTAGCAAAATCCAACAATTTCCTGATATTGTTGGATAAATCTAGAAAAGCCAACATATTTTCATTAACCAAGTTTTCTAGTTTTGCAGGTACATTGAAGACTTTATTTTTCATGTATTTAAATTTCAATAGTGATGTAAATTAAATTAAACTTTGGAATAAGAATTTACATTTCCTGCTTAGCCTAGGTTGCATTGCATATAGTTTATTTTTAATAATGTTAATGTGTGATGGATGATAATTCATGCATATTCAAACTCACTATGGTCTACACGAATGGCACATGCACTAGCTTTTATGAAGTTTATAAACTTGGTGAAATTTGTATTTATGGCCATAGTCAGAATACAAATGATACTTAGATTTATGATCTTCACATTAGCCACATTCAGCCTACACTCTTAGGCTAACTTCAAGATGCACTGCATTTCTCAAAAATACAAAAAGTATTTCTCAAATCCTCAAATCCATATTCATTCATTTCATGCATTTGCCAAATCCAATTCAAATTCTAAGTCAAGGGGAATTGAATTCCTCAAAATCTCCTAAGTCTTATAGCAAAATCGATTTTCCCAAAGACATTGAATTTCAAAGGATATTTCAAGTATTTCCCAAGTTCCAAATTCAAATTTTCTAAGTTAGAATTTCAATTTCAAAGTTTGAATTCAGAGAAACCAAGACTCAGAATCGATTTTCACCAAATGTCAAGGATTTCTCAAAATCGATTTTTATTTCTCTCAGAAGTATATTTCAAATCCCATTTCACGATTTCTCATGTGATATCATTTCCAAAATTTACATTTTATGAATATTTCAATCATTCAAAGCAAACATCATGTTTTCAAATGTGCATTTTCTGAAAATTCATAGCACATGCCTGATTCTATGTGCATTTAGAAATTAGAATATGATTTAGACAAGTTGAATAGAGTAGAGCATAAGATTGATCCTTGGTTCAATTACCCCTGTTAAAGGTGGCAGGAACGGTTGAACCTCGTACCGACAGGCGAGTCCCATTCTTCGGAATTTTCTCGTATTTTAAAAAACGGAGGCGAGTTATTTTCAAAAACTTTTTCAAAGGTCAGTTTGAATTGCAAAAGTTAAAATTTTGCGATGATAACACACTAGGAAATCCAGTAACGCAAATTGGATTTTCATTACAGCAAAAATGGATTTCCACAGCATTACAAATGGATTCTGATCCGTCTTGCTTCACCAGAGATCAGATAATCTATTGCCGGAAAAAAAAAACAGAGATGCCGGAAAAACAAATGTATTAATTTGTTTTGTTAATCAATTGGAAATATCTCAATCCGGCTTCTTCAATTGATTAAACAATGCTCACTCATGCTGGAATTTCTTAAACATTATTCAGTTAATCACTCCAGATTTTTATTATGAAAGAATTACTCACCGAAAAACAATAGCCGCACGGTGATTAGAATTCAGAAATTCTGATTACAATATTTCTATCAGATTCAGATATCCGATTGATTTTTCACAATTAATCAATGAAAATTCAATTAATCGACACTTTATGGAACTCAGCCAGATCAGTCATCAACAATTTCAGATCATCACAGCATTCCAGCAACATCCTCGTTCATCATCGGAGTTCTTTACAGAAACCTTTTTTTTTTCTTTTTATGTTTTTTTTTTTTTTTCAGATTATCATTCAGACAGAATTAAAAACGAAGAAGAAGAAGAAGAATTAAGAAGAACTAGATGACTTACCGGGAATTGAAGGAGGAGGTGGCTTCCACTTCAGGCGCCGCAATCGACGGGAATTTTCTTGCCACCGGATGAGGATCGGCTGCTGGAAGAAGAAGAAGAAGAAGAAGAAGAAGAAGAAGAAGTAGAAGTAAGAAATCCGGTGACTGGAAAGGATAGCAAAGGGCGAAAATCAGAGAGGGAGGGAAAGAAATTTTGGCGCACAGCAGAATGAAAAGCTCCTTCCGATCTGCTTTACGCCCCTTTTTAAAAGGGTTCAAACCGGTTGGAACCGGTTTGTAACAACCATTGTTTATTTTCAGAACTTCCAAACCGGTTCCAACCAGTTTGGTTTTCAATTTCTTCTTTTTAGAAATACAAACCGGTTCCACCCGGTTTGTATTATTATTTAGATATATTTTTTATTTTTATTCTTTTCAATAGTAAAGAAAACTGTGAAAATTTTCAAAAACAAAACTATTTATAAAAGAACTTCAAAAACTAGTCTACTATATTTTTTTTTCTTTTCTTTTCTAAAAAACACAACACTTAAAATGAGTAAAACTATTTTTCTCTAATTTTTTTTTTCTTCTTTTTAATAAAAACTAAAACCAACTAAAAAAACTAAAAAAAAACTAAAATAGGCATAAGAATGTAAACTAAAACTATTTTTTATTCATTTTCTAATTTTAAATCATTTTAGCACTTTTACTCAAAAACTAACATAAAATTGGGTTTTTGAAACATTATTTCATAAAATCATGCATATTTAAATGTTAATAAACCCTGAATTATATGCATGATCAAATACCCCCATGCTTATGTTTTGCTAGTCCTCGAGCAAACTAGAAAAATGCAAGAAATCAAACTATCACCTAACTCACTTTCGTAGGAATCACGGTTGCATTTAGATCATGCAACAAGCCCTTTCAACCCTTGGGTTACCCCAGTGGACGAGTAAGGTCTCGTGAGGGTTTGCAGTGATGCTACCCACAAACATCTCTGTCATGTATGCATAATATTACACATCCTCATAATCAGTAGGTAATTAAAGACTTTATTTTTACAAATATTTCCTGTTATTTCAAAATCAAAATATAATTAGAGTCTTTTATGTACCACCATAGAAAAAGAATTTCTTTCACTTTTCTAAAAATCACAATTATTTATGTTTTATTCTTAGAAAATCCAATAAAAACATATTATTATTTACTTATCCTCACTCATATGTTTTCTACACAGTTTTCTCAATCACACTTCTAAGCATTAAACTTTTCTTTTTAAGCTCTTTCCTTTCTTTTTTTTCTTTTCACGCTTTTTCTTTTTGCGCACTTATTTTTCTCCTATAGCTTGCGTGTGGTCTGCTTTTATACCTTGTGCAATGTCAATATCTTCTATACTTTTTCATACCAAAAGATATCAACTAAGACATAAAAGTGACTTCCTTCATTCACCCTTATAACATGAGAGTCAAACATTTCAACTTGTATCTGTTCTCAGTTACTTAGGATCACGAAGTTTTCCACTCTCCCTTATGCAAATGGACTTAAAAGTTTCAACTTACATCTAAGTTCCATCTATTAAGGATTGTGGAATTATCCAAACAACCTAACGCATGCTTTTTCTCACTTTTTGAGCTCATTTTTATGCTTTTGTTCATTTGCTTAGTTTTTCAAAAATAGAACTGTGCATATTCATATTTATGACTCAAAATAAATTCTAACATGTATCTATCATCATTTCCTCAAAATCCACATAAACAACCATAATTTTTAGATCTATGTCAGAAAATTTTTTCGTGGGGCTTAAAAATCCTCTAAAAACATCAGATTTGAAATAACATTCATATAAGTTCAAACTCTTTCTTTAAAAATCTACTTTTTATGAGAGATGTGTAAACATGTGCAAGAACGTAGACAAAAAATATTCTGGTGAGCTACTACACCCTCCCCCATGCTTGAATTACACTGTCCCAGTGGCATTCCCCCATGCTTATGTGAAACTAAGTGAACGCACATGAGATAAAATCAATGAGGGAAAGAAAGTAAACTCAATGAAATCTAAAATGTGAAAATATGCCTACCATGATTATGGTTTATGAATTATGCACATGAACTATATGAAAGTACTCTTAAAAAAATTGTTTTTCTATGAATATTTACAAAATTTTTAAAATATATACAAACATGTGTGAGTCCTAAACTTCTAAAAGATCAACATCCTCAATGTCTTGTCCTGTCACAATATCTGAGATATAAGGCTTCAGTCGTTGCCCATTTACTTTAAAAATAGCACCCGTACAAGGGTCAAAAAGATCTATCGCTCCATATGGAAACACCCTATGCACAACAAATGGACCATTCCATCTTGACTTCAACTTACCTGGAAAAAGATGAAGACGTGAATGATAAAACCATACCTTTTGCCCAGGCTCGAACTGTTTTCTAACAATATATCGATCATGAAAATGCTTAGTTCGAGCTTTGTAAATCTTTGCACTCTCATAGGCTTCATTACGCAATTCCTCTAGCTCACTCAACTGTAATTTTCTCTCGACTCCAGCTTGGGTCATGTTGAAATTGAATTTTTTTATAGCCCAATATGCTCGATGTTCTAACTCAACAGGAAAATGGCAAGGTTTCCCGAAAACTAATCGAAATGGTGACATACCAATCGGGGTCTTGAAAGCAGTCCTATAAGCCCACAAGGCATCATCAAGGCGCTGAGACCAATCCTTGCGGTCTGGTCTGACTGTCTTTTTAAGAATCCTTTTTATCTCCCTGTTAGATACCTCAACTTGGCCACTGGTTTGTGGGTGGTAAGGTGTAGCAATCCGATGATGCACAGAATATTTCCTAAGTAAGGAAGCTACCTGCACATTACGAAAATGCGTACCACCATCACTGATGATCGCTCTAGGAACTCCGAACCGACTAAAAATGTTGTGCTTGATAAACCGAAGCACCTCTTTATCATTATTGGTCCGGGTGGCCACAGCCTCGACCCATTTTGAAACATAATCAACCGCCACTAAAATATATGTAAATCCAAATGATGGCGGAAAAGGACCCATGAAATCAATGCCCCAAACATCAAAAATTTCTACAATCAGAATAGGTAAAAGAGGCATCATGTCTCGCTTGGTAATGCGACCTGTTTGTTGACATCGCAAACACTTCCTACAGAATTCGTGAGCATCTCTATGAAGTGTGGGCCACCAAAATCCAGACTGAAGGACCTTTGCAGCGGTCTTCCGACTAGAAAAATGACCTCCACAAGCTAAAGAATGACAAAATGATAAAATGGAATGATACTCTTCTTCGGGCACACATCTCCGAATCATCTGGTCCGGGCATGATCTAAATAATTCTGGTTCCTCCCAAAAATAATGTTTCACCTGCGCAAAAAATCTATCTTTTTCATTCCGGTTCCAGTGCGCAGGATACTCTTTAGTAACCAGAAAATTTACAATATCCGCGAACCAAGGTAAACACTTGACATGAAATAACTGCTCATCCGGAAAAGAATCAACAATCTGTCCTTGATCAATAGATGAATCTATAGTCAGTCTAGACAGATGATCTGCTATAAGATTCTTATATCCACTCTTATCTCGAATCTCAATATCAAATTCTTGTAACAGAAGAATCCAACGAATGAGACGCGGTTTAGCATCCTTTTTACTCATCAAATATCTCAATGCAGTATGATCTGAGTAAATGATAACTTTGGAGCCTAACAAATATGATCAAAACTTCTCAAGTGCAAATACAACAGCTAGTAACTCCTTCTCAGTGGTAGTATAATGCATTTGTGTGTCAGAAAGAGTCCTACTAGCATAATGAATAACATGAGATCGTTTCTCAATTTTCTGTCCTAAAATAGCTCCAACCGCATAATCTGAAGCGTCACACATAATCTCAAAATGCACTGACCACTCAGGAGATCTGAGAATAGGAGCAGTGGTCAATGCTTCCTTTAGGGCTAAAAATGCCTTCAGACAGGCATCATCAAACACAAACGACTGATCTTTCGACAACAGGTTACACAACGGTCTAGAAATCTGACTAAAATCCTTAATGAACCGTCTATAGAAACCTGCATGCCCTAAAAATGAACGCACTTGCCTCACAGAGGTCGGTGGAGCTAATTTGACAATGGTCTCCACTTTGACCTTATCGACCTCAATACCTTTCTCAGACACAATATGTCCAAGAACAATCCCCTGCTGTACCATGAAATGACTCTTTTCCCAACTCAACACTAGATTTGTCTCCCTACAGCGCTGAAGTACACGAGATAATTTTTGGAGACAATTATCAAAAGAAGAGCCATAAACCGAGAAATCGTCCATGAAAATCTCAAGGACATCATCCATCATGTCAGAGAAAATCGCCATCATACATCTCTGAAATGTAGCTGGGGCATTACAAAGCCCAAACGGCATCCTCCTATACGCAAATGTACCATAGGGACAGGTAAATGTCATCTTATCCTGATCCTCGGGATGAACGGCTACCTGGTTATATACGGAATATCCATCTAAAAAGCAATAATATTGCTGACCTGCAAGTCTTTCTAAAATTTGGTCGATGAACGGTAACGAGAAATGATCTTTCCTAGTTGTACTGTTCAACTTCCTATAGTCAATACATACTCGCCATCCCGTAGTAATCCTCATGGGAATGCTCTCTCCTTTCTCATTCTTTTCCACAGTGAGCCCAGACTTTTTGGGAACAACCTGGGTAGGACTCACCCACTGACTATCGGAGATAGGATAAATAATCCCAGCATCTAACAATTTAACTACTTCCTTCTTCACCACTTCTTTCATGTGAGGATTTAATCTCCTTTGTGATTCTCTTGAAGGTTTAGCTCCCTCATCCATAATGATCCGATGCATACAAAAGGAGGGGTCAATCCCCTTTAAATCCACCACAGACCATCCAATAGCTTCCTTGTGCTCATGCAAAACCTGTAACAACTGATGCTCTTGTGAATCTGTCAGGTTTGCAAAAATAATAACTGAGAGAGTCTGCTCTTTTCCTAAAAAGATATACTTGAGTGAAGCTGGTAAATGCTTTAACTCCAACTCTGGGGGACTCTCTATTGATGGCTTTGCGGGCTTCTCAGCTAATTCTGGAAGTGGTTCAGGATGCCAAATCCCACTGACATTATCTGCCTCACTATCTATCATATCAAGGCGATCCTCTTTGAATGATTCATCAATCTCCTCTTGAGGTGGATCACTCAACAACCAATCATGTTTAGCTTCTATAATATCTTGAATGATATCAACCTCAAAAGAAGCTTCTTCAGTATCAGACTCCATCGATGCACAAAAAATGTTCATCCTCATTTTCCTATTTCCAAATGAAACATCCATTTCACCAGTGCGGCAATTAATGCACGCATTGGCGGTAGCTAGGAAAGGGCGACCAAGAATAATAGGAGTCTGTCTGATGCTATCAACTCCCTCCATATCTAATATCACGAAGTCAACAGGGAAATAACAATCCTCCACCTTGACTAACACATCTTCAAGTATCCCTCTCGGGACCTTAATCGATCTATCCGCTAATTGAAGCGTCATAGGTGTGGATTTCATCTCTTTCAATCCAAATTTGTCATAGAAGAAACCCGGCAAAATGTTAACACTTGCCCCAAGGTCAAGCAAAGCACGCTCAACAGTAATGTTTCCTATGACACATGAGATGATAGGGGTCCCTGGGTCCTTAAGTTTGGGTGGAGTCTGGTGTTGCAATACTGCACTGATCTGCTCCGTCAAATATATTTTCTTCTGCGCATGGGACCTCAACTTCCTTTTTTGCGTACAAAGCTCTTTGAGGAACTTTGCATATGCAGGGACTTGCTGGATGGCATCTAGTAAGGGAAGGTTTATATGGACGTGCTTGAATATCTCAAGCATCTCTTGCTTGTTTACTTCCAACTTACCTAATGCTCTCGGTTTCTCTAACGCCTCAAGAAAGGGGGCTTTAGGAATATGGGTTGTGGAAGGCCCAAATGGAAGAACCTTCTCGCTTTCCTGAGGTACAACATTAGGGACAGACTGCTTCTTACTTATCTTCTCTCTTTCTTCTGCAGCCTCCCTCGAATGGTACTGCTTCCCACTTCTAAGGGTTACTACTGCCTGAGCTTGCTCTTGATGTGTATCTGTCATATGCAAACTCTGCAGAGGTTCTTTACCCCTAGGGTTAACTATAGGCTGACTAGGCAATGCTCCCTCAGTTCTCCTGCTAAGTGCTTCAGTGAGATGCCCTATTTGAGTTTCTAACTTTGCAATCGACTGGGTATGTGAGCTCAAAGCTTGCAAAATCTTATCCTCAAAAGATTGACTAGATGAAGGCTCCTGAAAATGGGGTTGAGTATAAGCAGGTTGGGCTGGAGGGTCATTGGATCTTTGAAATCCAGGTGTATAACCACCTTGTCTGGATTGACTATGGGAAGGGTTGCGGGCTTGAGCCTGTGAGTTACGCCATGAGAAATTTGGATGGTTTCGCCAGCCCGGGTTGTAAGTATTGGCAAATGGATTGGGTGCGGGCCTAGCGAAGTTTTGAGCTATCTGAGCTTGCTCTTGGACAAACTCAGGATACTGTGGCGCAGCTGGACATTGGAGAACATGGTGTGCAGGACTCGCACACAACGCACACACCTGCATGGCAGGAGAGGGACCCAACAACAATTGATCTAATTTCTGGGATAGTTGGTCTACCTTGTTGCTCAACTCAAGGTTCATCCCTATCTCGAAAATACCTGCCTTCTTAGCGCTATCCTGTACAGGTGTCACTCTATCAGACCGTGAAGCTGTCGCGTGGTGCATTGAATTCTCGCTTAATGTCTCAAAGAGCAACCACGCTTCATCCTCACTCTTGAGCATGAAAGTGCCCCCACATGCGGCATCAACCATTTGACGATTCTTCTCAGTAAGACCGTCATAGAAATATTGCACCAGTTGCCATCTAGGCACCTGGTGGTGGGGACACTTGCGGAGAAGATCCTTCATCCTCTCCCAAGTCTCATGGAACAGTTCCCCCTCTATTTGCGAAAAACTGGTGATGGCCTTTCGATACTGATTCGTCTTACCGATTGGGAAATATTTTTTTAAAAATTCTCTTTGCATATGTTCCCACGTGGTAATTCTAACTGTATCTAATGCCTTCAGCCAGTGTTTGGCTTTATCTTTCAGAGAGAAGGGAAACAAGGTCAACCTCATAGCATCATCTCCAAAATTGTTTATTCTCACTGTAGAACAAATCTCTAAGAATTCGTCGAGATGACGATATGGGTCTTCATTGCTAAGGCCATAAAATGAGGGTAGCATTTGGATTACACTGGCCTTAATTTCAAACTGATTTGCTCCTACATCAGGTCTTGTGATGCAGGAGGCGGGAGTATAGGTGTTAGGCATGAAGTACTCCCTAAGGGGACGAGTAATCTGCTGATTCTCAGCCATGGTTGCAGATCTTTGGGCTCTCCTAATAAGGGACTCGGGGTCCTCAATCGGCTCTACCAGCTCAGGGTCAAGTGAGCGTCGCCCTTGCATACACCTTGTAGTAGATTGGTGTAGCTCACGTCCTAACTTTGGGTTTTCTACCTAACTAACGCACTAAGCGGCCAAACCACGCAAACCACAAAGCGAGTGAACTAAAAACAACAAAAACTAAACAAACACCACGCAGTTACACATAAAAGAGATTATGCACAGAAATATAAAATCTATGTGTACGGTACCAATCGTACACAGTCACCTCTAAGGGGATCCTAATAGGTGGGCTGTGCAGAAAAGTAAGCTCGTCTCTAAGATATGCACATACGTGGTTCTAAACCTAAATGCACACAAACACTAGGCAATAAAGTGAATACTAATATTACGCCGTTCCCCGGCAACGGCGCCAAAAATTTGATGTCTTCTTTTAAATCGTTGTAATTTTGAAAAGATTTTTATATGAAAAACATGTGAAAACCAGACATCAAATAATAAAAACCGGTTCTCACTAGTGGATGAGACCGGGTCGAACTCAGAGAACGGGAATATTTTGTATTCAAGCACACAATTCTTTACTATTCTTTATTGCCGAATTATGGAAATGTCAAATGTTCAGAAAAGTAAACACAACTAGCTATTACAACAAATGAATACCCTTCGCAGAGGGCGTAAAGTGCAATATTTACAAACCCAATTAAATTCCTAAATTCTAAAATAAGAGAAAAACATCTTCTATTCTTGCACTTCCCATGTCATGCAATTGCTTCTGCTCCACTCCTGTGTGATCCTGTACAAATCCAACGAAACACAAGCAGTACACAATACAAGAATAAAACTAGAATGATGCTATCTAAAATGCACGAAATGTATGTTGAAAATTATATTGATATAAGCAATGATAATACTACACGAATGTAAGTATGACTAGGCATGCATTGTTTACTAAATGAAATTTTTATGCTAAATTGAACATATACTAATGAAATCAAATGCTTTTAACCTAAATGCTAAACACTAATGTAATTGGTTGAAAACTAAACACTAACAACTCATTTTAACAATTCATCAATTCAATTAACAAAGTAATTACTAGAAAGTAACTAATAGCTAAACAGAAAAATCAGTATATGATATCAGAACACCAAAATGGATTTCCATGACATTACAATCCATTTCCATCAACACACTCTAGAGATCAGCAATCAAACAACGGATTTTCATTACAGCAACACAAACAAATAGATTCTGATCAATCAAACAAAGAACACTAGGAAATCCAGTAACGCAAATTGGATTTTCATTACAGCAAAAATGGATTTCCACAGCATTACAAATGGATTCTGATCCGTCTTGCTTCACCAGAGATCAGATAATCTATTGCCGGAAAAAAAAAACAGAGATGCCGGAAAAACAAATGTATTAATTTGTTTTGTTAATCGATTGGAAATATCTCAATCCGGCTTCTTCAATTGATTAAACAATGCTCACTCATGCTGGAATTTCTTAAACATTATTCAGTTAATCACTCCAGATTTTTATTATGAAAGAATTACTCACCGGAAAACAATAGCCGCACGGTGATTAGAATTCAGAAATTCTGATTACAATATTTCTATCAGATTCAGATATTCGATTGATTTTTCATAATTAATCAATGAAAATTCAATTAATCGACACTTTATGGAACTCAGCCAGATCAGTCATCAACAATTTCAGATCATCACAGCATTCCAGCAACATCCTCGTTCATCATCGGAGTTCTTTACAGAAACCTTTTTTTTTTTCTTTTTATGTTTTTTTTTTTTTTTTTTTTTTTTTCAGATTATCATTCAGACAGAATTAAAAACGAAGAAGAAGAAGAAGAATTAAGAAGAACTAGATGACTTACCGGGAATTGAAGGAGGAGGCGGCTTCCACTTCAGGCGCCGCAATCGACGGGAATTTTCTTGCCACCGGATGAGGATCGGCTGCTGGAAGAAGAAGAAGAAGTAGAAGTAAGAAATCCGGTGACTGGAAAGGATAGCAAAGGGCGAAAATCAGAGAGGGAGGGAAAGAAATTTTGGCGCACAGCAGAATGAAAAGCTCCTTCCGATCTGCTTTACGCCCCTTTTTAAAAGGGTTCAAACCGGTTGGAACCGGTTTGTAACAACCATTGTTTATTTTTAGAACTTCCAAACCGGTTCCAACCGGTTTGGTTTTCAATTTCTTCTTTTTAGAAATACAAACCGGTTCCACCCGGTTTGTATTATTATTTAGATATATTTTTTATTTTTATTTATTATTTTTATTTTTATTCTTTTCAATAGTAAAGAAAACTGTGAAAATTTTCAAAAACAAAACTATTTATAAAAGAACTTCAAAAACTAGTCTACTATATTTTTTTTCTTTTCTTTTCTAAAAAACACAACACTTAAAATGAGTAAAACTATTTTTCTCTAATTTTTTTTTTCTTCTTTTTAATAAAAACTAAAACCAACTAAAAAAACTAAAAAAAAACTAAAATAGGCATAAGAATGTAAACTAAAACTATTTTTTATTCATTTTCTAATTTTAAATCATTTTAGCACTTTTACTCAAAAACTAACATAAAATTGGGTTTTTGAAACATTATTTCATAAAATCATGCATATTTAAATGTTAATAAACCCTGAATTATATGCATGATCAACAGTGTTTCCTCACATAGATTCACCAAGCTAGTCGGATTACCTGGTCTTGGTCATACCTATCTTCACATATACTCCATACATAGTGATACATTAATACAATCGACTGATCACAATCTTTGACCGCACTCAGGGTCAGAAGCCACTAACAACGCAAAGGCACATAACACAACAACAGAACAAGGAATCACACATTCCTTCAACAAGATTCCATGAACCAAAATCATACATCGGATCTAAGCATTCGCCGCATGCTCTCGACATTTCTAGTCAGATAGCAAAACAATCATATCATAAAGGAGATTCACACTACGCTACTTATCACTGCTGCTATAAGCATTACATTCTCAAAATAAGACCTCAAAGCATACATAATCAAAGCTATCTCATCCTTAACACAACTAGGATAGTAATTCGATCGTCGCTATAATAAATCAATCGTCTCTACCACCACAATGTGGAACGAGAAGGGCGAACTACACAAGTAGTCCCCTAGGTCTCAATCAAGAGCTTCAACTCTCGAAGAAGTCTACTCGAAACATCTTGGGAAACTAGGTCCACAAGCTCTAATGAACCTTTAGGTTCCAACAATCGATAACTTAAGCCCGATATACGAGGCTTAAACATGAAATGGGGTCTCACATCGGACGACACCTGAAAAACACACAAGATCATCTAATCAAGAAGTACAAGTCATCAAACAACAGAAATACAATTCTACAGAATTAGAAATACTCATAGTGCGATGGTTGATGCTTGCAGAGACTTGAACCACACTTCTTTATCATTTTTAAAACACTGCTCTGATACCATAACTGTCGCGCCCCAGAATTTCTACTCGGAAAATCCTTTGGATTTTTAGGGAATTTTTTTTTTTTTGAAAAGGTTTAACCAGAGAACAGCGGAAAACACAGTGTACGTAAAACAAGTGGAAATTCTGGGCGGGCTACAGAGAACAACAAAAAAGGAAACAACTTTTTATTAAATACATTTACAAAGTGTACCAATCTCATTTCCTGTATACAAAAACCAAAACTGCCAAGATCCAGCAAGTATCAGAAGTGTGGGTCCAGAGTTTGCTGCAGCATATCGAGCTCCATCACATGCCTAAGCAACCTGTATCCCCATAAAATGGGGTCAGTACTCTTTCGAGCTGGTGAGACAAACCAAACACAATATACCAAAGTGTGGAAAACGAAGCAGAGCTATTCATGACAATACATAGCATGCACATTACAATAATTAAGCAGTTACAGCATGAGCAAGAGTACGGAACTATAAGTGGAAGTAACTAGCAGGAATTCATGGGCAGTAACTATGCTAATGCATTTCACAATCCATATCGACTAGTAAAGTATGCATCAAAGAACATAAATTACCAATATACTGTGAACGGTGTCAGGAAAGTGCGAAAGGGCAAGTATAAGCCAAACGAAAGGTAACAAGCTGTAGCAATCGTAACGAGTGCTGGAAACGAACAAGCAACTAGAGCAGCCGTAACAACAAGTAACTAGAATGGAAAACTGAACAATAATAAACACTAAGCAGCAAGGAACTATGGTAATAGCTGAAATAACTGTAAGACAGGTACTCACAGCAGTAACAAACTGTACCAAGTAATGAACAACAAGGCAACCCAAGTAACAACCGAACAAGAAAGGCTACTGAAGAACAAACAACAGAACAAGTAAGTATCAACTACAGTAAGTCAGCTGATTGGTTAGTCTTTAAGTTCTTCTGATTACTCCTTCGGGTACGCGAAGGAAACCTTGCATTTTGTGAGACATGCACCCCGGCGTCTGTTATTCACGTTCTAGTGTGGTAACCGGGGAAGCTACAGACCGAGTCAACCTCATGCGAGCAGCACACGACTAGGAGAAGTACTCGCATAGGCAAGGATTGCAATCCATACTACTGCAGTAGTGAGGTCCTAAAAAGGTAACCTCGACCTCCCTAACTCTGAGTGACTGGAGGCCAAAGGGCGCTACGGCTCCTGTCAAAACACGTGTCGTAGTAACGACAAGTCACTCAGGGCTGTATCATCCACCCTCTCCCAAGGTGAACCGTTTTGTGAATGGGGCGAAGCAGGTTTATCTTTCTTAAGGCTCATGTTCAATCATACCTCACAACGAGGAATTTACCTCGTGGTCCCCGTAGGGTACGCAAAACGAGGACTTGGTCTACCCATTCACATGCTCAGCCTCACACGGCCAATAGAGCACAGTGCTCGTGAAAGCAGTCATAACACCATATTATTCATTTCTGTTTTAGGGAATATCACACAAGAGTCCACACAACAGAAGGGCCACTGCCCGGGGACTCTAACTGAGCCCATATCAAATCATATCATTATTCATACCCTATGGTGTTATCTTTTCATTTCATGGATTAAGGGCACGTGGTGCCTTTACCAAAGCCTCAAGCAAAGTACCTCCTCAGGGTACGCACTACTCAACAACTATGTCAGGGTGTGCCAAGTGCAAAGTCTAAGAATATCACAAGTTCTATCTTTTGCACAAATATAACCACAAAGGCATTGCATATATCATTTCTGAGAGACAGTTAAGTGTACAAGAAAATACACATTTATATGTATATGATATTTCATCAATATTCCATTACATAAAGCATTGTCTCTAAAACATTAACAATGGCACTCACATATCCACAAACAAGGCAAAACAACACGAGTGTGTACTAAACAATCAAGTGTGAACAAGTATCATACTTTAATGAAATAGTACGAACTAAGCGAGTAAATCTCAAGTGCAAGTAGTCATGCATGTGCTGACTACGACAGGTACACAATCAAGCAAATGCAACATTGCAGAACAACGTGCCTCGCAATGAGACGGTTAGAAACATTTGGCCATAGCAAAGCAACTTTCGAACAAATAAAGTGGTGTGCACAAACATAGAAAACATGTATCTTTAACATAAGCGAGCTCATCTCGCGAAGAGGGTCTACAACCCTAAAGTAACTCGCTAAGAAGATCTACGACATGGATACACAAGGTATCGTCATACAAACACTCAAATCCCCGTGAATCCCATAACTACACAACGAGGGACAAGTACCTCGAAAGGTGTGCAATAGCCAAGTGTCATGAACACATAGGAGAAAACACATTGTTCGAATCATCGAACCAAAGCCTCCGGATAATCTAATCTTATGCAAACCATTACGCACACGGTTACAGTGGATCGTACCACACACAAGTGTTCACATACTTTACATCTGGTGAACCACACATAACGGAGAGTGCTAACTCCGATGCATTTAACATAACATTGCACGCGTGTCAAAATACATATCTAACTACTTATTATTGCTATCAAGGCGGCGACAAAGACAGTCATTGTAAAAGGATAAAGTGGCAACTACATCGTGCAATTGGGGAAGGTACGACTAGTCAACTAGCTATCTCGTACAAAGGACTACGAAACTACAAGGACAAAGCCCAAACACTTGCTGCACCAAAGCCGCAGTAGCAACAACCCAATCTGGTTGTAACAGGGCCAACTCTAGCCTAAAACCCGTAGCATCATCCAACTAGAATGTAGCAAAGTGCTGCAACCGCACAACTCGGGAACGAAGTCTCCAAAACACCATAAAGGTGATACTACTATGCGAACCTACGCGGCCCACTGGTCTAGACTAAGGTACCGACCTAGGCAACATGATCATCAGGTCTTGTCTCGTAGGCACTAATGCAACCTCTTAGGCTGGGGTTCGTAACTCTCTATCAAAGTGGGAAAACAAGACGAAAGGGAAGAGAATCCAACAACTGTGTTGGAACAGTTCCCAAAAAGGGGTAGGCGATCTTACCTACCACACCGATGAAAAGGCAATAAGCTTACACACGCAAGCCCGGTTTGTCTCTGCTGCCGAACTGCGACAGCACCCATAACAAGGTGAAAGCAACCCAGTTGCAGCAAGGGTCTAACTAAGGAAAGAGACAAAGAGGGACAACCAGCCACACTGTCCTGCAATCCGTATACTACCGGGACTGAATCACCTGGACCAAATGGGTTTTGCCCAGAATGAACTATCAAAGATTGTCATGGCAACCAGAAGAGGTATGCATCACAGAACATAAAGTTATTGATGTAATATCGTGGAGTGGGTAAGGATACACGTGGATACATATATGCACCATGCCACCAGTGCGAGAACTAGACAAGCGACAATGCCAACCATTGTACGCTATGATGAGACGGTTAGAAATATTTGTCATGGTAAGGTGTGACTCAGAGGTTGTGCCAAGGTTCATAACCATGCATTCACAACTACAAGCGAGCTCATCTCGCTAAGTGGGGCCATTGCCCGCAACAAGACTCGCCAAGGAGTTCTAACAGTCGTAGAAGTCTCATACGACTGCGACTACAACATAAGGGTGCCTCAAACTCCCTCCATACTATGGTAAAACCGTGAGGTGTGCCAATGTGATAGTGCATTCAAATGTCACCAGGGTGGACATACAATAGCATTCATTAGAGCAAAGCTTAAATGCTCAAGTGTGTACAACTACGTTACGTGACATTATCAAGATACATTTAAATCATTGAGTTATGAAGTGTCAAGGATATATACATATATATAACAAGGGTGCTGCCATACTCGAAATAATTCATTCAACAGGCAACATACGTTCTCAATTCTGCAACCACCTTATTTATAACGAGGCATTAAACAAGACATTGTTTGCGAACACTTCCCGCTCTATGCAAAGACGACCACACCCACAATGGGGGTGAAATAGTACTATAACAATTAATGGTTTTCACCATTCACTATGTATACATATCTATGCATGCACCCCTATATTCGTGTAACTTGCATTAAACAATGACCACTCACACATGCCGCACAAGTTATGATTAATCCACATACTTGTGGACTCGTTGGGATATTGGATCCCGTACCAACACTCTTTCAGCCCCTTTGGCTGCAGCTTGGAGGGTTCGCTAACAAGGCTAGAAGTTTGGCGATGAAGATGGAAAAATACATACAATATTTCTTCAGCCAACAAGCACAATACATTGAGTCACAATGAGTCAAAGCTATAATGTTGTTGGGGTATTGGACCCCGTGCTGCATAAGCACCTGTAGCCGCATAGGCTGCAGCCCAAAGGCCCACTATCAAAGCTCTAGGGCTCGACAAAAGGAACATAAATATGTATATATGTATAGATATACATATATACACTAGCTGCCAACACCAAAAGGGGATGGCAGCGAACCCGATAGCGAGGCGGCTGCATTCCGCCGATAGGCTGGAGTCTGTCCAAAACAGACCCATGCCACGGTCTAACATATATGTGCCGTGGGGCATCTCGCACGCACAACAACAGCCTCAAAATGGATAGCACTGCTGGAATGGGTAAAACAAAAGAAAACAACATGTCATGCTGTCGCACAATGCAGGAACCGACCGGATAAATGGACAGCGACTATGCTGTCCCGGGGTGTGCTAAGCATGAGCATGGTCTAGACTACGAGCCCAGACCCAGCCGGTTTCAGCCAGCACAAACGAGGTGTGGTGCAGGTTTACTGCCTGCACCCAACTACGACCTAACAACTTCAAGGCTGTAGCAAGAGCTGAAACTAAACTCGAAACACAAAAAGGGCCTAACGCCCAACTAGATTGGGCTCAGCCATGGCCTTTGACAGGTCTGGACCAGATTCGGTCCAGACCATGTCAGGCCCAGCGAAATCCTCCAAACCGGTTGCACCACAAACTGGAAAAGAAGGCGAATAAGACGCTTCAACCGAACAAGCTATGGACACAGCTTTGACAGGTCTGGACCACATTCGGTCCAGACCGTGTCAAGGCAATCTGGGGTGTCCGACAACCACGAACCCAACAAGGGTTCGTCTATAGGTCGTTCCAGACCATGCATAAAAGGGGAGAACGCCCAGACCAAGGTTCGGTCATGGGCGTTGGACTCTGCTGGACATGTCCAGCGGACCAGGCTAAACCATCAAATAGAAGGTAAAAATGCAGATGAGTGGCCAAACAGAAACTAAGGAAACAAAAAGGGCCAAGACGAGGGAAGGCCGGTGCCTCCCATCATGGCTCGGTCTGCATAACATAAGCCATCAGCACCCAAAGGGGTGAACCCGAATGGTGGATTGCTGGGCTTGTGCTAGCGCAATGCCTCCTTGCCAAACGCACCAAAACATATAAAGCCAAGCTTCGGCTGGTGTTATCGTCGCGAAATTTTTCCCCCGTCTTCCCTTCCTTGCGGAAGAGAAAAAGAGAGAGACGATTTTGCGCTTCAAACTTTGACCGGATTTTTGGAAATGGTTTTGAAATACTCGCCTCCGTTTTTGAAAATTGCGGGAAAATCCATGGGATGGGGCTCGACCTGTCGGTACGAGGTTCGACCGTTCCTGCCGCCTTTAACAGGGGTAATCGAACCAAGGACCAAAACTATGCTTGACTTAGCGAAATTATCAAAGTTATGTTCTATCCTAAATGCATAGAGAATTCAGGCATGTGCTATGAGATTTTGGAAAATGACAGTTGGAAAACATGATGTATGCTTGGAAAAACATTTGGAGTTGGAAAGAATCTCTCAGGAAAAAGGTCAATTTCTCAGGAAACTTAGATAAAAAAGGGGTTTTTGAAAACATGAGAAAGCTTATAAAGATGTGGAAAATTCAGAAATAGTTGAAAATCTTGGGAAAATGGAAGTGATTCTTGAGAAAAGATGGACTTTTTGAAAAGGGAAGCACTTCTTAGGAAAACTTGGACTTTGAGAGTTTTCTTAGGAAAATGATGGAAAATTTATAGGAAAACTCATTGGAGAAGGAAATTCAAAACTTGGGGAATCGAAATCGTGGGAATTTTACCTTTTTAAATACTTGGAAATCGATTTTGGATCTTGAAGAAAGATTGGAAAACTCTTTTGAATATCTTAAGAAAATATCATTTTCCAGGGAAAACTGTGGAAAAGCTTGTCTTTGGAAAACCGATTTTGAAAAATCCTTAGAATTTCTTGAGAAATTGATTTCTTGAGAATGAAGTTTTCTTGAGAAAATCTTGAGAAAATCAATGATTCTATGATGCAAATGACATAAGTGAATGAATGCACTTTGAAAAGATTTTCTAAGAGATTTGTTGGAAAAATATGCATTAAGTCAAGATAAATCCTTCACATATCCTGAC
The DNA here is from genome assembly GCF_984573655.1 of Nuphar pumila. Taxonomy (NCBI): domain Eukaryota; kingdom Viridiplantae; phylum Streptophyta; class Magnoliopsida; order Nymphaeales; family Nymphaeaceae; genus Nuphar; species Nuphar pumila. The sequence continues at coordinate 73,272,320 of NC_143252.1, read as the reverse complement.
TGTGGCAATGAATATGTTCAGAATTTAGTTGATTTGATGCACATGATTTTGAAAACTTTGGAAATATGATGTGCATTTTAAGATAGCCTAAGAGTGTAGGCTCAATGTGACTAGTAGAAAGATGATGGATCTGGGTCTCGTCCATATTCCGACTAGGGCCGTAAATATGGATCCCACCGAGTCCATCAACTCCCTAAGAGTTGGTGCACGTGCCATTCGTGAACATCCATAGTGCTTTTGAAATAAAATGCATGAATCATAGAAACAGGATATTGCATAAATTCAAACTATATGACATGCATCCTAGTCTAAGCAGGAAATTAAATCTCTTATTCCAAAATTTACATTATTACATCACTAAATAAAGGAAATAAAAGAAATTTGCAGACTTCAGCTCCTTCTTTGGAATGTCCCTGCCAAGCTTGAAATAAAGTTAGCTCAAATATGTGGGTTTTTCCAAGATTTTCCAATAATATTATGAAATTATTGGATTTAATTGGATATAAACCCTATTCTCATGCTTCCTTGATGTTTTGAAATGATGAAAATGCTAGAAATTCAGTGAAAAACAATTTGAAATTCGGAATTGAGGTTAAAATGACCAAAATACCCCTAATTATAAAGTTATACCTTTAAAATCAGGGTTTTTTGAAAGAAAACTTGGTAAAATTGAGATTTTGAAATTCAAAGTGAATCAAATGATGATGAAATGCAGTAAAAGATATGATGACATGCTGCTAGACACATTATGACTGTAAAATCAGAATTTGACATTTTGAAATTTAGCCAAAATAGCGAATTTCGCTTGTTTTTCGCTTGGATCCGGGTCCTGCGAGACCCTGTTTTGGTATTATGGATGATCCGAACCTCAAATGGATTCCAAATTGCACCAAATTCGGTATAAAGCATCTAAACACTCTGATAAACAACCTAGAATGCTAAGAATCACGAAATGATATGATTTAAATGCTAAAATTCAAGGAAAGTCCTAAAATGGTGGATTTTGCCTATGGATCCGAACCAAATGCAATGCCTAATATGATAATGCAAGATTTACACCATGGAAACTTCTGATATTTTGCAGACTGCTAAAAGACCCGAAATGGAACATTTTTGGTTTTTACAGCCTCGGAATTTGAGCCATGGTGAGTTCAATAACAGGGATTTAATTCAGACAGAGGTAAAAATCACACTAAGCTGATGTAAAATGCTAAGAAAATACAAAACGGCCATGGAAATTTATGAAATTAATCAGAGCTATGCACGACACCTACATGAACAACTTTCATGTTCATGACTTCGGCATTTGATCAACATAAACACCTATAAAATTATAACTATTCCTGCCTAAACTAACAGAATAGACAAATGTAGTAAAACAGGGGGCTGACAAGAAAAATCCGAAGCAGGGGTCAACACTATTATTAAAATTACAGGCTTTTATATGCGAACAGAAGACACCACGGACATAACTTTCACTTTTTACAGTTTCGGATTTGGAGCAACAAACAAAGAGAAACCATAGCCCTAAGTCGATCCAAGATCTCAGAGGCCCAAATTAGGCTCTGACACATGTACCGACATCTCGGATTTTTGTCAGACATAAAAAAACATCAGAAAAATCTGATAAAATCATATTAAAAACTAGACATTCTCCCGAGTTCAAAACATCCTTCGGATAGAAAATCGGATCTTCCATGAGGTATATCTCGATTTTACAAGTCGGAAAATGATTTTCAAAATGTATCCCGGGTAACAAAACCCGACTTGCCATTTTGAATGTTTACCGCAGTAAACAAATTCAAATGCCTCCGAATTTTTGGAAAAATTTCAGGGACACCTAAGGGCGCATTCCGTGATTTTTTTGGGATTTTTAATAAAAAACAAATGCATGAAATTACGTGTGGACTGACTGACAAAAACAGAAACCTACTGAAAATAAGCAGAATTGAAATAAATGCTAAATTAATCCTAATTAATTCATGAAATATGCTAAATGAATGAAATAAAATGCTAATTAAATCTAGCTAACTACATGCATGTTAAAAATCATCAAGGAAGCATAATGAAACATTTTTATGTACGTCGTTTTATGAGAATAGCTCAATCCATCCCTCGGATGAGCTCTTTCTTCAAACGACCCCCGATTCGAATTATGGAATCAAATCAATGGGAAAAGAAGTGCACCTTGTTTCGTTACGCAGCGTAGGAGCTCTTGAAATGGGTAGCTATCACGAGCTTCCTTCGTCCTTCGCTCCAAGCTTCGGATGGTTCACAAAAATCGACCTCTGTTGGAATCGAATTCGCCACAGCACGAGCTCTACTCCACCTTTCTTCAATGAGCCAAAGGGGGCACGATTTCCACAGTTCAAAATCGGATTTTAGGAAGGCTAGGTCGGATTTTCCAAGTTCACAAGAGCTAAAAAAATGATCTTCTTTAGGCTGGGCGTGAACCATTGTTTTTATAACTTTTCTAAAAATTTTTGAAATTCAAACAGGCTGGATCTGAGCCCTCCATGTGGCGCCATCTCAGGGGGTGTCATCTGAGGGGTTTGAAATTCGAATTTGTCTTCTGCAGGGAGCCCTCAGGTGGCGCCACCTCAAAAGGTGTATTAATTTTTGAGAAAAATAAAAAAAATAGAAATTTTGTGGGTGAGACACCTCAGCAGGGGGGATTTGGAATTTTTCAAAAGTTTGCTTGATTCTCTCTACAGGGAACTCCCAGAAGGCGCCACCTCAGGGGGTGCTCTCTTGGAATTTGAAATTCAAACTCACCTTTTGTAGGGAGTCCTCAGGTGGCGCCACCTCATGGTGGGCTACCTTTATTAAAAATAAAATAAAAAATAAAAATGGAGCCAAGTGGAGTCCTGGAATGGTGCACCTCAAAAGGTGTTTGACACATGTCAGAAGGTCAGAGCAGTGGGCTCAGAAGGCGCCACCTCAGAGGAATTTGAATTCTACCTTTTCTGGAGAAAGGAGATCTGGACATGTGGCAGACAAGTGTCAGATGTCTGGAGAGGCTTTCTCAAATGGCGGCACCTCAGGGGGAAGTTTGAAATTCAAATGGAGGTTGGCCCTGGAGGAATGGAGGGTGGACATGTGGCGCCACCTCAGGGTGGCTCCTACAATGCCATGTGGCAAGAGGGAGGAAAAAGAGGGAAGGGACATGTGTCTCCTACTTTTCTGAAAAAAGTAGGGAGAGGACATGTGTCCTCTACTTTTTCTGAAGGAATGAGAAGGAGACATGTGTCACCTTCTTTTCCTGAAAGAAGTAGAAGATGACACGTGGCAGAGGGATGAGAAGGAGGGACAAGCCATGTGGCGCCATCTCAGACAGGATGAAAAAGGTAGGAGTTCTTGATTTTCGCCACCTATGAGGATTTTTGAATATTTGAATTCTAGCTTTTCTGAAGAAAGCAGGAAATGACACATGGCACTTGCTTTTTCTGAGGAAATGAGAGCTTGCCACGTGTCCTCTGCAGGAGACACTCCAGATGGCGCCACCTCAGAGGAGACAAGCCTACCTTTTCTGTAGGAATTTAGGAGTGACACATGTTTCCTACTTTTCTGAAAAAAATAGGGAGAGACATGTGTCAGGCTACTTTTCTAGAATGAGGGAGAGGTTGACACGTGTCCCCTGCAAGAGACACACTTCAAGTGGCGCCACCTCAGAGGAGACAAACTCCACTTTTTCTAGACAGGACAACCTATGACACTTGGCATCTCCTGGTAGTCTTTGAAATGACACATGGCGCAGGATGGATAGGGTGACACATGACAGATAAAATGGGATGACATGTGGCGGCTTCTTAAGGTAGCCCCACACTGACACTTGGCATGTGGATGAGAGGAGAGAGAAAGGACAAGTGGCACCAATCCAAGGGACAAGGCTCCTATATTTTTGGGTTTTTCGAAATTCAAATTTTCAAAAGGAAAGCTTGTGTGACACCACCTCAGTGTGGGTCCCACATTGCTTCTTTATTGAAATAAGGATAAAAGCACAACTTCTTTTTGGAATTTTCATAAAATCTGGACTAATGGGCAAAACAAGAATTTTGGAAAGAGTTGGCCCTTGTAGGGCGATTTTGTAAAAGAAAGATATTTGAAATTGTCAAAAAGGGCAAAATCTGAGGTGAAGTGACTCAAATCCATATTGAAAACTATCCAGATGGTTTTCCTGAGGAAATATTTTGAAATTCAGAGTCCTGGGGGTAAAATGGGAAAAATTGATAATTTTGAAGACCCAGGGTTTTGAAATCAATTTTGAAAAGAGTTGAAATTCTAATCTGGATTGGAAATTTTGAAATCAAGAGTTCTGGACCTCGAAATGACATGCTGTGCAGTGCAGTGATTTGAAATGCTCATGCAATGATATGCAATGTCATGTCTTATGAAATGCAATCTTGAATCAAGACTTGGAGATGTCTATCTCCTGTCAGGAGTAAAATTTTGAACATCTGAGCTAAAAATAGAGAAATTTTGAGAGTTGCAGATGAAATTTGGACTTTTGCAAGGTCCGGCTCAGAAAATGACCATTTTGCCCTCCAACGATTTCAGAGGCTGGATGATGATGTTTGTTGGAAATGTTGGGGAGGTGAGTAAAAATTTGGGGTGTTTACAGATGCCCCTCTTTGCTACTAAGCCGGCTCATGGCCGAGCTTAGTGGCAAAGAAAAACACACCAAATTTGGGCTATACATAAAAAAAATGCCTCAGTTAGAAGGATCTGACTGAGTGTGAAGAAATTAGCCTGAGGAAGATGGTAGATATGAAACGGAGAATGAAGAGGAAAGATTTGCTCTGTGAGAGCAAAGTTCAGGTTTATGCCCTTGACCTGGATGGGACAAAAATACCTCGCATGGAACGAAGCTCAGGTTTGACCCTTAACCTGATGGGACAGAAATACCTCGCATGGAACGAAGCTCAAGTTTTGACCCTTGACCTAATTGGGGAATGGAATATCTCATCGAAATGAGACTCAGGTTTGTACCCTTAACCTGATCGGGCGGAAGATGAAATACCTCTTTGATTGAGGCTCAGGTTTGTACCCTTATCCTGATCGGGCGGAAAATGGAATACCTCTTTGATCGAGGCTCAGGTTTGTACCCTTATCCTGATCGGGCGGAAAATGAAATACCTCTTTGATTGAGGCTCAGGTTTGTACCCTTATCCTGATCGGGCGGAAAATGAAATACCTCTTTGATCGAGGCTCAGGTTTGTACCCTTATCCTGATCGGGCGGAAAATGAAATACCTCTTTGATCGAGGCTCAGGTTTGTACCCTTATCCTGATCGGGCGGAAAATGAAATACCTCTTTGATCGAGGCTCAGGTTTGTACCCTTATCCTGATCGGGCGGAAAATGGAATACCTCTTTGATCGAGGCTCAGGTTTGTACCCTTATCCTGATCGGGCGGAAAATGAAATACCTCTTTGAATGAGGCTCAGGTTTGTACCCTTATCCTGATCGGGCGGAAAATGGAATACCTCTTTGATCGAGGCTCAGGTTTGTACCCTTATCCTGATCGGGCGGAAAATGAAATACCTCTTTGATTGAGGCTCAGGTTTGTACCCTTATCCTGATCGGGTGGAAAATGGATGGAATCCTCGAAGGAAGAGACCATGATGGAACCTTTGGATTTTGCACAATAAATCCAATAGGGTTTTTGCAAAAGGAAGGAAAATGGGGTCCCTAAAGCTTGAAAAGGGATTGGTTTTGGGCGTCTCATTGTTGAGACTAAAATCAGCTTTTGAAATTGCCTTTTGCGGGAAATGATTGGTGGTTCGACTTCGAACCGAAATGGGACTGTCTATGGTGGGACAGTGGGGACACAGGGAAGTGTGCAAATTTGAGAGTTCATGCTCTCAAAGAAGGGAAGGAATCAAGTCCTTAGGAGGGATTTAAAATTGGTGTCAGGATGCATCGAAAACGGATATCGAGCTCTCACTTCACGTCAGGATAGCTAGAAAATATTATCAAAATATTGAGAATTTTGTTGTTGATTCCAAGTTTTTGAAAATGTTGCACATGGCTGCAAAGATATTCTTTCTTTTCTACCCAAAGCATTACCTCCAAACAGGGTTCACTTCGTGGAATCGAGATCGGAAATCCAAATTGCTTGTGATTGACCTTCTTCTAGGAAGCTATCAATTTCCTTGATATGAGCAGAAAAGAGAATTTGATATTATGAAAGCAATTGATGAAAGAGTATTGATAGTAGAATTTCACAAATTTAAAGAGGATTCTTGATAGATCTGGCAGTTTGATATCCTGGGAGCTTCTCTCTTGACAATCTTTCTGCACTCTTTTGGCTCTCTGGGTTTTTGCTACATTCTCCTTCATTTTGGAGATGTTCTGACTTTTTCTCTCTTTCTTTTTCCTCTCTTTCTCTCTTTTGGGAAGGATACGTCACAAACTCCTTCAACTTGGAGATGTTTCGATCCTTCTTGGATGATGGGTTTGGAGATCTTTGGGCGATAGCTGAAATTAAATATCTTTTAGGGATTATCGAGAGGTTCATCGCATCTGCCTTCATCTCGACAGTGCTTTGGACTTTCCCTGGAAGGATCCGTCACAAATTCCGTCATCTTGGAGATGTTTCGAATCTTCTTTGGCCCCGGGGGTCTACTCGCCTAATTCGCCTTCATCTTGACGACAGGTGAGAGATCCCTTTTGCGGATATTTAATTGTAGCTTAGGTGATTCTGAGGAGACAGGGTTTGGGTGAATTATCTCTTTTCTAGCACTCAGGATATTTCCACTGTCTCGTCCTTACAAGAATAGCCTTTAACGATGCGCCATTGACTGCGATCAATATCGATCATCTACGGCTTTTCAATAACCTTGAATCTTCTTTTCTGGCCATATCGAGGATTTATCCTTCATCCTTTTGGTTGGCCAATAGAAAGAATTTGAATTTTGAATCCCTTTTCGCAAAAGCTTCGCTCTTTTGGAAGTGATGCTGAGGGTAAACTGACTAGTGCAATAAAGATTCTGAAATCAGCAAATAATTTGACAAATTGACAAAATTTTCTTGAAATCCTTAGTGAAAGTGAGTATTTGAAATCCGGCTCAACGCATCCGTGACGAAAATTCTCCTCTCTTTTTCCCCAAAAAGAGAGACTCAGGCTTAGCCCTTACCTGAATGGGAATTGGGAAATACTCCTCTCTTCCCTGAAGAGGAGGTGTTTGCAAAATGAACTTTCGAAGAGAAATTAAGCTTTCGTCAAAGCTCCCTAATATTAGGCTTCTCTTATGGAAAGGGGGCCGATAATAGTGAGGTCTGAAAATTGGGTCATGAAAGGAACGAGTCCATCACACTCTCCCTACAAAGAGGGTCCTTCATGATGAAGATGGCCTAGTATGAAATTGGGGGGTCACAAGAAAAGCGAGTCTCCGTCGAGCCTCTCCCTTAAAAAGGGTTCCTCGTGTGAAATTGGAAATTGTTTTGCAAACGGTTCACAAAGACGCGAGTCCCTTCAAACTCTCCCTGAAAAGGGGCTAAGTGAACGAATTGGATAGCATGCGAAAAGAACGAGCTCCCTCGAACTCTCCCTAAAAAGGGTCTCTCGCAAGAGAAAATGATTGAAATTGGATATTGAGATTGATTGACCCAAAGGTCGAAATTGGAAATTGGAAAATTGGTTGCTGGAAATTGAATGACCCGAAGGTCGAAATTGGATGACCTGACGGTCGAAATTGAGAATTGGTTTGACCAAAAAGGTCGAAATTGAGAATTGGTTGACCAAAAGGTCGAAATTGCGTGACTCGAAAGTCGAAATTGAGAATTGAGTGACCCGAAGGTCGAAATTGGAAATTGAGTGACCCGAAGGTCGAAATTGAGAATTGAGTGACCCGAAGGTCGAAATTGGAAATTGATTGACCCGAAGGTCGAAAATTGGAAATTGATTGACCCGAAGGTCAAAAATTGGAAATTGATTGACCCGAAGGTCGAAAATTGGAAATTGGTAATTGAAATTGAGAATTGGAAATGGGTGACCCGAAGGTCGAAATTGGAGAATTACCTGATTTGAAGATTTAAATTGGAACTTGGAGGGCAAAATATCAAATTCGAGCAATTGACAGACCCTGATGATTGAAATGACTTGGATTAACAAAGGAGAATAATGAGTTTGAGTCAAAGCTCGAATAAAATACAGAGATCACGAGTCGGAACCCGGATCAACAGAAGAAAATGAAGAGCTCGAGTCTAAGCTCGAATGATGTAGAGAGATCACGAGTCGGAACTCGGATCAACTTGTTCAAAGGCTATCAAAAAAGTTCATTGTGATTCAATCATGCATATATGTGTTCTAGTGCTGTCAATTTTGTTTTACAGAGATTCAATCATGTGTATATGAGTTCTAAGGCTGTCAAAAGAATTTCATAGTGATTCAATCATGCATATAGGTGTTCTAAGGCTATCTAAAAAATTTGATAGTGAATCAATCATGCATATATATGTTCTAAACTGTGAAAAAAAAAATCATAGTGATTCAATCATGCATATTTGTGTTCTAATGCTGTAAAAAAAAATTCATAGTGACTCAGTCATGCATATATGTGTTCTAAGGCGGTAAAAAAAAATCATAGAGATTGAATCATGCATATATGTGTTCTAATGTTGTCAAAAAAATTTCATAGTGATTCAATCATGTATATATGTGTTCCAAAGCTGTCAAAATTTTTTTGTAGTGATTCAATCATGCATATATGTATTGTAAGGGTGTCACAAAAATTTCATTGTGATCATGCAGATATGTATTCTAGGGTTGTCAAAAAAATTTAAAATTCATTCATGCATATATATGTTCTGATGCTGTCAATTTTTTTTTATCGAGATTCAATCAAGCATATATATGTTCTAAGGCTGTCAAAATAATTTCATAGTGATTCAATCATGCATATATGTGTTGTAAGGTTGTGAAAAAAAAATTATAGGGATTTAATCATGCATATATATGTCCTATGGTTGTCAAAAAAAAAATCATAATAATTCAATAATGCATATATGTATTTTAGGGTTATAAAAAAATATCCTAGTGATTCAGTCATGCATATATGTGTTCTAAGGCTGTCAAAAAAAAATTCATAGTGATTCAATCATGCATATGTTTGTTCAAAGGCTATCAAAAAAGTTCATTGTGATTCAATCATGCATATATGTGTTCTAGTGCTGTCAATTTTGTTTTATAGAGATTCAATCATGCGTATATGAGTTCTAAGGCGGTCAAAAAAAATTCATAGTAACTTAATCATGCATATATGTGTTCTAAGGCTGTCTAAAAAATTTGATAGTGAATCAATCATGCATATATATGTTCTAAACTGTCAAAAAAAAATTCATAGTGATTCAATCAAGCATATTTGTGTTCTAATGCTGTAAAAAAAAATTAATAGTGATTCAATCATGCATATATGTGTTCTAAGGCGGTAAAAAAAAATCATAGAGATTGAATCATGCATATATGTGTTCTAATTTTGTCAAAAAAAAATCATTGTGATTCAATCATGCATATATGTGTTCTACGGCTGTAAAAAAAAATCATAGTGACTCAATCATGCATATATGTGTTTTAAGGGTGTCAAAAAATCTCAAAGTGATTCAATCATGCATATATGTGTTCTAAGGCAGTCAAAAAAATCTCAAAGTGATTTAATCATGCGTCTATGTGTTCTAAAGCAGTCAAAATTTTTTCGTAATGATTCAATCTAGTATATATGTGTTCTAAGGCTGTCAAAAAATATATATAGTGATTAAATCATGCATATATTTGTTCTAAGGCTGTCAAAAAATATTCATAGTGATTCAATCATGTATATATGTGTTCTAATGCTGTCAAAAAAAATTGATAGAGATTCAATCATGCATACATATGTTCTAAGGCCGTCAAAAAATTTTCATAGTGATTCAATCATGAACATATGTGTTCTAATGCTGTCAAAAAATTTCGTAGTGATTCAATCATGCATATATGTGTTCTAAGACTGTCAAAAAAAATTCATAGTGATTTAATCATTCATATATATGTGTTCTAAGGCTTTAAAAAAAAATTCAAATTCAATCACGCATATATGTGTTATAAGGCTGTCAAAAAACTTGCATAGTGATTCAATCATTCATATATTTGTTCTAATGCTGTCAAAAAAATTTCATAGTGATTTAATCATTCATATATATGTGTTCTAAGGCTTTAAAAAAAAATTCAAATTCAATCACGCATATATGTGTTATAAGGCTGTCAAAAAACTTGCATAGTGATTCAATCATTCATATATTTGTTCTAATGCTGTCAAAAAAATTTCATAGTGATACAATTTTGAATATATGTGTTCTAAGGCTGTCAAAAAAAATCATAGAGATTCAATCATGCATATATGTGTTTTAAGGCTATCAAAAAAAATTCAGAATTCTTCAATCATGCATATATGTGTTCTAAGGCTATCAAAAAAATTATCTAGTGATTCACTCATGCATATGTGTGTTCTAAGGCCATAAAAAAAAATTCATAGTGATTCAATCTTGTATATATAAGTTCTAATGTTGTCAAAAAAAATTGATAGAGATTTAATCAAGCAAATATGTGTTCTAAGGCCATCAAAAAAAAATTATAGTGATTCAATCACGCATATATGTGTTCTAATGCTGTCAAAAAAAATTTAGTCATTTAATCATGAATATATGTGTTCTAAAGTTGTCACAAAAATGTCATAGTGGTTTAATCATGCATATATGTGTTCTAATGCTGTCAAAAATATTTCAAATTCAATCATGCTTATATATCTTCTAAGGCTATCAAAAATTTTCATAGTGATTCAATCATGCAAATATGTGTTCTAATGCTGTCAATATTTTTTTATAGAGATACAATCATCCATATATGTGTTCTAAGGTGAACAAAAAATATTTATAGTAATTCAATCATGCATATATGTTTTCTAAAGCTGTCAAAAAAATTTGATAGTGATTCAATCATGTATGTATGTGTTCTAAGGCTGTCAAAGAACTTTTGTAGCGATTTAATCCTGCATAGATGTGTTGTAAGGCTGTCACAAAAAAATTATAGTGATCATGCATATATGTATTCTAAGGCTTTCAAAAAACTTTAAAATTGAATCATGCATATGTGTTCTAATGATGTCAAATTTTTTTTATAGAGATTCAATCGTGCATATATATGTTCTAAGGCTGTCAAAACAATTTCATAATGATTCAATCAAGCATATATGTGTTGTAAGGTTGTGCAAAAAATTTTGTAGTGATTGAATCCTGCATATATCTGTCCTATGGTTGTAAAAAAGATTACATAGTAATTCTATAATGCATATATGTATTCTACAGTTATAAAAAAAATTCATAGTGATTCAATCATGCATATATGTGTTCTAAGGCAGTCAAAAAAAATTTCATAGCAATTCAATCATGCATATGTGTGTTCTAAGGCTATCAAAAAAGTTCATAGGGATTAAATCATCCATATATGTGTTGGAATGTTGTTGAATTGTTTTTATAGAGATTCAATTATGCGTATGAGTTCTAAGGCTGTTAAAAAAAATTTATAATGATTCAATCATGCATATATGTGTTTTAAAGCTGTCTAAAAAATTTAATAGTGATTCAATCATGCATATATCTGTTCTAATCTGTGAAATAAAATTCATAGTGATTCAATCATGCATATTTGTCTTCTAATGTTGTCAAAAACATTTCATAGTGATTCAATCATGCATATATGTCTTCTAAGGCGGTCAAAAAATTTGTAGTGATTGAATCATTCATATATGAGTTCTAAGGCTGTCAAAAAAATTTCATTGCGATTCAATAATGCGTATATGTATTCTAAGGCCGTAAAAAAAAAGTAATAGTGATTTAGTCATGCATATTTATGTTCTAAGGTTGTCAAAAATAATTTCATAATCATTCAATCTTGTATATATTAGTTCTAAGGCTGTAAAAAAAACTATATAGTGATTCAATAATGCATATATTTGTACTAAGGCTGTAAAAAAAAATTCACCTTGATTCAATCATGTATATATGTGTTCTAAGACTGTCAAAAAAATTTCATAGTGATTTTATCATTCATATATGTGTTCTAAGGCTGTCAAAAAAAATTCAAATTCGATCATGCATATATGTCATATAAGGCTGTCAAAAAAACTTCATAGTGATTCATTCATGCATATATAGTTTCTAATGCTGTAAAAAAAATATTATAGAGATACAATCATGCATATATGTGTTTTAAAGCCGTCAAAAAATATTCAAACTCACTCAATCATGTATATGTGTTCTAATGTTGTCAAAAGAATTTGATAGCGATTTAATCATGCATATATGTGTTAAAAGGCTATCAAAAAAATTTCATTGTGATTCAATCAAGCATATATGTGTTCTAATGCTGTCAAAAAAAAATTATAGTCATTCAATCATGCATATATGTGTTCTAAAGATGTCACAAAAATGTCATAGTGATTTAATCATGCATATATGACTTCTAACGTTGTCAAAAATATTTCAAATTCAATAATGGTTATATTTGTTCTAAGGTTGTCAAAAAAAATTTATAGTGATTCATTAATGCAAATATCTGTTCTAAGGCTGTCAAAAAAAATTTATAATTCTTCTATCATGCGTATATGTGTTCTAAGGCTGTCAAAAAAATTATCTAGTGATTCACACATGCATATATGTGCTCTAAGGCCAGCAAAAATTTTCATAGTGATTCAATCATGTATATATGTGTTCTAATGCTATAAAAAAAAATTGATAGAGATTTAATCAAACGTATATTTGTTCTTGCATATATTTGTTCTAATGCTATCAAATAATTTTATAGTGATTTAACCTTGCATATATTTGTTCTAATGCTATAAAAAAAAAATTATAGTCGTTCAATCATGCATATATGTGTTCTAAAGCTGTCATAAAAATGTCATAGTGATTTAATCATGCATATATGTGTTCTAATGCTGTCAAAAATATTTCAAATTCAATCCATCTTATATGTCCTCTAAGGCTGTCAAAAAAACTCATAGTGATTCAATCATGCAAATATGTGTTTTAATACTATCAAATTTTTTTTATAGAGATAAAATAATGCATACATGTGTTCTAAGGCGGTCAAAAAAATTTTATAGTAATTCAATCATACATATATGTGTTCTAATGCTGTAAAAAAAGTTTGATAGTGATTCAATCATGTATATATATGTGTTCTAAGGCTGTCAAAATTTTTTTGTAGTGATTCAATCATGCATATATGTGTTGTAAGGCTGTGAAAAAAAAATTGTAGTGATTCAATCATGCATATATTTGTCCTATGGTTGTCAAAAAAATTACATAGTAATTATATAATGCATATATGTATTCTACAGTTATAAAAAAAAATCATAGTGATTCAGTCATGCATATATGTGTTCTAAGGCAGTCAAAAAAATTTCATAGCGATTCAATCATGCATATGTGTGTTCTAAGGCTACCAAAAATGTTCATAGCGATTAAATCATGCAAATATGTGTTCGAATGTTGTTGAATTGTTTTTATGGAGATTCAATCATGCGTATATGAGTTCTAAGGCTGTTAAAAAAAAATTATAGTGATTCAATCATGCATATATGTGTTTTAAATCTGTCTAAAAAATTTGATAGTGATTCAATCATGCATATATGTGTTATAAACTGTAAAAAAAAATCATAGTGATTCAGTCATGCATATTTGTGTTCTAATGCTGTGAAAAACATTTCATAGTGATTCAATCATGCATATATGTCTTCTAAGGCGGTCAAAAAAATTCATAGTGATTCAATAATGCATATATGTGTTCTAAGGCAGTAAAAAAAAATTCATAGTGATTGAATTATGCATATATGTGTTCTATTTCTGTCCAAAAAATTTCATTGCGATTCAATCATGCATATATGTGTTCCAAGGCAGTAAAAAAAAAATTATAGTGATTTAATCATGCATATATATGTTCTAAGGTTGTCAAAATAATTATATAATGATTTAATTTTGTATATTTGTGTTCTAAGCCTGTCAAAAAAATATATAGTGATTTAATCATGCATATATTTGTTATAAGGCAGTAAAAAAAAATCCATAGTGATTCAATCATGTATATATTTGTTCTAATGTTGTCAAAAAAATTTGATAGAGATTCAATCAAGCATATATATGTTCTAAGGCCATCAAACAAATTTCATAGTGATTCAATCATGCATATATGTGTTCTAATGTTGTAAAAAAAAAATTGTAGTGATTCATTCCTTCATATATGCATTCTAAGACTGTAAAAAAAAATCATAGTGATTTAATCATGCATGTGTGTTCTAAGGCTGTCAAAAAAAATTAAAATCCAGTCACGCATATATGTGTAATAAGGCTGTCAAAAAAATTTCATAGTGATTCAATCATGCATATATGTGTTCTAATGCTGTCAAAAAAATTTCATAGTCATTCAATTATGCATATATGTGTTCTAAGGCTGTAAAAAAAATTCATAGTGATTCAATCATGCATATATGTGTTCAAAGGCTGTCATAAAAATGTCATAGTGATTTAATCAAGCATATATGTGTTCTAAGTCTTTCAAAAAAAATTTATAGTGACTCAATCATGCATATATGAGTTCAAGGGCTGTCACAAAAATTTCATATCGATTCAATCATGCATATATGTGTTCTAAGGTTGTCAAAAAAAATCATAGTGATTGAATCATGCATAAATATGTTCCAAGGTGTCAAAATTTTTTTATAGTGATTCAATCACTCATATATGTGTTGTAAGGTGGTAAAAAAAAATTCATTGTGATTGAATCATGCATATATGTTTTCTAATGCTGTCAAAAAAAATATTATAGTGATTCAATCATGCATATATGTGTCCTAAGGTTGTAAAAAAAAATACATAGTGATTCAATCATGCATATATGTTTTCTAATGCTGTAAAAAAAAATTCGATCATGCATGTATGTGTTCTAAGGCTATCATATTTTTATAGTGATTAAATCATGCATATATGTGTTCTAATGCTATAAAAAAAAATCATTATGATTCAATCATGGATATATGTGTTCTAAAGCTATCAAAAAAAATTTATAGTGATTCAATCAAGCATATATGTGTTCTAATGCTGTCAAAAAAAATTTATAGTGATTCAATCTTGCATATATATATATTGTAATGATGTCAACAAAAATTTATAGTGATTCATTCACGCATATATGTGTCCTAAGTTTGTCAAAAAAAAAATCATAGTGATTCAATCAAGCATATATGTGTTCTAAGGCTGTGAAAAAAATTTCATAGTGATTCAATCATGCATATATATGTTCTAAAGCTGTCAAAAAAATTTCAAGGTGATTCAATCCTGCATATATGTGTTCTAAGGCAGTCAAAAAAATTTCATAGTGATTCAATCATGCATATATGTGTTCTAAGGCTGTCAAATTTTTTTTATAGTGATTCAATCATGGTTATATGTGTTCTAAGGCTATCAAAAAAATTTACATAGTGATTCAATCATGCATATATGTGTTCTAATGCTATAAAAAAAATTTAATAGTGATTCAGTCATGCATATATGTGTTCTATGAGGGTCGAAAAAATTTCATAGTGATTGAAGCATATATGTACAATAATGCAGTCAAAAAAATTCCATAGTGATTCAATCATGCATATATGTGTTCTAAGGCTGTAAAAAAAAATCATTGTGATTTAATCATGCATATATTTGTTCTAATGCTGTCAAAAAATGTCATAGTGATTCAATCATGCATATGTCTGTTCTAAGGCTATCAAAAGAATTATATAGTAATTCAATCATGCATATATGTGTTCTAAGGCTGTAAAAAAAAATCATAGTGAATCTATCATGTATATATATGTAAAAAAAAATGTTTGAGATTCAATAATGCATATATGTGTTCTAAGGCTGTCAAAAAAAATTTAATTTCAATCATGCATATATGTGTTCTAATGCTGTCAAATTTTTTTATAGAGATCCAATCATGCATATGTATGTTCTGAGGCTGTCAAAAAAAATTTATAGGGATTTAATCATGAATATGTGTGTTCTAAGGCTGTGAAAAAAATTTTATAGTGATTCAATCATGTATATATTTGTCCTATGGTTGTTGAAATTTTTTTATAGTGATTCATTAAGGTATATATGTGTTCTACGGTTGTAAAAAAAAATTAATAGTGATTTAGTCATGCATACATATGTTCTAAGGCTATAAAAAAAAATCATAGTGATTCAATCATGCATATATGTGTTGTAAGGCTTTGAAAAAAAGTTCATAGTGATTCCATTATGCATATATGTGTTCTAAGGCTATAAAAAAAATCATATTGATTCAATCATGAATATATGTGTTTTATGGCAGTAAAAAGAAAATCATAGTGATTCCATCATGCATATATGTGTTCTAAGGCTATCAAAAAAGTTTCATAATTATTCAATCATGCTTAAATATGTTCTAAGGCTGTCAAAAAAATTCATAGTGATTCAATCTTGCATATGTTTGTCCTAAGGCGGTAAAAAAAAATTCATAGTGATTCAATCATGCACATATTTATTGTAACGTTGTCAAAAATTATTTATAGTGATTCGATGATGCATATATTTGTTCTAATGCTGTTAAAAAAAAATTGTAGTGATTCAATCATGCATATATGTGTTCTATGGCTTTGAAAAAAAAATTATAGTGATTCAATCAAGCATATATGTGTTCTAAGGCTGTCAAAAAATTTTAGAATTATTCAACCATGCATATATGTGTTCTAAGGTTGTCAAAAAAAATTCATAGTGATTCAATCTTGCATATATGTGTTGTAAGCTTGCCAAAAAAATTTCATAGTGATTCAATCGTTGATATATGTGTTCTATGGCTGTCAAAAAAAAATCATAGTGATTCGATGATGCATATATGTGTTTTAAGGCTGTCACAAAAAATTTGTAGTGATTCAATCAAGCATATCATTGTTCTAATGTTGTCATAAAAAAATTGTAGTGGAATCATTTATATATGTATTCTAAGACTGTCACAAAAATTTCATAGTGATTTAATCCTGTGCTGTCAAAAAAATTTGAAATTCAATCATGCATATTTGTGTTCTAAGGGTGTCAAAAAAATTTCATAGCGATTCAATCATGCATATATGTTCTAATGCTGTCAAAAAAAATTCATAGAGACACAATCATTCATATATGTGTTCTAAGGCTATCAAAAAAATTTCATAGTGATTCAATCTTGCATATATGTGTTTTAGTGCTGTCAAAAAAATTTAGAGTGATTCAATCATGGATATATGTGTTCTATGGCTTTCAAAAAAAAATTGTAGTTATTCAATCATGCATATATTTTTTCTAAGGCTGTCACAAAAATTTCACAGTGGTCATGCATATATGTGTTCTAAGGTTGTCGAATTTTTTTTATAGAGATTCAATCATGCATATATATGTTCTTAGGCTCTCAAAAAAAATTCATAGTGATTCAATCATGCATATATGTGTTCTAAGGCTTTGAAAAAAATATCATAGTGATTTGATCATGCATATATCTGTCCTATATTAGTAAAAAAAAATCAGTCCTTCAATAATGCGTATATGTGTTCTACGGTTGTAAAAGAAAAATCATAGTGATTCAATTGTGCATATATGTGTTCTAAGGCTGTCAAAATAAATTCATAGTGATGCAATCATGCATATATGTGTTCTAAGGCTATCAAAATAAGTTCGTAGTGATTCCATCATGTATGTATGTATTGTAAGGCTGTCAAAAAAAATCATAGTGATTCAATCATGCATATATGTGTTCTAAGGCTGTCTAAAAAATTGGATAGTGATTCCATCATGCATATATGTGTTCTAGAGCTGTCAAAACAATTTCAGAATTATTCAATCATGCATATATGTGTTCTAAGGCTGTCAAAATATTTTGATAATTATTCCATCATGCATATATGTGTTCTAACTGTAAACCCCCCAAATTTTCCAAATTTCAAAAATTATCCTTTTGAGCTTGAGTTGCACTTTTTGAGTCATTCAGAAAGGCAATTGGGTCAATTTTTTATCATTTCTCGGATTTACTTCTCTATTAAGGATCTGAAGCTCAATTTCGTTTTCTATACCAGTCCCAAACCTGGATCCAAATAAGATATTTGAATCCAATTCTGAGCCAGATTCTTCTATTTTGAATATAAATCTAAAAATTCAAAATCAATATGGTTCAGGTATTTGCTCTATTTGGATCCATTTCTCTCATTTTCTGAGTTCGAGATCCAAAATTCAATTTTTACTCAAAAAGCTCAGATCCAGATCCATTTTTAAAATCCAAATTTAAAATTTGTTCTTTTATTTCAAAAACTCTTTTTTGCAAAATCCTCAAATTCTAAATTCAATATTTTGTAAAATCTTGCAAAATTCCATCTGGATCTCATTTCTTAAAGCATTTACATTTTAGATTTTATTTCTAAAAAAGAAAAAAAGAAAAAGAAAAAGAAAAGAAAAGAAAAATGAAAATGACTTTAGATTAAATAAGAAAAAGGTTTTTTTAGAAAGTCTTTACAATTCACCCTGTTTTTAAAATTTTCAAAACTTAGTTAGGGTGCTTTTGAAAATAAAATAACCACCCTCTCCTTTATAAGGAGAGGGAAGGCATCGAATGAGAAAGGATCAAAAAAAAAATTCAAAGAGGCTCTCGATCAAAATTTTAAAAAAAAAGGGGGGGATATCGATCATTTTTTCCTCCCTTCTTCTCCTTTCTCTCTTCTTCCCTTCTAGACTTTCCCCTTTTCCCTCCTTCTCCTTCGCCTTCCTCTCTTCCTCGGATCCCTTCCTCACCGGTGGAGAAGATAAATCCGGCAATACTGTGCAAGAGCTCTACTCTCAATCGATCTTCAATCTGGCGAGGAATCCAATGGTTGTCAAGCTACGTGAAGGAAACAAATCTCTATGAAAGAAATGAACCTCTAAGAGGCAAAATTGATTATCTCGATCAGAATTGAAGCAATCGAAGTTCAGGTCGTGTGAAACAGCTACTGATAAGCCGATTGTGTTGCTTTTACTGGCAATAGGAGCCATCTGCACATTTCAAAGTGTGAAGGTTGGAGGCCATCTCTTCTTAACCAAGTCTTACACGGTGAGTGATCTTCCTCTTTCTCTCATCTCCTCTATCTCTTATCTTTTTTCTCTTCTCTTTCTTTCTTATTCCATAATTTCTAAAAATTTTGTACTTCATGCATATCATCCTCACAGTAGATCATCTTCCCTGCAATCTGCATATAGTAGCATCATAATTTCTTTTACATCTTCATCCAACAGGTTGCATCCTGTTTTGAATTCATCGCTTGTTGCATATTAGCATCTGAACATTGCATCCTGCATTGTTATTAGCATCCTGCATTGCATTAGTTACATTAGCAAAGGTTTTACATTGCTAATAGCATCCTGTTTTGACATTGCGTTTTCTGTGAATGCATTGCATAATCTACTCACATTTTACCGTGAATCCAATGTAATTCACAGTGAGATCTGTTGTAATTTCCTTGTGTGTTCAGTCCTTTGTGAAATCAGACAAATTCTGCATCTATCACACGAGATCTGTTGTGAAATCAGCTAGATCTGCTGAGAAGACTAAGCTTCTGAATCAATTTCATTGAAAATCTCTGCATTCACCATGAAATATTAGTTATTCTGTCAATACACCATGTGATCAGCTGGAAAGTTAATGTGAATTTAATTGTTGCATCTGTCCTTTATGTATATACAATGATTTTCTCATTTCATCGTTGCATCCAATATTCAACATAGTATAGCAGTGCATAACTGCGTTTGAGTCAACATTGCATCGGATCTCTTCATCCTGATCACTGTATGTGCATGTCATTTTATTTCTTTAATGCCATTGCATTTCGTATATTGCATCAGCATCTACAGTATGTTTTGCTGTTGTGCCTGCATCATCGAATTGCATCGTATCTCTATATGCAATTTCCCTTATTACCTACATTAGCATCGTGTATTTGAGCTCATCGCATATACATTGAAACATTATAGCAAACTCCTTGTTTTTACATCAGATGCTTTGATTTTAGTCTATCAGATTTGCATTAATGACATTTGATTAGCATTAGTATTCATTTAGTGAATACGGCTGAAGGATTTGGTTATCCAAAATTTTGTGCATCGCTGGAAGTCTTTCCACACCTGTCGGACTCACTTTAAAGCATTTGCTGAGACATAGATCAGCGGTTGCTTAGCTGAATCTTAGATATCAGTTCGACAACAACATTTTTGCCGACACTTTAAGTGTAGATTTTCCTGGAATCTGTTCATACAACAAATAGTGTTCACGGTTATTCAGTTTTTAGCATTCATGTAAGGGGGAAAACAGGAGTTCTTGTGTAGCAGCAGTTTTGAATTGCATTATTCATTTTTTTAGCAGCTAGTTAAGCAACCTTTGATCCCATTAGTATCTATTTTGATTTAGCATTTTGATTTGCATCTGTTAGTAATTTGTTACATCAGTCCTCTGTGCTGCATACGAGTATTTCCATTTAGTCATTTCCACACCTTTTGCACGCATATCTCAATCTCAAATTCATGTTTGCAATGTGTAGTTCGGGTTTTACAGAGGGTTTAATCTTCTATTTTCACTTTTCACCTTATCTTGCATATCAAACTGTTTACTTTAGCACTTCGTAATTGCATCTCATATATTGTTTTGCATTTTAACTAGCATTTGAAATTTGTGTAAGTTTGATGTTTAACATTTGTGTTTACTTATCATTTAGCATTTAGTTTTCATTTAGTGAACATTGCGTTTATAATGGTCATCGCATTTCTTTTGCATTATTTTTCCTTGTTTCGATTTAGATTTTAGCAATTTTTTTGTGCACTTTTTTTAGTATAGTGTTAGTTCTTCTTTTGTGCTACTCATGTGCTTTTGAATTGTGCAGGGAGGCGTATGCATTTCTTTATTAGCATAAGCAGTGCATTTAGGCAAATGCGTATGCATCTCATTCATGCATAGGCATTGCATCTTCACATATGCACTTGCATTTTCATTAAAGCATAGGCATAATCATATATATGCTAGTCTTAACATAGCATTTTCAATTTTATTCTGTATTTTGCATTTTTGTTGAATTGTGCTACCTCGTGTTTTGCAAGAAAGCATGGAAGACCCTGATTTCTTTTCCTAGATTAAGAAATTTCAACATTAAATTTCAATTTAAGATTGTAATAGTTTCATATTAATGAGAATTTCTACTTTTCTGTTTAGATTAGAATGTATGAGTGATGATGCATAAATATTACATTTTCTTAACACATTTTCACTGCATAAATGCACCATCTATAGGTTTAAGGTCCACACTTAGGTGCATAATGATTTTATAGAGCTATGGTTCGAATTTCATTAAAATTGGACTTAAAATGAAAGAATTATGGCATTTACAGTGTAACGGGTCAAACCTCAGAGCAGATTTGAAAGAGTTGGATCCAAACGTCCATTTGGACCTTGGATCTGAACCAAAAGGCAAAGATTCAACCCAGCTCCAACCCACTCAAGTTTTCGTAAAATCAATTTCTAAAAACCCCCTCCTACATGAGGCGCCCAAACATTATTTTGTTTTTAATCTTTGTTTTGGAAAAATACCAAAAAGAGGTCTAGCGTTTAAAAAGGAAGTGATGCCCTTTGAGAACCTGTCTTTGCTTTGATTTTTGTGCCCTAGGGGCACAAATCTTGTTCCAAACCACCTTCTTCCCAGTCGCCCACTTCATACACCTTCTTCATCTTCCATGACCGGCTATGGAGTGCATGCAAAACCATTAGAGAAACCGGCTCCTTCTTCTTTCACTCTTTTCTTTTCACACCATGCCTTTCTTCTCCTCCTGCTGGAACTAATCATTGAGGTTGTGCCTTTGCCTTAAACGAAATACACTACATCGAAACATTACACATTAATATTAACCTATGACTAAAGTTATTCTAACATATATTAACGTTAACCTAACATGTTGTCAATACTAAATTTAATCTAACTATACTAATACACTATGAAATCTGGACTTTTCTACTACCTAACACAATGTAAATTAATCAAACAGAAAACGCATTCCAGGATTACACTACAATCAATCAATCAAACAAAACTTAAAACAGAAATTACATATAACTAAACACATTACACAATTAAAATCTATTGAAACCTAAACAGTAATTAATGAATTGAAACTACTTCAGCAAACTAAAGAACTACAGAAAACACCACAATCAACCTACACAAAAACCAGAAAAACATCACTCGACTTTTAGTTTTCTCAAGATTTAAAAACACCTAAGGCAGCAAATGATATCTACACGATTCCTATGACAATGAATTCGACCAAAACAATTCTATGGGACTGGGAAACATTGAAAAAACGCAGACACATAGCAGAAAATTTATATCACATGCATAACTTGAAAATCAGAATTTAAATGTAAATCACGAAGAACAAAGAAAAGAAAACGCCTAAACGACCTCTATGTGCTGGTTTCAAGCACAACCTCTATGCTAAGGGTTGGACACAGCAAAAATGAGCATATAGTTCCACTTTAAATTCTCGTAATTTCTTGTGGCATTTCATTTTATTTTTCAAAGAGCACTATAGTATAACACGAATGACACACACACCATTCTAATAAGATGTAAATAACCCTAACTAAATGATTCACATTTATGGCCATAGTCAAAATGCGAACAATACTTGGATTTTTATTTTTTATGGAATAAAACTTGACCTACACTTTGGGTCCTTTTTGAAAAACATCATATTTCTAAAAAATAAATTTCCTTTTTCTTCCTCTATCAGAATTTAAAATATAAATTGACTTGAAATATATTTGTGGACATAGTCATGATTATATTAAAAATTAATTTTGTTTTAAATCCTATAAAGGCACAAAATATCATTTTATTCTTTATTAGAATTCAAATAAAGATTAGATTCAAATATATTTGTGACCATAGTCATAAATGTATTAAAATTTAATCTTGTTTTAATTCTATTAAAGAATGAAATTTTCTTTTAAATTCCAAATTTAAATAAAACTTTTTGTATAGAATTAAATCACTATTTTCCATCTTTTTCAAGTTATTTCAAAATTATTTTCAAAAATTCCAAGTGATTTCCAAAATAAATTTTCAAAAAAAAAATCATAGTTTTCATCTCTAAATTCAAAGTCATTTTCAACTTTAATTTACAAATTCAGATTCATCTTTTTATTTCCAATCCTACTCAGTTTTAAATCTTATTTCAAATTCCCAATTTTTGATTCTTATATCTGAACTTCACATCTTTGAATTTCACATTTTTAACTTTGAATTTCATTTTCAAATCTTTACTTCTTTTCAAAATTCCAAATTTTGATTTCTATTTTTCATTTCAAGTTCAAATACAAAGATTCTGAATTTCATTCTCTCCACCTAAATTCTAAACCAAATTTTTAAAATTCACTTTGAAATTCTAATTCAATTTTCAAGTTCAATTCTGATATCAAATCAAATTTTAGATTTATTTCAAAGTCTCAATGTCAAAATCCTGAATTTCAATCTCAAATTCTAATTTCAATTTCCAAATCCATTTCCAATTTCAAAGTTAAATTTCAATTTTAAAATCTAAACTCAAATTTCAATTTTAAAACTTCAAATTCAAAGTTCAAATCTCAATTTCAAGATCAATTCTAACTTCAAATTCAACTTTTATTTCAATTTCCATTTTCATCGTCAAATTTCATTCTTCATTTTCAAGATAATTTCAATTCAATTAGTTTTTCTAAGTGATTTCAAAAACATTTTAAGCAAAGTTTTATAGTATATATTCAAACCCATTTTGAAATTCACTTGGAATTCTACCTATTTTCTAAATATTTTCAAAATAAAATTCAAAAGCATGCATCATATTTTAAACCATCATTTTTTAAAGTTCATAGCACAAGCATAATTCAATATGCATTTAGGATTCTAAAATAATTTTTCAGTCAAATTCAGGTAAAGCAAAAGCCATTGATTTGATCCTTGGTTCGATTACCCCTGGTAAAGCCGCCAGGAATGGTTGAACCTTATACCGATGAGCGAGTCCCTATTTCCCATCTTTTTCAAAAATGGAGGAAAGTTAATTTTCACTTTTCAAAAATAAAGATAAATGTTTGACATGCAAAAGGATTCTGCTTAAGAGAAAATTTTACAGGGATAACACTAAGGCTGTCAAAAAAATTATATAGTGATTCACTCATGCATATATGTGTTATAAGGCCATCAAAAAAATTTCATAGTGATACAATCATGTATATATGTGTTCTAGGGCTACAAAAAAAAATTGATAGAGATTCACTCATGCATATATGTGTTATAAGGCCATCAAAAAAATTTCACAGTGATTCAATCATGCATATATATGTTCTAATGCTGTCAAAAAAATTTATGGTGATTCAAACATGCATATATGTGTTCTAAGGCTATCACAAAAATTTCATCGTGATTTAATAATGAATATGTGTTCTAATGTTGTCAAACAAATTTCAAATTCAATCCTGCTTATATGTGTTCTAAGGCTGTTAAAAAATTTTCATAGTGACTCAATCATGCATATATGTGTTCTAATGTTGTCAAATTTTTTTATAGAGATACAATCATCCATATATGAGTTCTAAAGTTGTCAAAAAAAATTCATAATGATTCAATCATGCATATATGTGTTCTCATGCTGTCAAAAAAAATTCATAGTGATTCAATCATGCATATATGTGTTTTAAGGTTGTAAAAAAAAAATCAAATTCAACCATGCATATATGTGTTCTAACACTGTCAAATTTTTTTATTAATGATTCAATCTTGCATATATGTGTTCAAATGTTGTCAAAATAATTTAATAGTGATTGAACCATGTATATATGTGTAGTAATGCCGTCAAAATTTTTTTGTAGTAATTCAATCATGCATATATGTGTTCTAAGGTTGTCAAAAAAAATTCATAGTGATTCAATCATGCATATATGTGTTCTAAGGCTGTCAACAAAATTTTTTAGTGATTCAATCATACATATAATTGTTCTAATGCTGTAAAAAAAAAATCATAGTGATTAATTCATGCATATATGTCCTCTTAGGATGTCAAAAAAAATTTATTGTGATTTAATCTTGCATATATGTGTTCTAATGCTGTAAAAAAAAATTCATAGTTATTCAATCATGCATATATGTGTTCTAAGTCTGTCAAAATTTTTTTGATAGTGATTCAATCATGCATATATGTGTTCTAATGCTGTCAAAAAAAATATGTAGTGATTCAATCATGCACATATGTGTTCTAAGGCTGTCAAAAACAATTCATAGTGATTCAATCATGCATATATGTCCTCTTAGGGTGTCAAAAAAAATTCATAATGATTCAATCTTGCATATATGTGTTTTAATGCCGTCAAAAACATTTCATAGTTATTCAATCATGCATATATGTGTTCTAATGCTATCAAAAAAAATTTGTAGAGATTCAATCATGCACATATGTGTTCTAAGGCTGTCAAAAACATTTCATAGTGATTCAATCATTCATATATGTGTTATATGGCAGTCAAAAAAAATTTATAGTCATTCAATCATGCATATATGTGTTATAAGTCTATCCAAAAAAATTCACAGTGATTCAATCATGCATATATGTGTACTAAGGCTTTCAAAAAAAAATTATAGTGATTCAATCAAGCATATATGTGTGCTAAGTTTGTAAAAAAAAAATTATATTGATTTAATAATGCATATATGTGTTCTACGGTTGTCAAAAATTTTTATAGTGATTCATTCGGGCATATATGTGTTCTAAAGCTATCAAGAAAAATTTATAGTGATTCAATCATGCATATATGTGTTCTTAAGATGTCAAAAAAAAATCATAGTGACTCAGTCTTGTATATATGTGTTATAGTGCTATAAAAAAAATTCTTACAGACTCAATCATGCATTTATGTGTTGTAAGGCTGTCGAAAGAAATTCATAGTAATTCAATCATGCATATACATGTTCTGAGGCTGTCAACAAAATTTCATAGTGATTCAATCATACATATATGTGTTCTAATGCAGTAAAAAAAAATTCATAGTGACTCAATCATACATATATGTGTTCTTAGGATGTCAAATTTTTTTTATAGTGATTAAATCTTTTATATGTGTTATAATGCTGTCAAAAAAATTATGCATATATGTGTTCTAAGGCTGTAAAAAAAAATTCATAGTGATTCAATCATACATAAGTGTCCTAATGCTTTAAAAAAAAAAATTAGTTATTCAATCATGCATATATGTGTTCTAAGGCTGTCAAAAAAAATCATAGTGATTCAATCATACATATATGTGCTCTAATGTCGTCAAAATTTTTTTATAGTGATTCAATCATGCACATATGTGTTCTAAGGCTGTCAATTTTTTTTTATAGTGATTCAATCATTCATATACGTGTTCTAAGTCAGTCAAAATTTTTTTATAGTAATTCAATCATGCATATAACTGTTCTAATGATTCAATCACACAAATATGTGTTCTAAGGCTTTCAAAAAAAATTTATAGTAATTCTATCAATCGTATATGTCAGCTAAGGTTGTCAAAACAAATTTATATTGATTCAATAATGCACATATGTGTTCTTCGGTTGTTAAAAAAATTTCATAGTGACTCATTCATGCATATATGTGTTCCAAGTCTGTCAAAAAAATTTCATAGTGATTCAATCATGCATATATGTGTTCTTAGGATGTCAAAAAAAATTCATAGTGATTCAATCGTGCATATATGTGTTCTAGTGCTGTAAAAAAAAAATCTTAGAGATTCAATCTTGCGTATGTGTTGTAAGGTTGTCAAAAAGATTTCATAGTGATCATGCATATATGTTCTATGGCAGTAAAAAAAAATTCATAGTGAGTCAATCATGCATAGGATTTTTCAAAGGTTGTCAACAAAATTTCATAGTGATTCAATCATATATATGTGTTCTAATGTTGTCTAAAAAAATTCTTGGTGATTTCATCATGCATATATGTGTTCTTACGATTTCTAAAAAAATTCACAGTGATTAATTCTTGCATATATGTGTTTTAATGCTATAAACAAAAAATCATAGAGATTCAATCATTTATATATGTGTTCTAAAGTTGTAAAAAAACATTCATAGTGTTTCAATGATGCATATTTGTGTTCTAAGGTTGTCGAAAAAAAATTCATAGTGATTCAATCATGCATATATGTGTTCTAAGGCTGTAAAAAAAAATCATAGTGATTCAATCACACATATATGTGTTCTAATGTTGTCAAAAAAAAAATTTAGTGATTCAACCACGCATATATGTGTTATAAGGCTCTCAAATTTTTTTTATAGTGATTCAATCATTCATATATGTGTTCTAAGGCAGTAAAAAAAAATTCATAGTAATTCAATCATGCATATATGTGTTCTAATGATTCAATCTTGCATATATGTGTTCTAAGGATGTCAAAAAAAAATTATAGTGATTCTATCAATCATATATGTGTGCTAAGGTTGTCAAAAAAATATATATATTGATTCAATAATGCATATATGTGTTCTACGGTTGTCAAAATTTTTTATAGTGATTCATTTAGGCATATATGTGTTCTAAAGCTATCAAAAAAACTTCATAGTGATTCAATCATGCATATATGTGTTCTTAAGAGGTAAAAAAAAATTCATAGTGACTCAATCTTGTATATGTGTTATAGTGCTATAAAAAAAATTCATAGAGACTCAATCATGCATATATGTGTTCTAAGGCTGTCAAAAAATTTTTATAGTGATTCAATCATGCATATATGTGTTCTGAGGTTGTCAACAAAATTTTATAATGATTCAATCATACATATATGTGTTCTAATGCAGTCAAAAAAATTTCATAGTGACTCAATCATACATATATGTGTTCTTAGGATGTGAAATTTCTTTTATAGTGATTTAATCTTTTATATATGTGTTATAATGTTGTCAAACAAATTATGCATATATGTGTTCTAAGGCTGTCAAAAAAAAAATCATAGTGATTCAATCATACATATACTGTCAAAAAACTTTTATAGTGATTCAATCATGCATATATGAGTTCTAAGGCTGTCAAATTTTTTTTATAGTGATTCAATCATTCATATATGTGTCCTAAGCCAGTAAAAAAAAAAATCATAGGAATTCATTCATGCATATATGTGTTCTATTGATTCAATCACACATATATGTGTTCTAAGGCTTTCAAAAAAAACCTATAGTGATTCTATCAATCATATATGTCAGCTAAGGTTGTCAAAAGAAATTTATACTGATTCAATAATGCACATATGTGTTCTACGGTTGTTAAAAAATTTCATAGTGACTCATTCATGCATATATGTGTTCTAAGGCTATTAAAAAAAATCATAGTGATTCAATCATGCATATATGTGATCTTAGGATGTCAAAAAAAATTCATAGTGATTCAATCGTTCATATATGTGTTCTAGTGCTATCAAAACAAATTCTTTGAGATTCAATCTTGCGTATGTGTTGTAAGGCTGTAAAAAAGGTTTCATAGTGATCATGCATATATATGTTCTACGGCAGTAAAAAAAAATTCATAGTGATTCAATCATGCATATGATTTTTTTAAGGCTGTCAACTAACTTTCATAGTGATTCAATCATATATATGTGTTCTAATGTTGTCTAAAAAATTTCATAGTGATTCCATCATGCATATATGTGTTCTTACGATGCCAAAAAAAAATCACAGTGATTAAATCTTGTAAATATGTGTTTTAATGCTATAAAAAAAAATCATAGAAATTCAATCATTTATATATGTGTTCTAGTGCTGTCAAAAAAATTTCATAGTGTTTCAAAGATGCATATTTATGTTCTAAGGTTGTCAAAAAAAATTTCACAGTGATTCAATCATGCATATATGTGTTGTAAGGCTGTAAAAAAAAATCATAGTGATTCTACCATACATATTTGTGTCCTAATGCTGTCAAAAAAAAATTTAGTGATTCAACCATGCATATATGTGTTCTAAGGCTGTCAAAATTTTTTTATAGTGCTTCACTCATTCATATATGTGTTCTAATGCAGTAAAAAAAATTCATAGTAATTCAATCATGCATATATGTGTTCTAATGATTCAATCACGCATATATGTGATCTAAGGATTTCAAAAAAAATATATAGTGATTCTATCAATCATATATGTGTGCTAAGGTTGTCAAAAAAATATATATATTGATTCAATAATGCATATATGTGTTCTTCGGTTGTCAAAAAATTTTATAGTGATTTATTCAGGCATATATGTATTCTAAAGCTATAAAAAAAAATTCATAGTGATTCAATCATGCATATATGTGTTCTTAAGATGTCAAAAAAAATCATAGTGACTCAATCTTGTATA
The DNA here is from genome assembly GCF_984573655.1 of Nuphar pumila. Taxonomy (NCBI): domain Eukaryota; kingdom Viridiplantae; phylum Streptophyta; class Magnoliopsida; order Nymphaeales; family Nymphaeaceae; genus Nuphar; species Nuphar pumila. Next base: position 73,242,854 of record NC_143252.1, on the reverse strand, counting down.
TATGTGTTATAGTGCTATAAAAAAAATCATAGAGACTCAATCATGCATATATGTGTTCTAAGGTTGTCAAAAATTTTTTATAGTGATTCAATCATTCATATATGTGTTCTGAGGTTGTCAACAAAATTTTATAATGATTCAATCATACATATATGTGTTCTAATGCAGTAAAACAAAATTCATAGTGACTCAATCATACATATATGTGTTCTTATGATGTGAAATTTTTTTTATAGTGATTTAGTCTTTTATATATGTGTTATAATGTTGTCAAAAAAACTATGCATATATGTGTTCTAAGGCTATAAAAAAAAATTCATAGTGATTCAATCATACATATATGTGTTCTAATGCTGTCAATTTTTTTTTTTAGTGATTCAATCATGCATATATGTGTTCTAAGGCTGTCAAAAAAAAATCATAGTGATTCAATCATACATATACTGTCAAAATTTTTTTATAGTGATTCAATCATGCATATATGAGTTCTAAGGCTATCAAATTTTTTTTATAGTGATTCAATCATTCATATATGTGTCCTAAGCCAGTCAAAAAAATTTCATAGGAATTCAATCATGGATATATGTGTTCTAATGATTCAATCACACATATATGTGTTCTAAGGCTTTCAAAAAAAATTTATAGTGATTCTATCAATCATATATGTCAGCTAAGGTTGTCAAATCAAAATTGTACTGATTCAATAATGCACATATGTGTTCTACGGTTGTTAAAAAAATTTCATAGTGACTCATTCATGCATATATGTGTTCTAAAACTATTAAAAAAAAATTCATAGTGATTCAATCATGCATATATGTGATCTTAGGATGTCAAAAAAAATTCATAGTGATTCAATAGTACATATATCGGTTCTAGTGATATCAAAAATTTTTTTTAGAGATTCAATCTTGCGTATGTGTTGTAAGGCTGTAAAAAGGCTTTCATAGTGATCATGCATATATATGTTCTACGACAGTAAAAAAAAAATCATAGTGATTCAATCCTGCATATGATTTTTCTAAGGCTGTCAACTAACTTTCATAGTGATTCAATCATATATATGTGTTCTAATGTTGTCTAAAAAATTTCATAGTGATTCCATCATGCATATATGTGTTCTTACGATTCCAAAAAAAATTCACAATGATTAAATCTTGCAAATATGTGTTTTAATGCAATAAAAAAAAATCATAGAGATTCAATCAATTATATATGTCTTCTAATGCTGTCAAAAAAATTTCATAGTGTTTCAAAGATGCATATTTGTGTTCTAAGGTTGTCGAAAAAAAATTCACAGTGATTCAATCATGCATATATGTGTTCTAAGGCTGTAAAAAAAAATCATAGTGATTCAACCATACATATATGTGTCCTAATGCTGTCAAAAAAAAAATTTAGTGATTCAACCATGCATATATGTGTTCTAAGGTTGTCACAATTTTTTGATAGTGCTTCAATCATTCATATATGTGTTCTAAGGCAGTCAAAAAAATTTCATAGTAATTCAATCAGGCATATATGTGTTCTAATGATTCAATCACGCATATATGTTATCTAAGGATTTCAAAAAAAAATTATAGCGATTCTATCAATCATATATGTGTGCTAAGGTTGTCAAAAATATATATATATATTGATTCAATAATGCATATATGTGTTCTACGGTTGTTAAAAAAAATTCATAGTGATTCATTCATGCATATATGTCTTCTAAGGCTATCAAAAAAATTTCATAGTGATTCAATCATGCATATGTGTGTTCTTAGGATGTCAAAAAAAATTCATAGTGATTCAATCTTGCATATATGTGTTCTACTGCTGTCAAAAAAACTTCATAGAGATTCAATCTTGCGTATGTGTTCTAAGGTTGTCAAAAAGATCTCATAGTGATTCAATCATGCATATATATGTTCTAAGGCTGTCAAAAAAAATTAATGGTGATTCAATCATGCATATTTGTTTTCTAAGGCTGTCAACAAAATTTCATAGTGATTCAATCATATATATGTGTTCTAATGTTGTCTAAAAAATTTCATAGTGATTCAATCATGCATATATGTGTTCTTACTATGTCAAAAAAATTTCAGAGTGATTAAATCTTGCAAATATGTTTTTAAGTGCTATAAAAAAAAAATCATAGAGATTCAATCATTTATATATGTGTTCTAACGCTGTCAAAAAAATTTCATACTAACTCAATCAAGCGTATTTGTGTTCTAAGGTTGTCAAAAAAATTTCATAGTGATTGAATTATGCATAAATGTGTTCTAAGACTGTCAAAAAAATTCATAGTGATTCAATCATACATATGTGTTCTAATGCTGTCAATTTTTTTTTATAGTGATTCAATCATTCATATTTGTGTTCTAAGTTTGTCAAAAAAAAATTCATAGTGATTCAACTATGCATATATGCGTTCTAAGGCTGTAAAAAAAAATTTATAGTGATTCAATCATACATATATGTGTTCTAATGCTATGAAAAAAATTTTGTAGTGATTTAATCTTACATATATGTGTTCTAAGGTTGTCAAAAAAAAATCATCGTGATTCAATCATTCATATATCTGTTATAAGGCAATCAAAAAAAATTTATAGTGATTCAATCATGCATATATGTGTTCTTAGGATGTAAAAAAAAATTCAAAGTGATTCAATCATGCATATATGTGTTCTAAGGCTTTCAAAAGAATTTAATTGTGATTCAATCATGCATATTTTTGTTCTAATGCTATCAAAAAAATTTCATAGTGATTCAGTCATGCGTATATGTGTTCCTAGGATGTAAAAAAACAAATCATAGTGATTCAAACTTGCATATATGTGTTCTAGTGCTATCAAAAAATTTCATAGAGACTCAGTCACTTAAATATGTGTCTTAAGGCTGTCAAAAAATGTGTAGTGATAATCATGCTTATATGTGTTCTAAGGCTGTAAAAAAAATTTCATAGTGATTCAATCATGCATATATGTGTTCTAAAACTATAAACAAAATTTCATAGTGATTCAATCATACATATATGTGCTCTTATGTTGTCAAAAAAAAATCATAGTGATTCAGTCATGCATGTATGTGTTCTTAGAATGTCAAAAAAATTTCATAGTGATTCAATCTTGCATATATGTGTTCTAATGCTGTCAAAAAAATTTCATAGTGAATCAATCATGCATAATTGTGATCTATGGTTGTCCAAAAAAAATCATAGTGATTCAATCATGCATATATGTGTTCTAAGGTTGTAAAAAAAAATTCACAGTGATTTAATCATACATATATGTGTTCTAATGCTGTCAATTTTTTTTTTTACAGATTCAATCATGCATATATGCATTCTAAGTTTCTAAAAAAAAAATTATAGTGATTCAATCATGCATATATGTGTTCTAAGGTTGACAAAAAAAATTCATAGTGATTCAATCATGCATATATGCGTTCTAAAGTTGCCAATAAAATTTCATAGTGATTTAATCATAGATAAGTGTGTTCTCTTGCTGTCAACGAATTTTTACAGAGATTCAATCATGCGTATAAGTATTATTAGGATGTGAAAAAAATTTCAAAGTGATTCAATCTTGCATATATGTGTTATAATGCTGTAAAAAAAAATTCATTGTGATTCAATCATGCATATTTTTGTTCTAAGGTTGTCAAAAAAGATTCATAGTGATTAAATCATGCATATATGTGTTCTAAGGCTGTAAAAAAAAAGTGATAGTGATTCAATCATATATATATGTGTTCTAATGCTCTCAAACAAATTTTGTAGTGATTCAATCATTAATATATGTGTTCTAAGGCTATCAAAAAAATTTCATAGTGATTCAATCATTCATATATGTGTTCCTAGGCAGTAAAAAAAACTTCATAGTAATTCAATCATACATATATTTGTTCTAATGATTCAATCATGCATATATGTTTCTAAGGCTTTCAAAAAAATTTCATTGTGATTCAATAAAGCATATATGTTTGCTAAGGCTTTCAAAAAAATTTCATAGTGATTCAATAAAGCATATATGTTCTCTAAGGTTGTCAAAAAAACTTTATATTGATTCAGTAATGCATATATGTGTTCTACGTTTGTCGAAAAAATTCATAGTGATTCATTGCTGGATATTTGTTTTCTATGGCTATCAAAAAAATTTCATAGTGATTCAATCATGCGTATATGGGTTCTTAAGATGTAAAAAAAAAAGTCAGTCATTCGACCTTGCATATATGTGTTCTAGTGCTGTCAAAAAAATTCCATAGAGATTCAATCTTGTGTATACGTCTTCTAAGGCTATCAAAAAGATTTCACAGTGATTAAGTCTTGCATATATGTGTTTTAAGGGTGTAAAAAAAAATTCATAGTGATTCAATCATGCATATACTTTTTCAAAGGCTGTCAACAAAATTTTATAGTGATTCAATCATATATATGTGTTCAAATGTTGTCAAAAAAATTTCATAGTGATTCAATCATGCATATCTGTGTTCTTAGGATGTCAAAAAAAATTCATAGTGATTCAATCTTGCAAATATGTGTTCTAATGCTTTTAAAAAAAAATCATAAAGATTCAATCATGCATATATGTGTTCTAAGGCTGTCAAAAAAAAAATATAGTGATTCAATCATGCATATTTGTGTTCTAAGGTTGTCAAAAAAAATACAATTATGCATATATGTGTTCTCTGTAAAAAAAAAATTATAGTGATTCAATCATACATATATGTGTTCACTCATAGTGATTCTAATGAGTGAATTTTATAGTGATTCAATCTTGCATATATATGTTCTAAGGCTATCAATTTTTTTTTACTATGATTTAATCATGCATATATGTGTTCTAATGCTATCAAAAAAATTACATAGTGATTCAATCATGCATATATGTGTTCTTAGGATGTCAAAAAAAAATCATAGTGATTCAATCTTAAATATATGTGTTCTAGTGCAATCAAATTTTTTTTATAGTGATTCAATCTTGCATATATGTGTTCTATGGCTGTCATAAAAATTTCATAGCGATTTAATCAAACAAATGTGTCCTAAGGTTGTCAAAAAAAATTCATTGTGATTCAATCATAAATATATGTTTTCTAAGGTTGTCCAAAATTTTATAGTGATTCTATCACACAGATATGCATTCTAAAGCTGTAAAAAAAATCCATAGTGATTCAATCATGCATATATGTGTTTTTAGGATGTCAAAAAAATTTCATAGCAATTCAATCTTGAATATATGTGTTCTAAGGTTGTCAAAAAAATTTAACTGTGATTCAATCATGTGTATGTGTGTTCTACTGATATCAAAAAAAATTCATATTGATTCAATCATGCATATATGTGCGCTTAGGATTTCAAAAAAAATTCATAGTGATTCAATTTTGCCTATATGTGTTCAAGTGCTCTCAGAAAAATTTCATAGAGATTCAATCATGCATATATCTTTTCTAAGGCTATCAAAAAAATTTCATTGTGATTCAATCATGTGCATATATGTTCTAAGGCTGTCAACAAAAATTCTTAGTGATTCAATCTTACATATATGTGTTCTAATGCGGTAAAAAAAATTCTTAGTGATTCAATCATGCATATATGTCATCTTAGGATGTCAAAAAAATTTCATGGTGATTCAATCTTGCATATAAGTGTTCTAATGCTGTAAAAAAAAATTTGTAGTGACTCAATCATGCATATTTGTGTTCTCCGCTTATCAAAAAAAAATTATAGTGATTCAACCATGCATATATGTTTTCTAAGGCTGTAAAAAAAATTTATAGTGATTCAATAATTCATATATGTGTTCTAAGGCAGTCCAAAGAAAACTTCATAGTGATTCAATCAGGCATATATGTGTTATACGACTATAAAAAAAACTTCACAGTGATTCAATCATGTATATATGTTCTCTAAAGCTGTCAAAAAAATGTCATAGTGATTCAATCAAGCATATATATGTCCAAATGTTGTCAAAAAAATTTCATAGTGATTCAATCATGCATATGTGTTCTAAGGCTCTCAAAAAAAATTCATAGTGATTCTATACTACATATATGCGTTCTAAGGCTATAAAAAAATTCATAGTGATTCAATCATGCATATGTGGGTTCTTAGGATGTCAAAAAAATTTTATACTAATTCAATGTTGCATATATATGTTATAAGGCTGTCAAAAGTTTTTTATTGTGATTCAATCATGCATGTATGTGTTCTAATGCTATCAAAAAAATTAAATAGTGATTCAACCATGCATATATGTGTTCTTAGGATGTCAAAAAAATTTCATAGCGATTTAATCTTGCATATTTGTGTTCTAAGTCTGTAAAAAAAAATGAATAGTGATTCAATCATGTATATATGTGTTCTAATGCTATAAAAAAAAATTCATAGTGATTTAATCATGCATATATGTGCTCTTAGGATGTCAAAAAAAAATCATAGTGATTAAATCTTGCGTATATGTGTTCTAGTGCTATTTCATAGAGATTCAATCATGCATATATGTTTTCTAACGCTGTCAAAAAAATTTCATTGTGATTCAATCAAGTGCATATATGTTGTAAGGCTGTCAACAAAATTTCATAGTGATTCAATCACACATATATGTATTCTAATGCGGTAAAAAAAATTCATAGTGATTCAATCATGCATATAGGTCTTCTTAGGATGTAAAAAAAAAAAATCATATTGATTCAATCTTGCATATATGTGTTCTAATGCTGCAAAAAAAAATATTAGTGATTCAATCATGCATATTTTTGTTCTAAGGTTGTCAAAAGAAATTTATAGTGATTCAATCATGCATATATGTGATCTAAGGCTGTCAAAAAAAATTCATAGTGATTCAATCATTCATATGTGTTCTAAGGCAATCAATTTTTTTTTTTAGTGATTCAATCTTGCATATATATGTTATAAGGCTATAAAAAAAATTCATAGTGACTCAATCAAACATATATGTGTGCTAAGGCTGTCAAAAAATCTTTATAGAGAATCAATGATGCACGTATGTGTTCTAAGGCTATAAAAAAAATTTATAGTGATTCAATCATACATATATGTGTTCTAATGCTGTCTAAAAAAAATTGTAATGATTCAATCATTGATATATGTGTTCTAATACTATTAAAATTTTTTTATAGTGATTCAATCATTGCTCCAAATCCGAATCTATAAAAAATGAATGTCATGTTCGGGATGTCTTCTGTTTGCATCTAAAAGATTATGATTTTTAGAACAGTTTTAATGTCCGTTTCGAATTTTTCTTGTTAGTCTTCTGTTTTGTCACATTTGTCTATTTTGTTGCTTTAGGCATGAAAAGTTGTATTTTTATCTATGTTTTTGTTGATCTAATGCCAAAGTCATAAACATGAAAGTTGTCCCCGTATGTGTCGTGAGTTACTCAGTTAAATATAAAAAAATTTTATGGTTGTTTTTTATTTTCGTAGCATTTTTATATTAGATCAGGTTGATTTTGCCTCCATCAGAACCAAATTCCTGTTACCGAACTCACCGTAGTCCAAATCCCGAGGCTGTAAAAACCAAAAGTGTTCAATTTCAGGTCCTTTAGCAGTGTAAAATGTAATAAATAAAAGTTGTTTCATAAATGTTGTTGTTTCACCCCTGTAACCCGCCCAGAGTTTTCCACTTGTTTTCACTTTTTGGTACTTCCGCACTTGCGCAAATGTTTTCAAAAAAAAAAAAGTTTACTCTAAAACCCAAAAGATTTTTAAGGATTTTCAAAGTCTAGAATTCTGGGGCGTCGCAAGCAGTCTGGTCTGGAGGACCAGACCTGCATATTCTTTCTAAAACCCCCTTTTTAGCAGCAGGTCTGCAAAGGGCCACCAAGTGCCCATTTGCACCCGGATCCCTTGCAACCTTGGTGTCCCTCTAGTCGGCTGTCACCATTGGTGACCATTTAGTCCAACACGAGGCCCTTACATGTGGCCGAACACGAGTTTCGGTCTGGCCCCAAAGACCAGACCCGATTTTCCCCATCCTTTCCCCCACACCATTTTGCAGACCGGTTAGGGTTTAGGATGGTGTGGATCGCGGTTGCCTCGAGTCAGCTTGCCCAGGGATGCACATACTGGCGTAACGTGTGATATGCATATATATATATATATACTTGTATATATAAGTGTATATATATACTTTAAGGTTGGACAATGCGGGTTTACCTGTGGGAAACTAGCCGGACACATGGCACCTTCGTGCTTCATTCAAGAGTTCCCGCGATGACTCTTACACTTCACAGTGAGCTGTGTCACAAAAGTGTTTTACCTTGCGACCGTGCAGTTGGATGGCCCTAAAATGTTGACAATAAATCAATAGTGAACCTCGTACTTCCTTGGTTTCCGGTTCAGTTGACTAGTATGTATAAGCAGGTGAGCACAATTGAGAACCCCACATGTATAGAGCCTACGTTGGTTACAAAGTCATGGACATTGTTCCGTGTCTTTGTTTCAGGTTCGCAGGCGCGGCACCCAAACCGTGGAAATGCTAATATTATTCCCATAAGTTGGGAGTATCCTGGATTCCTTCCGTGACACGTAAGTATGTTGAATTAAGTAGCCTAGCAAGGTATAAGCATACGATTGACCTTCGTGGCATATTTACATCCTTTCCTCCTGTAAGTGTGATGATCTACCTTGGAATGCGAATGTAATTCCCATACGTATGAGAATATCGTAGATTTCAATCTCAACACATAAGTATCACGAGTCTTCTCTATAAGGGTAGTCTCATGTTACGTGAAACGCCAAATCAAGACCCTTGAAGTTCTGATCTATTTGAAATTGTGATGAGAAACTTGCAACGATTGTTTCAGTATGTTGTACTTGAAATGATAATTGCATTCTTGAGCTATTGCATATCTCTTGAAATTGAAGAATTGTACACTCACACGCACATTATCATGTAATCGCATCATGTTTCTCAGCTATGCAGTTGTATCATGCCTCTGTTCTTTATGTTATGTAATTGACGAAAAATCATGTGGTATCTAGTTGCACTTTGCACACAGCACATCCTGACACTCGTACTGAGTAGTATGTACCTCGACTGGTACATTGTTTGAGGCATTGATGAGTGCACAAAGTGCACCTACTTCATGAAATGAAAAGATTGATACACAAAAGTTGAACACCATAAGGTATGAGTAGTACTGTTGTAGTTTGGACTCTGTTGGAGTCTTTGGGCAAGGGCCATTCTGTCATGAGTAAACTCATGTGTGGCTATACCCTAAATTATGAAAGAAATAATATGGTGTTATGATCACTTTCACGAGCAATGTGCTCTTGTTAGACATGTGAGGCTGAGCACATGGATTGGCAGGCTAAGTCCTCGTTTGCGTACCCCATGGGGATCACGAGGCATAAACTCCTCGTCAAGAGGTGTGACTGAATAATGAGACTAAGAAAGATAAACCTGCTTCGCCCCATTCACAAAACGGTTCACCTTAGAGAGGGTGGATGGTACAACCCTGAGTGACTTGTCGTTACTATGACACGTGTTTTGACAGGAGCTGTAGCGTCCTTTGACTTCCAGTCACTCAGAGTCAGGGAGGTCAAGGGTGCCTTTTTAGGACCTCACTACTACAGTAGTATGGATTGCAATCCTTACCTATGCGAGAGTTTCTCTCAGTTGCGTGTTGCTCACATAAGGTTTACTCGGTCTGTAGCATCCCTGGTTACTACATTAGAAATTGAATAACAGACGTCGGGTGCATGTCTCACAGAATGTGAGGTTCTTTCGCTTACCCGAAGAAGTAATAAGAACTTAAAGACTAACCAATCACAGTTGACGTACTGTAGATGTTACCTTACTTGCTCTCTTGTTTCAGTTCTTGTTACGTTTCTTTACTGCCCTTAGTTACTTGTTTTGCAGTTACTTCAGTTTCGTTACTTGTTTCACTTGGTTAGCACTTGTCACATATGCACTTACCTGACACTGACACATATACTCATTATTTCATGTTACTGCTTCCTGTTTTTCCTCATAGAAGTGAGATATATATCGTTATTGTTTTTTCACCACCTCGCAAGAGGACTGACCCCGTTTTATGGGGATGCAGGTGATGAATAGGTACGGTGTTGATGCGACGGCACACGGTGGAGGCTTGGGGACCCACACTTAGCTGCAGATCATGCTCCTGTTGGTTTTGGGTTTTGTTGGGATACACTCCGTATTTTGAGACTTGTTGTACTGTCACATTTTGTAACCTTAAACTGTTGGGTTGTATACCCCTCAATACTTGTGATTGTACCATTATTTTGTTTAATAGTCACGTCTGTTGTACTTACCTGTGGTTGTCCAGACTTGCGGCCTTGCAACCTTCTTTACACTTTGTTCTGCTGTTTTCAGTAAAAACCCTTTCAAAAAAAAAATCATTGAAAATCTGAGGTTTTTCCCAGGGTCGGGGTTTGGGGCGCCACAGAGGTTGGTTTTAGAGCAGAGGTTAAGTGTGATCCGAGGCTTCCTTACGCATCGTCCATCGCACTGTAAGTATGTTGAAACTTTATTTATTTGTATGTTCCTTACTTCTTAGTTAGAATAGTATGTTTGATTCTCTGTGTGGGTTAGATGGCGACAAACCCAAGTTATGAGAAGATTTTGGAAGCTCTCCAGGACTTGGTTTGAGGCAAGGAGTCCTTTGGCAGAGTTGTGCAACACCTAGCTCATGGTGTGCACTTGTTGGCACAACAGGCACCTCCTTGTGCCAGATCTCTTGTAGATCACGCGGGACAATGTTGTCCCCGTGAATTGAGTGATTGCCTCTATTGTGGTCTTCAGGGGCATATCAAGGAAGAATGCCAGACGAAGCTGCGAGATGAGTTCTGGAAGAGCAATGCTGATGACATTGACGATGTAACCTCAGTCACTGAACCCATTATGGTTGAAGTGGACAGTCAGGATGGAGACAAACGTGGAGCGCCAGACTCTCCCCAGTATTCTCCGAAATCTTATCCTTATGCGGTTTCATCAGAGTATGTGTCGGATCCTCTTGTGCCGCCAGTACTGATGGAAGTCTAAGATATATCTGATATGATGTTGAGAACTCCTGCTTCTCCTCCTCGTATCAGGCTGTGACATTGTGGAAGTCAGAAGGACTACCGAGATTTCTATAATAGCAAGCCATGATGATGTCATGTTATGTTGTTAGAGACACTAAGTCAGTGTTTCATTTTTTTTTAGGTCTTGCTTAAGTTATTAGTAGAGTTTTGGATAACCCTGTCTGGATGAAGGGTGTTTCTGTCATGTAATATATGCAACTTTCTTATTAATGCAATGAATTTTCTACATTCAAGTACTTGTCTAGTTGCTTATGTATGATTTTGGCTTATTTAGATGGCATGGCGTGCACGTTGTGACGACCTCATTGTAAGGTCCACAAATATTTTTGAGGAGTTTACTGCTTATTTAGTATTGATATGCGTGTTTATGTATAATTCCGAGGTTATATTGTATAATCAAGTATATTTTGGATGTGCCCTGTGTTTTGGCTTTGTATGCGCGACCCGAAAATCACGTAAATATACTATGTAAGTAAGAAGTGCCTAATTCTGGATGAATTAACCTTTGAAATTTTAAGGATTAATTTATAATATGTTTTTATAGTTTGTCCCCGAATTTGAGACTTATACGACATAAAAACCTTGTCAGTGCATGTGAATTACGAGTTTTGGACTCGAAGTCATAATACGCTTTATTCTTGAAAACGAAAGGCAATTTTATTGAAAGGCCTTGACCATTTCGTATTAATTGAGGTTATTTAGAGCACTAAATGATTTATTGGAATTTAATTAATATTTTAGTGCATTAATTAAGCGTAGTTTTGAATTATACCAAATGGCAATTTCTGGATTTGGAGCGGATCTACTAGAAGAGGACCCAAACCCATTGGGCGCCCTCTCTAGTGGACATCCTTGGCCTTGGTTGACTAGCTGGTCAAGGTTTGACCAGCTGGGTGACACTTTTGAAAACTTTTGCATGGCATTTGAAAAGGAGGCCACTATTGGCCCTTGGTCTTTTCAAAAACCTCATTATGAAGCATCATAAGGGGGCACACTTCTCAAAGAGAGCATGGGGCTGGAACCCCATGGAATTTTTGCAACACTTTTGAAGAATTTCAAACAACAAAAACCGATTGGCTGAGCCTTAGGGGCATCCCTTGTAATTCCTTCAAGTTTTAAAGGTTTTTCTGAAACTCTTTCAATGGCATTTTTGAAAAGACTTTTTAAAAGTTCAAAAGCACAACATGCATTGGTTCATGGCTGGCCATGGGGGGGCGTGGAGCACCCCAGCCCTCCATCTACCCATATTAAATCCTAGCCGTTCTTTTTGAAAAACCCTTTTGTATTTAAGCTTTCAAAAAGGAAGAGAGAGAGAGCATTAGAAAATTTCCTTAGGAGCTCTCCTCTCTTGCTCTCCCCTCTCTCCCCCTTCTTTCTCCTAAAACGTGAGTGAGTGTGAGCACTTAGTTCCAGCTCCAGCCATGGTACCCCTTCTTCAATCTTCATCTCCTTCCTTGTCGATTCAAAGCCTCGATTGTGAGACACTCTATCACTTGTTCAAATGTGGTTTTCAGATTGAGCAATATTTTTAGGTGTCTTTGCATTCTCATGAACTTTCTTGGCATGCATAAAATGGGGGTTCCACTTTTGAACCAGATTTCTTCCTTGTTCATGCTCTTCCATTTTTCATGAGCTATCTTTACATACATTCATTTCAGATTTTCGTGTTTGAGTATGCTCTTAAGAAGTCATTTTTCCTTGTTAAGCAAGTGGCTGCATGGTTGAGGTCATTCTTGGTTTCTTGAGTTTCGTCTTGAGTTGTTGTATCCTCTTCATGAATCACTAGTAGAAAGTTTTGGATTTATTGTCTTATCGTATATACTAGTTATGTGTTGTGTAGGTATCTTTGGTTGTACAATGGCTGGAAGCCATTTCACTTTTATGCGTTTTCTTTTGGTGGATGGGGCACCTTATTTCTTCGGATCATTTTGTGCCAGCTGTAAACACCCCAAATTTTTACTCACCTCCCTAACATTTCCACCAAACATCATCATCCAGCCTCTGAAATCGCTAGAGTGCAAAATGGTCATTTTCTGAGCCGGACCTTGCAAAAGTCCAAATTTCATCTGCAACTCTCAAAATTTCTCTATTTTTAGCTCAGATGTTCAAAATTTTACTCCTGACAGGAGATAGACATCTCCAAGTCTTGATTCAAGATTGCATTTCATAAGACATGACATTGCATATCATTGCATGAGCATTTCAAATCACTGCACTGCACAGCATGTCATTTCGAGGTCCAGAACTCTTGATTTCAAAATTTCCAATCCAGATTAGAATTTCAACTCTTTTCAAAATTGATTTCAAAACCCTGGGTCTTCAAAATTATCAATTTTTCCCATTTTACCCCCAGGACTCTGAATTTCAAAATATTTCCTCAGGAAAACCATCTGGATAGTTTTCAATATGGATTTGAGTCACTTCACCTCAGATTTTGCCCTTTTTGACAATTTCAAATATCTTTCTTTTACAAAATCGCCCTACAAGGGCCAACTCTTTCCAAAATTCCTGTTTTGCCCATTAGTCCAGATTTTATGAAAATTCCAAAAAGAAGTTGTGCTTTTATCCTTATTTCAATAAAGAAGCAATGTGGGACCCACACTGAGGTGGTGTCACACAAGCTTTCCTTTTGAAAATTTGAATTTCGAAAAACCCAAAAATATAGGAGCCTTGTCCCTTGGATTGGTGCCACTTGTCCTTTCTCTCTCCTCTCATCCACATGCCAAGTGTCAGTGTGGGGCTACCTTAAGAAGCCGCCACATGTCATCCCATTTTATCTGTCATGTGTCACCCTATCCATCCTGCGCCATGTGTCATTTCAAAGACTACCAGGAGATGCCAAGTGTCATAGGTTGTCCTGTCTAGAAAAAGTGGAGTTTGTCTCCTCTGAGGTGGCGCCACTTGAAGTGTGTCTCTTGCAGGGGACACGTGTCAACCTCTCCCTCATTCTAGAAAAGTAGCCTGATACATGTCTCTCCCTATTTTTTTCAGAAAAGTAGGAAACATGTGTCACTCCTAAATTCCTACAGAAAAGGTAGGCTTGTCTCCTCTGAGGTGGCGCCATCTGGAGTGTCTCCTGCAGAGGACACGTGGCAAGCTCTCATTTCCTCAGAAAAAGCAAGTGCCATGTGTCATTTCCTGCTTTCTTCAGAAAAGCTAGAATTCAAATATTCAAAAATCCTCATAGGTGGCGAAAATCAAGAACTCCTACCTTTTTCATCCTGTCTGAGATGGCGCCACATGGCTTGTCCCTCCTCCTCATCCCTCTGCCACGTGTCATCTTCTACTTCTTTCAGGAAAAGAAGGTGACACATGTCTCCTTCTCATTCCTTCAGAAAAAGTAGAGGACACATGTCCTCTCCCTACTTTTTTCAGAAAAGTAGGAGACACATGTCCCTTCCCTCTTTTTCCTCCCTCTTGCCACATGGCATTGTAGGAGCCACCCTGAGGTGGCGCCACATGTCCACCCTCCATTCCTCCAGGGCCAACCTCCATTTGAATTTCAAACTTCCCCCTGAGGTGCCGCCATTTGAGAAAGCCTCTCCAGACATCTGACACTTGTCCGCCACATGTCCAGATCTCCTTTCTCCAGAAAAGGTAGAATTCAAATTCCTCTGAGGTGGCGCCTTCTGAGCCCACTGCTCTGACCTTCTGACATGTGTCAAACACCTTTTGAGGTGGCACCATTCCAGGACTCCACTTGGCTCCATTTTTATTTTTTATTTTATTTTTAATAAAGGTAGCCCACCATGAGGTGGCGCCACCTGAGGACTCCCTACAAAAGGTGAGTTTGAATTTCAAATTCCAAGAGAGCACCCCCTGAGGTGGCGCCTTCTGGGAGTTCCCTGCAGAGAGAATCAAGCAAACTTTTGAAAAATTCCAAATCCCCCCTGCTGAGGTGTCTCACCCACAAAATTTCTATTTTTTTTATTTTTCTCAAAAATTAAAACACCTTTTGAGGTGGCGCCACCTGAGGGCTCCCTGCAGAAGACAAATTCGAATTTCAAACCCCTCAGATGACACCCCCTGAGATGGCGCCACATGGAGGGCTCAGATCCAGCCTGTTTGAATTTCAAAATTTTTTAGAAAAGTTATAAAAACAAGGGTTCACGCCCAGCCTAAAGAAGATCATTTTTTTAGCTCTTGTGAACTTGGAAAATCCGACCTAGCCTTCCTAAAATCCGATTTTGAACTGTGGAAATCGTGCCCCCTTTGGCTCATTGAAGAAAGGTGGAGTAGAGCTCATGCTGTGGCGAATTCGATTCCAACAGAGGTCGATTTTTGTGAACCATCCGAAGCTTGGAGCGAAGGACGAAGGAAGCTTGTGATAGCTACCCATTTCAAGAGCTCCTATGCTGCGTAACGAAACAAGGTGCATTTCTTTTCCCATTGATTTGATTCCATAATTCGAATCGGGGGTCGTTTGAAGAAAGAGCTCATCCGAGGGATGGATTGAGCTATTCTCATAAAACGACATACATAAAAATGTTTCATTATGCTTCCTTGATGATTTTTAACATGCATGTAGTTAGCTAGATTTAATTAGCATTTTATTTCATTCATTTAGCATATTTCATGAATTAATTAGGATTAATTTAGCATTTATTTCAATTCTGCTTATTTTCAGTAGGTTTCTGTTTTTGTCAGTCAGTCCACACGTAATTTCATGCATTTGTTTTTTATTAAAAATCCCAAAAAAATCACGGAATGCGCCATTAGGTGTCCCTGAAATTTTGCCAAAAATTCAGAGGCATTTGAATTTGTTTACTGCAGTAAACATTCAAAATGGCAAGTCGGGTTTTGTTACCCGGGATACGTTTTGAAAATCATTTTCCGACTTGTAAAATCGAGATATCCCTCATGAAAGATCCCATTTTCGATCAGAAAGATGTTTTGAACTTGGGAGAATGTCTAGTTTTTAATATGATTTTATATGATTTTTCTGATGTTTTTTTTATGTCTGAAAAAAATCCGAGATGTCGGTACACGTGTCAGAGCCTAATTTGGGCCTCTGAGATCTTGGATCGACTTAGGGCAATGGTTTCTCTTTGTGTGTTGCTCAAAATCTGAAACTGTAAAAAGTGAAAGTTATGTCCGTGGTGTCGTCTGTTTGCATCTAAAAGCCTGTAATTTTTAGAACAGTGTTGACCCCTGCTTCGGATTTTTCTTGTCAGCCCTCTATTTTACTACATTTGTCTGTTCTGTTAGTTTAGGCAGGAATAGTTATATTTTTATCGGTGTTTATGTTGATCAAATGCCGAAGTCATGAACATGAAAGTTGTTAATGTAGGTGTCGTGCACAGCTCTGATTAATTTCATAAATTTCCATGGCCGTTTTGTATTTTTTTAGCATTTTACATCAGATTAGTGTGATTTTTACCTCCGTCTGAATTAAATCTCTGTTATTGAACTCACCATGGCTCAAATCCCGAGACTGTAAAAACCAAAAATGTTCCATTTCGGGTCTTTTAGCAGTCTGCAAAATATTAGAAATTTTCATGGTGTAAATCTTGCATTATCATATTAGGCATTGCATTTGGTTCGGATCCATAGGCAAAATCCACCATTTTAGGACTTTCCTTGAATTTTAGCATTTAAATCATATCATTTCGTGATTCTTAGCATTCTAGGTTGTTTATCAGAGTGTTTAGATGCTTCATACCGAATTTGGTGCAATTTGGAATCCATTTGAGGTTCGGATCATCCATAATACCAAAACAGGGTCTCGCAGGACCCGGATCCAAGCGAAAAACAAGCGAAATTCGCTATTTTGGCTAAATTTCAAAATGTCAAATTCTGATTTTACAGTCATAATGTGTCTAGCAGCATGTCATCATATCTTTTACTGCATTTCATCATCATTTGATTCACTTTGAATTTCAAAATCTCAATTTTACCAAGTTTTCTTTCAAAAAACCCTGATTTTAAAGGTATAACTTTATAATTAGGGGTATTTTGGTCATTTTAACCTCAATTCCGAATTTAAAATTGTTTTTCACTGAATTTCTAGCATTTTCATCATTTCAAAACATCAAGGAAGCATGAGAATAGGGTTTATATCCAATTAAATCCAATAATTTCATAATATTATTGGAAAATCTTGGAAAAACCCACATATTTGAGCTAACTTTATTTCAAGCTTGGCAGGGACATTCCAAAGAAGGAGCTGAAGTCTGCAAATTTCTTTTATTTCCTTTATTTAGTGATGTAATAATGTAAATTTTGGAATAAGAGATTTAATTTCCTGCTTAGACTAGGATGCATGTCATATAGTTTGAATTTATGCAATATCCTGTTTCTATGATTCATGCATTTTATTTCAAAAACACTATGGATGTTCACGAATGGCACGTGCACCAACTCTTAGGGAGTTGATGGACTCGGTGGGATCCATATTTACGGCCCTAGTCGGAATATGGACGAGACCCAGATCCATCATCTTTCTACTAGTCACATTGAGCCTACACTCTTAGGCTATCTTAAAATGCACATCATATTTCCAAAGTTTTCAAAATCATGTGCATCAAATCAACTAAATTCTGAACATATTCATTGCCACAGTCAGGATATGTGAAGGATTTATCTTGACTTAATGCATATTTTTCCAACAAATCTCTTAGAAAATCTTTTCAAAGTGCATTCATTCACTTATGTCATTTGCATCATAGAATCATTGATTTTCTCAAGATTTTCTCAAGAAAACTTCATTCTCAAGAAATCAATTTCTCAAGAAATTCTAAGGATTTTTCAAAATCGGTTTTCCAAAGACAAGCTTTTCCACAGTTTTCCCTGGAAAATGATATTTTCTTAAGATATTCAAAAGAGTTTTCCAATCTTTCTTCAAGATCCAAAATCGATTTCCAAGTATTTAAAAAGGTAAAATTCCCACGATTTCGATTCCCCAAGTTTTGAATTTCCTTCTCCAATGAGTTTTCCTATAAATTTTCTATCATTTCCCTAAGAAAACTCTCAAAGTCCAAGTTTTCCTAAGAAGTGCTTCCCTTTTCAAAAAGTCCATCTTTTCTCAAGAATCACTTCCATTTTCCCAAGATTTTCAACTATTTCTGAATTTTCCACATCTTTATAAGCTTTCTCATGTTTTCAAAAACCCCTTTTTTATCTGAGTTTCCTGAGAAATTGACCTTTTTCCTGAGAGATTCTTTCCAACTCCAAATGTTTTTCCAAGCATACATCATGTTTTCCAACTGGCATTTTCCAAAATCTCATAGCACATGCCTGAATTCTCTATGCATTTAGGATAGAACATAACTTTGATAATTTCGCTAAGTCAAGCATAGTTTTGGTCCTTGGTTCGATTACCCCTGTTAAAGGCGGCAGGAACGGTCGAACCTCGTACCGACAGGTCGAGCCCCATCCCATGGATTTTCCCGCAATTTTCAAAAACGGAGGCGAGTATTTCAAAACCATTTCCAAAAATCCGGTCAAAGTTTGAAGCGCGAAATCGTCTCTCTCTTTTTCTCTTCCGCAAGGAAGGGAAGGCGGGGGAAAAATTTCGCGACGATAACAGGTTTGGCGACCGAGATGGGACCTGTCCTTGTCTGACCTAAATTATGCTTGACTTAGCTCAATTATCAAAATTATGTTCATAAAATGTCAGCTCTTTTACTTTCAATATCATGTGAGCCTAGGAGCCTAGATTCTGACCCAGCTGACATTGACTGCATATAGCTTAGGCATGGTTTGGTAGGACCATATTGAGGAAAAATTTTCATGCTCACATAGACTTAGGTCTAAATACAATCCTCCTCAATTTAGGATCTGAATGCAAACAATGTATGCTTCTTCAAAGATTTTCAAAAGTCTATCTCTCTAGGATTTAGAGCCCTCTATTTCTTGCATGTGATCATTTTTCAAAACCTTAATTACCTATCATTACCCGGTCTTCACGTTGCTGGGCTCTCTTCCAGAACCATAGTTCGGGACAGAGCCTCACAACTGGGCCAACTATTTGGGTTAACACCCCCCTACCACGTACCGCGGGCCACAGTCCGAAGTATATCGGTAGGGGCTCAAGGATGTTGGAAAACCTTACCTTAGAACCGGAGTTGAAACTCTATGCCACGTACCTCGGATTTCAATTCGGGTATATCGGCATAACTGGATAGGACAAAGATGATCTGAACTTAGAGTTAGGATTAGGGTCCTACAGCTGTTTTCAAATTGATGCATCTAGAGTCAGCCTTTTAGGGAGTGCTGAATGTGCATAAATGTTTGTGCAGGATGAGATTGTATGTATGATTTTCTCAATTCTTTATTTCCCAATGTTTTAACTCATTAGGCCTTTTTCAAAACATCCTTATTTTCCACAAGATGTTTTCCTCAAACCCTGGATGATTTTCTCAAATATCCAATTTCTTTCAAAACTCCAGGCGATTTTACATTCTACCTTTCTACTGGATCTCGAATTTCTAGCTGCATTTTTATCCTGCCTGCAAAATTTTTTAAAATTTCTCACATTTTCCTAAGTCTCATTCTGAGTCTTTCTCTGTTTTCAGTTCGATGGCATCCAGTCAAGTCGATCCTATCTTTCCTGAAGGTCACATCTCCTTCGAGGTGCGACAAGGTCGTCCTGAACATCGAGCCCTTAGCACCGGAACTTCCATTCCCCGGTGGTATTATTCCTGGCTAAAGAGCTTTTCCCGAATGTTCCCGGACCATTTGAGCGAGTGCGGATTAGAGCTGGCATCAGCAGTCGGAAAGCAGACCATCAATGGCAACCTGATCCATGCAATGGCGGAGCGATGGAATCCTCGAACGTGTACTTTCTGGTTCCCGTGGGGAGAGATGACTGTTTTAATGGATGAATTTTCAGAAATCATGGGGTTGCCAGAACCAGCTGGTCGACCAAGCAACCCCTTAGAGCATCAATTCCTTATCAATGTCAAGGGTTTGGACCCCCGAGACTCCTTAGCTCGTATGACAGGCCGCCGATCTTGGCCCCTGATCCAGTTAGAAGGAGATGAATATGTTGACCTACTTGAGTTGTACCGCCAGTACGGGACCTTCGTCGAAGTCAGCACGCTTTCAAGAACATCCAAAGAAAGGATTCAAAATGCAATGGTTCTATGCACTGTAGGACTGTCCCTTTTCCCAGATGGACAGAACTACATGGACATCAGGATAATCCAACTTATGAGAAGATGGGGAAGTCGGCAAACCAATCGCCTCTCCATAGCCATGGCAGCGCTCGCCTTCCTTTATCGAGGTCTAACTCGATTCTCACTCGGAGAGTCCATTTTAGTTGAAGGATGCATCTACGCACTTCAGTCCTGGTTTTTCCAGCACGTTCCAGCACGTTCCAGCCCGAGCAAGCTCTTTCAGATACAATGGTCAAGAACTCCTTCCAGTGGCGCAGTACCGGTCTATGATCAACAACATTCAAGAGGATGACGTTGTTTGGGACTATTTTGATCGACAAATATCTCCTCCCAGATATACCTACGCTTATGGCAAGCGGTTCAAGTTGCTGGGACCATTCTTCTGCGCTTACTACCAACCAGAGAGATGTGTTCGGCAATTTTCTCAAAGGCAGCAGTACGTCGAAGCCCGCTTGTTATCAGGAGCTATGGCAGAGTTCGATCTCACCTCCGCACAATGGTCCGGGGCATATCATTCTGCCCGCTACGGCTGGGATTCCTTTGTCTCTCTCAAAATCTTTCCAGGTCCTAGAGTGTCTGCCGACTATCGTGAATGGTGGCAAATTGTTTGTCCCCCACCTCTTTGTCAAGATCAATAAAATCTTATTTTTCTCATTTTAAATAAAATTCTCTTTCTTTCTATTATGGTTTGATGACCTCGCCTAGGTAACAAGGCATATTTTCGTTGTTTATTTCTTTTGCAGAAGGAATGACAACACAATTGTCGTGATTCCCACGACGACTCAGTCCCTAGTAATGGGACATCTTTTCCAAATTGTCTACCATATTTTCAGCAAATATTTCTTCCAAAAGCTAATTCCTTCATAATCTAATCAGGTCTTTGCCCTGCAGAGAGCATCTATACCATTTGATGGTTGAGACAAGATCAGGCAAAAGAACCACAGCATCCCAGTACTCGTCAGCCTCGGAAGAAGAAATGGGTTCCCCTCGATCCGAGAAGAGTCAAGAGCAGCAGCAAGAAGATGACGGCATAGACCCTCAGATGTATGCTATGTTCAGAAAAATGATGAACAAAATGATGAATGAGCAGCCCGGGACCAGCTCAGAAAGGAACCCATTCAGAGAAAAGTTCCATGGTCACAGGGGTAAGAAGGCTCCCAAGAAGCAAATCCAGCTAGAAGAGATTTCAGATGAATCAGATTCCACTGAAGATACAGATGAAGAATATGAGGTGCCTCCGGCATTTCATAAGCGTGGCCAAAGTAAAAGCCGCAGATCAAAGAGCAGAGATAAAGAAGAGCCTTTGCAAGCGCAATTCAAGGAAATGGCCCGAATTGTCAAGGATCTGCAAGCCCGCGACAAGGGCAAGAAAGTCTTCACCAGTGAGGACTTCTATGACGGCTTAGAAGGGGATGATGATCTGGAAAATCTCCCCCGAAAATTCATCAAGTTCGATGGTTCTGGCGACCCAAAAGCTCATCTCACCACTTTCTTTGCTGAATGCTCTCGGTTTAGAAGGGATAACCGAGCATTGTTTCTATGCTTCCCCCGCAGCTTGGAAGGAGTTGCCGCCAAATGGTATGCTGAGCATATCAACCCCATTGAGCTCAAGGAGTTCGATAAAGTTGTAAATCTCTTTATTGAACGCTTCTTGTTCAACACAGAAGCGCTGCCTACATTAAGTCATCTCTGCAATTTAAGGCAGAACAAGAATGAAAAAGCACGGGACTTCATTCACAGGTGGAGATCAGCCTGTAATAAGATGAGAGATCCTATCTCGGAAAGGCATGCATTGTCCTTAATCCTCAACAATTTCTCGCAGCCGTTAAGAAAATTAATCTCCACAGCGCCGTCCAGGACCTTCATTGAGTTGACTGAATAAGCTGAATGGCTCGAGCTAAGTGTGGAAAATGGAGTCTATGAAGGCTTCACCTTTTCAAAGAACAACTCCCAAGGTGAGCAGAAGAAGAAAGCTCACTTCACTTATTCTGCCAGCAACAACAACAAAGGCCGAAATCAGCATAAAGGGCAGAAGAAAGATTACTGCTACAGCTCAGGCAGTTCGAACAACAAGGATCAGAAAGCAAAGCCTGCTCCTCAATACAGCAAGCCTCCTCAGCAGGATCAAGGGCCGAAACTGCGTGAGAAGACTAAGCATGAAGGATGGAGTTACGACAGAAAATTTACTCCTCTTGACCAATCACTCGAGGACGTGCTCGAGTACATGCTATCAAAAGAGATGGTCAAATTGCCCAGATTGGCCGATCCCCCTGTGCCCATGGGAAAATGGAAAGATCAGTTCTGCAAGTTCCACAAGACAGTGGGACACAACACCGAGAACTGCTTTGTTCTAAAAAATATCATGCAAGATCTCATTGAAAAGAATCTATTGGTAGAAGGAGAAGAAGAAGAGAAAATGGACATTTTCAACCACCCCTTCCCTTCGCACACCACAGCAGTAGTGTCTGCACAACCCTTTCTGCCGCATGAACATATCAAGCCATGTTCTGCGCAAGATCTTCAAGTTCAGCATCAGGTGACGGTGCTACGACAAGCAGCTCCAGATTCTAAGAAGATGGACTTAATTTCAGCATTCGGTAAAATGAAAGTTGCGGAAGCACCTGTGAAGTCAGTTCCCAAATCAAAAGGAACTCCTGACTTCTTCAAGCAAATCGTTAGACCAAGGCCAGAGAAGTCAAGTCAGAAGCCTCTGATTGCTTTATCCAATGTCTCCATCCTTGACTTGGCCAAGAATTCTAGCAAGCACCAGCAAGTACTAGATGATTTACTCAGAAAAATCAAAGTTAAGCCCAGTACTACTCCTGAAGACATGGCACAGATTGTGAACTCCGCCATGACCAATGCACCAATCACTTTTTCGGATGAGGACCTTCCAAAGCCTCATTCCTTTCATAATAATGCCTTGTACATTGTCGTTCGAGTCAGAGGAATGACGGTTCCCCATGTGCTGGTCGATGGAGGTAGTAGCCTCAACATATGTCCCGAAATGACCGCAAAAGCATTAGGGATCAAGGATGAAGAATATATTCCGGATCCCATCACTATCTATGGGTTTGACAATCATGGTCAAACGGCCAAGGGCAAGATATTTCTGGAAGTGTTTATCAACTATTCGGTGCACTCCGTCCTTTTCCATGTGGTTAATGTACCACCAACCTACAACTTGCTGCTCGGTAGGACGTGGATTCACAATGCTAATGCAGTGCCTTCTACCCTCCATCAATGTGTAAAGTGGTCAAAAGGTGGAATGATTACCACAATACTGGGAGAAGACCCAGAAGAAAGGCTCCCGCAGCCCATGATTCCTCGACCATCATTCAATGCAGATATTCCCAGCATCAGGGAAAGTGAAGAGATCAATCTCGGGGAGAATCGAGAAATACTCCCGACACCATCAAAACCATCTCTGCACACAGTAGCCACGACACGATGGAAAGGTCCTCAATTCTTCAAGGTTGGAGGTCGAATTGATTACAGCACCATTAAGGATCATCCCTTGTTTCCTCAATTCATGAAGTCAAGAAAGGGATTCGATTTACTCCTGAAGCATGGCTATCAACCCTTCAAGGGACTCGGCAAGAATGAAGATGGCCGCATCGAGCCAATGATCCAGAAACATCGTCCCCACAGAGCAGGACTGGGGTTCTTCGGAGGAAGCTCATCAAGGAAGACTGTTTTTGTCAAAGGGGCACAATGAAGACCATTTGTTATTTCCTTTCCATTCTTTTCCAAATAAATGTCTCATTTTACCAATGTCATTGATCAATTCAATCAATAAAATTCCAAGCTTCTTTGTCTATCCGGATGCCATCTACTCCCTTCCTGTCTATCTCTTTATTTTACAATTCGATTTTATGTATGGTTCTCTTCAAATGATTGCTTGTCTTACTATAGGCCAATTTGTCTGAACCAAAATTTCTTCTCCAAAATTTCAGAATGACCTCTCGGACAATCAAGAAGCTCGTTCTCAATCCCAAGGCCTTTCAGAAGCCGACAACAATTCACAGAATCAAAGCAAGCACCGGAAATGATAAGATTGCAAAGCAGTCAGATGATCGTGCAGAATATGATCAGTCTCTTCAGGAATTACCGGAGTTCGCCGCAGTTCAGAAGCAGGACGAACCATCTCCTCTAATACAAGATCCAACTGAAGGTGTCAATATCGGTTCAGAGGAAGATCCAAAAATTCTCCAAATCGGAACCAGTCTGAGTTCAGAAGAAAAGAAAAGGCTTACAGATTTTCTCAAGCGGCATGAAGAAGTGTTCGCATGGACATATGAAGACATGCCGGGCTTAGACCCCAAATTAGTCGAACACCGTCTTGTCTTAAAGCTGGATGCTAAGCCAGTCAAGCAGAAGCTGAGAAAAATGGATCCCAGAATAGAACAACAAGTCAAAGAAGGACTTGAAGATTTGCTCAAAGCAGGATTTATTCGAGCTATTGACTACCCAGATTGGTTAGCCAATATCGTCGTAGTCCCAAAGAAAAGTGGCAAAGTAAGGATTTGCATAGACTTCAGAGACCTCAATAAGGCAACTCCGAAGGATGACTATCCACTTCCAAGCATCGATCTTCTAGTCGATAGCACGGCAGGACATGCCATGTTCTCTTTCATGGACGGATATTCCGGCTACAATCAGATCAAGTTGGCCGCCCGCGACCAATCCAAAACATCTTTCACCACGCCTTGGGGCACTTTTTGCTATACAGTCATGCCTTTTGGGCTCAAGAATGCTGGAGCAACGTATCAACGGGCAATGGCTGTCATCTTTCACGATCAGATGCGCAAAATCATGGATGCGTATGTTGATGATATTCTCGTGAAATCTAAAGAGGAAGAAGATCACCTCGAAGCGCTTGAGCAAGTCTTTAAGCGACTCATCCTTTATAAGATAAGGCTAAACCCGCAAAAGTGCGTCTTTGGAGTCGAATCAGGCAAACTGTTGGGTTTTCTGGTTAGCAAAAAGGGAATTGAAGTTGACCCAGCCAAAGCAAAGGCTATCATTGATATGCCACCCCCGAAGAATCTCAAAGAACTGCGTAGCCTTCAGGGACGTATGCAGTCAATCCGGCGATTCATTTCCAATTTGGCGATGAGATGTGAGCCCTTCAACCACTTACTCAAAAAAGGAGTTAAGTTCGAATGGGGACCAGAATGTCAGCAATCGTTCGATCGAATCAAGAAGTATCTTCTCAATCCTCCCATCCTGAAGCCGCCAGAATTGGGAAAACCTCTTCTGTTATACATCTCAGTCAATCAAGTCGCATGCGGCGGATTCTTGGCGCAATACAAAGAAGGCAGCCTGATAGAACACGCCATTTATTACGTGAGTAAGACTTTCATAGATTATGAGAAGAGATACTCTCAAATAGAGAAGACCTGCCTAGCTCTGGTATGGATGTGTCAGAAGCTAAGACACTACCTGCTAGCATCAGAAGTCAAAATCTTGTCTAAACTCAATCCTCTCAAGTATATCTTAGAGCAACCTTTCCTCAGCGGACGAGTCGCAAAATGGCAAGTCTTACTGATGCAGTATGACCTAGAATATGTCTCGCAGCAATCAATCAAAGGCCAAGCAATTGCAGATCAATTGGCAGATTTTCCTCTGACCGAAGAAGTGAAAGCCGAAGATGACTTCCCTGATGAGCAAATTTGCAATATCCAGCAATTTCCAGTCTGGAATTTATTTTTCGATGGTTCTAAGAATATGGCAAGAATAGGCATCAGAATCCTATTAATCACTCCTGAGAAGGAGATGATTCCATTTTCTCTCAAGTTAGATTTTCAATGCACTCACAACATGGCTGAATATGAAGCCCTGATTCAAGGTCTAAAGATTCTACTAGACTTCAATGTTAAGAGAGTGCATGCCTATGGCGACTCATTACTTGTTGTTAATCAAGTTCGAGCCGAATGGCAGGTCAAAGATCAGAAGCTATTTCCCTATCAGAAAATTGTTTCAGCTCTTATCAGCGAGTTTGAAGAATTCCAGCTCTTCCATATCAAGAGAGATTTTAATCAAGTGGCCGATAGCCTAGCCAGTTTAGGCTCCATTATGGCATTCAAGAATGGAGAATCTTGTCGCTCTTTTGAAATTGGCAGACTTGACCAACCTGCCTTCATTCCAGCGGAACAGGTAAACCAGGCTGAGCAAAGGAAGAAGCCCTGGTATTACAACATCAAAACTTTCATAAAAACTGGCGAATTTCCTCCAGAACTCTCAAAGAAAGAGCAACGAGCAATCCAGCGTATGTCTACTCGATACTTCATTTTGGCCAATGTCCTCTATCGTCGTGGATTCAGTTCAGAGTATTCCAGATGTTTAGATGAAGACGAAGCCAAAGAAGTCGTGCGAGAAGCACATGAAGGCATTTGTGGCGGCCACGTCGGCTACCAAACCCTTGTCAAGCAAATCATCAGAGCAGGTTACTACTGGAAGACTATGCAACAAGACTGTTATCATTATGTGAAGAAGTGTGTGCAATGTCAGATACATGCACCTTTCATCCATGCTCCAACAACTTATTTACAGTCTGTTGTCTCTCCATGGCCATTCTCCATGTGGGCCTTCGATGTCGTAGGTCCCATCACTCCTTCAGCTTCAAATGGCCACAAATACTTCCTTGCCGCAACAGAATATTTCACCAAGTGGGTAGAAGCCATCAGTCTCCGCACAGTAGAAGGCCGACACGTGGTCTCTTTTATTCACAAGAACATCCTTTGCCGTTTCGGTATCCCACATGATATTGTGTCAGACAACGGCAGTCATTTCAAGAACGAAAAGATGAAGACATTTTGCTCAAAATTCAAGATCTATCACCATTTTTCCGCTCCATATTATCCTCAAGGGAATGGTCAGGTAGAGGCCACCAACAAGATTTTAATTCGTATCTTGGAGCGAACTGTGGAAACAGGCCGTGACTGGCAGGAGAAGATCCACGATGCACTGTGGGCCTATCGGACCACCATTCGTACACCAACGAATGCTACCCCATCAGAGCTGGTCTATGGAACAGAAGTAGTATTACCGCTACATGTTCAGAAGCCCGCTTTGAAATTTGCTTCACTTCTGCAATTACCTCTTGATCAATACCAGCAGCAGCGACTAGTGCAGCTAGACTTACTCGACGAGAGAAGGCTAAAAGCAGCAGAGCATGCTCAATCCTATCGCCAGAGAGTAGCCAGGCAATATGCGAAATCTATCATCGAAAGAAGATTCAAAGTCAATGATTTAGTACTTCGATCCACAACTTATCTCAATCATCGTCCTGGCGGCAAATGGTCGCCAAATTGGGAAGGTCCCTATGTTGTCAAAGAAGCATTACCCCGCAACTCATATCGGCTCATCAATGCCGATGGAGTAGAATTGCCAGATCCTATTAATGCTCGACACTTGAAAAAGTTTTATACTTGAAACATTTATCCTTCTCTTGTAATCCTTCCTGTTTCCTTCAAATAATGATCCAACTTTCTTTCCCAATTACACTGGGGCATTTTAAAATTTTGTTCTTCTATATGCAGGCAGGATAAACAAATTCCTCATTTCATGCACATGTGCATTCATATGCATCAACCCATATTCATTTGCATTCAATTGCATTAATAACAATCCGGTCAGTATTGGGATTTCAACAAATAGTCCCATCACAATTCCTAATGATCCAAAGATCATCGCCAATACTGAACCAAAACCCAGCACTCGAACTGGTATTATTTCAAAATCCAGTATTCAAGCTGGCACATTTTCAACCTCTTGGAAAACCGAGTTCCGACTCGGGTTTTTATTCAAATCATTTTCCTTTGTTGATCCGGGTTCCGACTCGTGATCTCTCTACTTTACTCGAGCCTTGACTCGAACTCTTCATTTTCCTTTGTTGATCCGGGTTCCGACTCGTGATCTCTCTACTTTATTCGAGCCCTGACTCGATTTCTTCATTTTTTTTTGTTGATCCGGGTTCCGACTCGTGATCTCTCTACTTTACTCGAGCCTTGACTCGATTTCTTCATTTTCCTTTGTTGATCCGGGTTCCGAATCGTGATCTCTCTACTTTACTCGAGCCTTGACTCGAACTCTTCATTTTCCTTTGTTGATCCGGGTTCCGACTCGTGATCTCTCTACTTTACTCGAGCCTTGACTCGAACTCTTCATTTTCCTTTGTTGATCCGGGTTCCGACTCGTGATCTCTCTACTTTACTCGAGCCTTGACTCGAACTCTTCATTTTCCTTTGTTGATCCGGGTTCCGACTCGTGATCTCTCTACTTTACTCGAGCCTTGACTCGAACTCTTCCATTTTACTACATCCATTCAATTTTTACAAAAACTTTGCCAAGATCCTTGATGTTTTAGAATAGTGGGTTCAGGTCCTCTGCCGCACATCGAACTCCATCGCACGCCTAGAAGCAACACCTGTATCCCCATAAAACGGGGTCAGTACTCTTTCAAGACGGTGAGACAAACCAATCACAATATACCAATATGTGAAAACAAAAGCAAGGCTTGTCATGAAACACATAACATTCTCATTCATTCATTCGCAACAATTGAGCAGGTATAACATAAGCAATTGTAAAGAGAGTGACAAAACTACGCATGGAGCAATAAGTGATAATAACTAACATGAGTTAATGCAATTAGGCAAAGCATGAGAAAATAACCACGACATCCATTCCAAAATTCATAGCATTTATAGCATAGTATGCATCAAGGAACATAATCAGCCAATATATCAACATAGAGAGATGTGTTATACAGAACAGATCGTGAATTGTGCATAGATACAAGTGGCTATGTATGTGCAACATGTACGTGAACTAGTAATGTGACGACATAGAACATCGAGCATTACGATGAGACAGTTAGAAACATTTAGCCACGATAAGGCGTGACTCACGAGTTGTGTAAAAGCACATAAACCATGTATCTCGTCCATAAGCGAGCTTGTCTCGCGAAGTGGGTCCATTGCCCACACCAAAACCCGCCAAGGAGTTCCAATAACACATAAGTCTCAAAAGACTAAATTTCCATATGTGTGCCTCAAGTTGTGTGGCCATGTACATGCCATTCGAAAACATCTTCAAAATGCCACGTCACATAACACATGATGATATGCTTAAATGAATACATAATTTGTGTCATGCCGTGTATGGCAAGAGAAGTGCCATAGTTGCATTCATTTGTTTGACATACGACATAGGTTTCTTAGTTACGTAAAAACCTTATTTACTTGAAGGCATTCGATAAGGTGTCATTGCGAGCATTTCGCGTTCTATTTTTAAAAGCGGACGTACGCAAATAAGTGTGAGTCCATACCATATCACATCAATCATTTCTTTATGCGTACAAATATATATATATATATATATATATATATATATATATATATTCTTGCTTTGGAACAACATGTGCATTCCTTGTGTGACGCCCCAAACCCCGACCTTGTAAAAACCCTTGGTTTTTGAGCAAAATTTTTTTTTGAAGGATATCCAGAGTGAAAAACAACTAGCGGAAGTAAAGGAGGGAAACAGGGGTAAAGCAAAGGCCGCAAGTCTGAGCGAGCTACAGTGAGAAAACCAAATCACAGTAGACAAGTAAAATATTCTTTATTTCCACAATAGTTACAAAGATACAAAAACGAGACTGGGTACAAAAAGGAGAGGTACAACCCCTCAAACCCCAAAACCAGAAGAAGCCCAAAATCTGCTGCAAAGTGTGGGTCTCAAGGCTCCTACTGTGCGTCGTCGCAACGCGCTGCATCTACTCGTCACCTGTATCCCCATAAAACGGGGTCAGTACTCTTGCGAGCTGGTGAGTCAAACCATCCATGCATTTTCATTTTTAAGGAAAAACAGAAAGTAGGCAGCATGATACGAGTGTGCTAAGTACCAGACTATAACTATCATGATGGAACAGTTAGAAACATTTGAAATAAAAGTACAAGTGCTTGTCAGGTAGGTGCACGTGCCACATGACTGTAAAACTATAAGTAAGTAACAGTGCAGCCACTAAAGTAACAAAGCAGAAACTGAACAACAGAAAGTAGCAGCTAAAGTAACAGAGTAGGAACCAACCAACAGAGAGTAGCAACTGAACCAAAGTGTGTATTGCTCTAGAGTAACAACTACAGTAAGTCAGTCTGTTTGGTTAGTCTTTATGTTCTTCTTTTTACCTCCTTCGGGAAAGCGAAGGAAAACCCTCGAGTTCTGTGAGTCATGCACCCGGTGTCTGTTATTCATTTTCTAATGTGGTAACCGGGGATGCTACAGAACGAGAAAACCACCTGCGGGCGACACGCAGTCAGGAGAAACCTTTCGCAGGGGTAAAGGATTGCAATCCGTACTACTGCAGTAGCAAAGGTCCCTATAGAGGGCAACCTTGACCTCCCTAACTCTGAGTGACTGGAGGTCAGAGGACACATCGGCTCCTCAAAAGAACAAGTCGTAGTAACGACACGTCACTCGGGGCTGTACCATTCACACTCTCCCTGGGTGACCAAATTATGAATGTGGCACGGCAGGTTTATCTTATTTAGGCTTAAACTTCTAGTCGTACCTCCTCTCGACGTAGTCGAGCCTCGTGGTCCCCGCGGGGCACACAAACGAGGACTTGGCATGCCCATTCACGTGCTCAGCCTCACATGGCCACCACAAGCACACCGCCTGTGAAGGCGATAATATACCATTTTATTTTATGCATAGGGTGACACGAACATGTGAGCGCATTCTCACGAACCCGGGCCATTGCCCGTAGACTCCAACCGAGTCTCAAGACCTCAATAGGTCACCAAGTGTCAAACCCTACAATAATTCCAGTTCCTTTCCAAATGTATGCCATGTCGAGTGTAAAGCACGCCTCTGGTGCCGTGTACGTTTGTCGATATACGAACGGAAATCAAACAGGGAAGCACTCGACATCTGGGCCAGTGACATACTTGTCAAAATGTGCCGGCTTGCACGTACGAAACCCGAACAACTCACACAGGTGTAAATTCGTCCAAAAACGCGTGCAATTATCATAACGCGGCAGAATCTCGCGTAGCGACGCCATCTGTTAGGGATCTTTCGCGAGTCTGACACTCACGAGTGTCAAGGGATAGAATTCGACCTAATCCCATGCTAATGGGAATAACATTGGCATGTCCAGAAGCGCGGTCCGCACGACTGGGGCACGAACACGACCGAAACCTGAAAGGTCCGTAGAACCGGACAACCCTATGCGAGCGTGTGTCGCAACACCGCTTGCAACCCATCCGCACTGCCTCCCTTACGGGGCTGCGGGGTACAAGCAACCAAAGCCTGAAACAGCGACATGTGTTGCTTGCAAGCGACGCATTCCACCAATAAGGCTCGACATTGCCTAACGGCGCAGAAGGGTAAACGTCGCCACGGATGAGTTCCCGTGGAACTCCATGGGGTCGTGCCAACCTTGTTGCTACCCATAAGGGGTTCAGGCCCCGGGTTGGAGCACTCCAAGGGGGTTGCCCAAATGGTGGCAAGGCTACCGGGTGCCCTAACACCCGGTGCCGCCCTGGTGCGAACGGGGGACCAACACCCGAAGGGCTGAACAAGTGACCAGGCCACGGGGGCCCTGCCACCCTTGTCTGAGCCCAGTGACATTCCAAGTGGGGCTGACAGCCACAATGACTTCAACCCACGCTGGCAAACCCGGGTGTGACAACACCCGGCTAAGCCTAGAGCGCCCGCAAGGGTGCTAGGCTTAGCCCAGGGCCCAACGGCCAACCAAGACCTCAAGCGAGGTCTGGTCCACACGTGACCAGACCTAGCTGGGTTACGAAAACCCTCTGGTGTGAACCCAACCGTGGGTTCGGACCAGGGTGTTGGGCCTTAGCCCACACCCTTGAGGGTACGGCTAACCCAAGCACACCACCAAGTGGGTCAGCCCCACTGATCTGGCCTGGGCCCTATTGGCCCAGGCTCAGCCGACTGCAAGGGGGCAGGGGCACAAGGGGGCGTGCCCCACGGGCATCCCTGGTCTGGCCCAAGAGTGGGTCTAGACCAAGGCACCCAGCGGGTGCATGCCAGCCCACAAGGAGCGCCAAAGGAGAGACCAAGGTGGGGCGCCCACCCGGGGTAGTTGGCGCCATACCAAGGTGGTGGTCTGGACCACCAAGGGACCAGACCCAGCCTGACTACCCCAGCAACTGAGGTTGCTGGGGGCAGGCCACGCCTGGTCTGGCCCAGCCATGGGTCCAGACTAGGCCCACAAGGGGCCAGCGCGCCACCAAGTGGTGCGCCCAACACCAAGCCCGGGTGCTCTAAGCACCCGGCCCCAGGCTGCACAGCAGCCAACCAAGTCAAGGGGGGGGGGGGGGGTTCAGCCACCTGCTACAGACCCTAGGTCTGTAGCATCTGCCTCAACCCAGCCATGGGCTGAGCCAGGCCGCACCTACCTGGCACGCCTACTAAGTGGGTGCGCCAAGGAGGTGGCCCGGGTGCCACGCGCACCAGGCCTTCTGCTGCCATTAGGCAGCGGCCAGGGGCAAAACCAAGAAAAAGGGGCACATACAGGCCCCTGCAGGTCAAACACTAAACCAAAACCCCTGGGTGCTAAGGCACCCGGGTGGTGCGTTTGCTGCTAACCAAGGAAGGGGGGGGGGGCTCACCCATGGATGGGTCCGCTTCAGGTGGGTCTGGGTCCAGGATGGCCCAGACCACCTTGCCAACCGTGGGCTGCAGCACGAGCTGCAGCCAGCCCAGCCAAAAAAAGGAAAAGCCGGACTGACCAACTTTGGGTCAGTCCGGGGCTCACTTCAGGGCCTGCAACGGCCCAGCCCACCAGTTGTGGGCTCAGCAATGTCATCAAAACGACCTGGGCTGGCCGTGCAAAGGCTCAGCCCAGCGCCCTACCAAGCACCAGCCCCAAAGGGGCGTTCTACCACTATTGAAAAAAAAAAAGGAAACAAGCATGGACAAGAAAACACAATTTTTTTTTTTTGAAACCATAGTTAAAATGAAAAAGGGAAGGGGGAGCTCACCTTGTGCTGGGTTGGCCCAGCTGAGAAACAGCACCAAGGTTGAGGGAGAGAGAGTAGAAGAGGAAGAAGAAGTTGGAGAAGAGTGGAAGGAGAGAGAGGGTGTTGACACTCTCTCTCTTCCCTTCCCTTGCTTAAAAATGGGGAGAAGAGATGGGTGGTGGGGAGTGAAGGAGGGGAGATGTGTGGTCTCCCCCTCCCATGCCCCACCCTACTCTAAAGACTCTAGGGGGGGGAGGGGGGGGGGTCTAAGGTACCAAGTACCTCCCAACCACTCCCCTTAATCTAAGGGGAGTGGTTGGCCTTGACCTTTCAAGGTCAAGGTCAAGGTCTCCCACAAAAAAAATCGCCCCTCTTCTTTTCTTTTTCTTTTTTTTTTATTTTTTTTTGAAAGGTGTAGGGGCTACCCCCTAAGGAGCGCCCAGCCTACTCCCCATAAAACGTGGGCTGAGCCCACTCACTTTACAAAATGCTTTTTTAAGGCCCCATAATGAAATTTTTCTAGCTTTTCAAAAATCTTCATTAGAAAAGAGGTTTTTTGTAAATATGTTTTTCATAAGCCTTTAAAAGGGACATGGGCTAAGGTGGAGCCCATGCCAAACCTTTATAAATACCAAAACCCACCCCATGTAAAAGTATTTTCAAAAACCCTCTTCTAGGTTTTTACTAAATTGCGATTTACTTCCTCTTTTTTGTAAAAACTCAATGAAATGAGTATTTCAAAAGGACTACTCTAAACTAATTTAAAGATCAAGACTTTGAATTACATTATGTGAATTAAGATTTAAGCTTTCCTAAAGTATATTTAATTTCCCAATTACGGCGAAATTGGGCCTTGGTATGACTCATAATTACCGATGTACCCCTATTTTGCCAAAATCCATGAAATAACGAGATATTGCTCTCGTTTAAAACTCCAAATTTGGAGCGAACCCATGTGAATACAATATAAATATAATCTACAAATATTGAGGTTTGATTCATCGCAGTTTGCCCCGAATTGCCTCGTAGAGCAAATCTACGCGATTCAGAACCTCAGAAAGCGATAATTGCCAAAATTACGAGTATTACTTGTGCCGAAACAAGAAATTTTCCAACAATGAAGTATATCTCATTTAAAATTCTTCAGAAAAATAGTGGGGCTTACATCCTTCCCTCCTAAAAAGGGATTTCGTCCGCGAAATCACGAATGCTAGGCCACGAAAAGGTCAGGGTATCTCTCCCTCATACTGGCCTCTGGCACCCATGTGCATTCTTCGATGCCATGGTGTTGCCATCGTACCTTGACCAACGGAATGGTCTTGGTACGCAGAACTTGATCGCAACAATCGACGATCTCAATAGGTCTCTCGGCCATAGTTAAGTCCTCTTGTACTTCGACATCTGATCATGCATATAATTCAGGGTTAATTAACATTAAAATATGCATGATTTTATAAAATAATGTTTCAAAAACCCAATTTTATGTTAGTTTTCGAGTAAATGTGCTAAAATGATTTAAAAATAGAAAATGCACGAAAAATAGTTCTATTTTACATTTTTATGCATATTTTAGTTTTGGTTATAGTCATAGTAGTTTAGTTTTAGTTTTCAATTAAAAATAAAAATAAAAAATAAAAAAAATAGAGAAAATAGTTTTATATTGTTAATAAAATCATTTTAAGTGTTTGTTTTTTTTAGAAAAGAAAAAAATTAGTTAGAATAGTTTTATTTTGAGTTTCTTTATAAATAAATAGTTTTGTTTTTTTTTAACTTTTGAAAATTTTCATAATAAACCGATTTATACGGTTTTCTTGACTTTTAAAAGTGAAAAAAAAAATCTGTAATAAACCGGTTTGGTTTTTTTTAAAACCAAGAAAAATAAAGAAAACAAACCGGTGAACCGCCGGTTTGGATTCTGTTAAAAAAAAAAAAACAGCAAACTGGTTCAAACCGGTTTGCTTGTTTTTAAAACCCAGAAAAAAGAAAAAATGGGCGCCTCCCCCATTCACGGCTGAAGCTTTCCTCTTTCCCCTCTTTCCCTCTCTTCCCTCTTTTCTCAACCTCTTCCACCATCATCGGTGCTTCCCTTCCCTACCTTCCCCTTCTCCCTTTTCCTCTAATGAAACTCTAGCAGCCGGTGGTGGTGGATTCTTCAGTCCGGTGAATGGCGCACGGTGGAGGCCGCCAACTTCTTCCCCGATTTCTTCCATTTCACGGTAAGTAATTCAGATCTTCTTCTTCTACCAGTTCTTCATCATCTTCTTCTTCTTCTTCTTCCTCATCATCTTCTTCCAATTCCTCTTCTTCTTCTTCTTCTTCTTCCAATTCCTCTTCTTCTTCTTCTTCTTCTTCTTCTTCTTCTTCTTCTTCTTCTTCTTCTTCCTCCGATCTTCATTTTCCTCTTCTTCTTTTTTTTCATTAATTCTGTGTAAAACGAAATAAAAATTTAAAAACAAGAAAAATAAAAAAAAATACAGTCAATAGAATCCAGTATCTTTTGATTACTAATTGTGCTAACATTTCACTGTTTTTTTTTTTCTGTGTAGATCCTCATTTCCTATTTTCAATGCATTTTATTTTAGAAATTCTTCATTGTATCTATCACATCTGCATCTTCAGTAGATAGCATCTCATCTGCATCTTTCATCGCATGTTAGTTCAACGATTTTTGTATTTTGATGCATCGATTTGATTTCCGTTACATATCTCTGCATTTTCGTTCATTATTGTTCTATTTCTTTTGTATTGACTGTAGTTTCAGTTTTAATTTTAGTTTTTCGTTCACTCTTGCAAATTTTCCTATTGTTAACTCTTGAATTTCTGCATTTTCTGCTTTCCTGATCTTTCTTTCTCTAATTTTCAGTGTGTTTGGCTGTTTGCTTTTGATTCATTACATTGACTTATCATTCTCTGCTTTTTTTAATTTTTGACTTCCAGTTTTAGTTCATCACAATTGCTGTTTTCAATTTCCTTATTTCCTGATTTTGTGGTTATTAATTGTCTGTTGTTTCATTGTTGTAATACTTGTTTTTTTTTTTTTTTTAGCACTTGTTTGATTCATGATTTCATTGTTATAATTCTGTTTCGTCAATTTGTGTTTCTTGTTTTATATTTCCTGCATCTTTTGTTCTTGTTTTCTAAGATTTTCTGTTTTGTTTACAATTTTTTTTTTTTCTGTTTTCTTTCATTCTTTGAATTACTGTTTTTTTTTTTTTTAAATTACTGATTTTTTGTTCTTTTAAGTCTTTGATTTCTCATTTTTGTTTTTACATTCATTTTACAATTTTTTTCTTTTCATTATTCCTTCATTTCCTGTTTTTACATTTCATTTTTCTGTTTTTTTAGTACATTCATTTCCTGTTTTTCTTGTATTACATTTACTTTCTGTTTTACTTTTATTTTTCTTGTTTCTTTTAATACACTGATTTCATGTCTTTTTCAATTCAGTAATTTCGTCTTTCCATCTCATTTTACATATCATTTCCTTGTTTTTCTATAAATCACTCATTTCCTTTGTGTTTTAACTTTTCAATTTCTGTGTTGTTAATTAGGTATTAGTTGTAATTGATTACTTAGTTATTTGTCATTAGATTGCTTTCATGTTTTAGCATTGAATTAGCATAAACTGTGTTTAGTATAGTTTTTACTTTTCTCTCTTGTACTGCTCGTGTTCTGTTTATTTATGTAGGATAGCACAGGAGTGGACCGGAAGTGATTACATGACACAAAGTACGAAGAATAAAGCTTCTTTTTGCTTTTATAGTTTAGAATTAGGAATTTAATTGGGTTTATAAATATTGCACTTTACGCCCTCTGCGAAGGGTATTCATTTGTTGTAATAGTTAGTTGTTTTTACTTTTCTTGAACATTTTACATTTCAATAATTTGGCAATAAAGGTTAGTTTAGATTTGTGTACTTGAATACGAAATATTCCCGTTCCCTGAGTTCGACCCGGTCTCATCCACTAGTGAGAACCGGTTTTTATTATTTGATGTCTGGTTTTCACATGTTTTACATATAAAAATCTTTTCAAAATTACAACGATTTAAAAGAAGACATCAAATTTTTGGCATCGTTGCCGGGGAACGGCGTAATATTAGTATTCACTTTATTGCCTAGTGTTTGTGTGCATTTAGGTTTAGAACCATGTATGTGCATATCTTAGAGACGAGCTTACTTTTCTGCACAACCCACCTACTAGGATCCCCTTAGAGGTGACTGTGTACGATTGGTACCGTACACATAGATTTTATATTTCTTTTGCATAATCTCTGTTATGTGTAACTGCATGGTATTTGTTTAGTTTTTGTTGTTTTTAGTTTACTCGCTTTGTGGTTTGAATGGTTTGGCCGCTTAGTACGTTAGTTAGGTAGAAAACCCAAAGTTAGGACGTGTGCTACACCGGTCTACTCTAAGGTGTACGCAATGGCTGACGATCATCAATTGATCCGTCCTTTGAGGGAGTACTTCATGCCAAATACGTATACTCTCGCCTCCTGCATCACGAGACCTGATGTAGGAGCGAGTCATTTTGAGATTAAGGCCAGTGTGATTCAAATGCTACCTTCGTTTTATGGCCTTAGCAATGAGGACCCATATCGTCATCTCGACGAATTCCTTGAGATTTGCTCGACTGTGCGAATCAATAACTTTGGAGATGATGCTATGCGGTTGACCTTGTTTTCGTTCTCTCAAAGATAAAGCCAAGCACTGGCTAAAATCTCTTGAGACAGTTCATATTACTACTTGGGAAGGAATGCAAAGAGAATTTTTAAAAAAATATTTCCCAATTGGTAAGACGAACCAGTTTCGTAAAGCTATATAACCAGTTTTTCTCAAATTGAGGGAGAACAGTTTCACGAGTCTTGGGAGAGATTGAAAGATCTTCTCCGCAAGTGTCCCCATCACCAGGTGCCTCGTTGGCAGTTGGTGCAGTATTTTTATGACGGGCTTACTGAGAAGCATCGTCAAATGGTTGATTCGTCTTGTGGGGGCACTTTTATGCTCAAGAGTGAGGATGAGGTGTGGTCTCTATTCGAGACCTTGAGTGAAAACATGATGCATCATACCTTGTCTTCACGACTCGATAGGACTACATCTCTGTCTAGTGGTCCTAGGAAAATAGGGATTTCCGAAGTAGGGTCTGAGTTAGATTTGCGTACCAAGGTTGACCAGTTGACTAGGAAGTTAGATCAATTCCTAGCCAATTCTTCGAGAAGTCCAATAGAAAGAGTGTGCGAGCTATGTGCTAGCCCTGCACATTGTGTTTCAGATTGTCCGGCAGCGCCATTATATCCTGAATTCGATCAGGAGCAGGTGAATGTTGCCCAAGGTTTCGCTAAAATCATGCCCGATTCATTTACATCATCATATAACCCAGGTTGGCGAAACCAGTCTATTCCCCTATCCCATCAGCCCTCCCAGACACAGTATAGACCCAGTAACCCTTCACAAGGTTACTCGTATCCCATTTTTCCACAGGTTCATCCCCCAGCCCAACCTGTTTATACTCAACCCCATTCTCATGAGCATTCACCTAGTCAATCCTTCCAAGATAGGATATTACAAGTTTTGAGCGCCCATACGCAGTCAATAGCCAAGCTAGAGACTCAAATGGGACAGTTGGTTGAGACTTTCAGTAGGCAAAGCCAGAGGAACCTTCATAGTCAGTCTGTTGTCTCAAAGAGAGAGGATTTCATGTCATTTGACTTGCAACCCACCGATTCACATCATGAGCAAGTCAAATCTATTACATCCCTTCAGTATGGGAAGGCGTGTCACCCCACTCAAGAATCGACTCATGAACCCCATATCATTTCTACTGACGAGTCGATCTCCATGATACCTCAACAGAAGGGGCCTGACTCACAGCATGCATTATCATCATATAAAGCCCCATTCTCTCAGCCTTTAGGATCACCGATTGTTTTCAGTAAGCAAGAGGTACAGATGCAGAAGGTGCTTGACCAAGTCAAGCCTGATCATATTCACCACTTGTCTGAAGTTGCATTCATTGATAGTCGGTCGGTCCTAGACTCTCATTTCTTGACCAGTCTCTCAGATGAGACTAATCTCTGTTCTTCACGTCGAGAGAGTTATGATCCTACAGTTAGAGGTAGACGGGATGGAAACACAGTGCGTAGTGTCACAGATGACACTCTTTTCTTCAAAGAGCCTCATTGAGCGATACTTCATGTCCATTGATCGCATGGACGATGAAGGATTTTTTCAGGGATCCGTCTGGCTGGGGACGTGAAACTTAGCGCTTTATGGGAGGCAACCCATATTCTGTACAATATTACATTTTTTGTTAGGATTTGTAGATTTTATTTGGTTTTATTTTTCGTTTTCTATCTTTTTCTATGAGTTTTGTGTTTTGTCATGTATACATTGCATTCATTATATTCATAGAACGTGCATTTTTAATTCATGTCAGGTTATTCTACTCTTTTCCCTCATTTATTTCCTCTCATGTGCATTCACTTAGTTTCATATAAGCATGGGGGAGTGCCACTGGGACAGTGTCATTCAAGCATGGGGGAGGGTGTAGAGTGCACACCTTGATGTTTCTGTTTACGTTCTTGCACATGTTTACAAATATCTCATGAAAAGTAGATTTTTAAAGAAAGAGTTTGAACTTATATGAATGTTATTTCAAATCTGATGTTTTTAGAGGATTTTTAAGCCCCACGAAATTTTTTTCTGACATAAATCTAAAAATTATGGTTGTTTATACGGATTTCGAAGAAATGATGATAGATACATGTTAGAATTTATTTTGAATCACAAATATGAATATGCACAGTTCTATTTTTGAAAAAAAACTAAGCAAATGAACAAAAGCGTAAAAAAAAGAGCTCAAAAGTGAGAAAAATAGCATGCGTTAGGTTGTTTGGATAATTCCATAATCCTTAGTAGATGGAACTTAGATGTAAGTTGAAACTTTTAATTCCATTTCGAAAAGGAGAGTGGAAAACTTCATGATCCTAAGTAGCTGAGAACAGATACAAGTTGAAATGTTTGACTCTCATG
Organism: Nuphar pumila; assembly: GCF_984573655.1. NCBI lineage: Eukaryota > Viridiplantae > Streptophyta > Magnoliopsida > Nymphaeales > Nymphaeaceae > Nuphar > Nuphar pumila. The sequence goes on along the minus strand of NC_143252.1, from coordinate 73,202,643 downwards.
TTATAAAGGTGAATGAAGGAAGTCACTTTTATGTCTTAGTTGATATCTTTTGGTATGCATTGAAAAAGTATGGAAGATATTGACATTGCACAAGGCATAAAAGCAGACCACACGCAAGCTATAAGAGAAGAATGAATACGCAAAAAGAAAAAGCGTGAAAAAAATGAAAAAAGAGAGAAAAGAGCTTAAAAAGAAAGAAAAGTTCAGTGCTTAGAACTGCGATTGAGAAAACCTGTGCAGAAGACATATGAGTGAGGATAAGTAAATAATAATATGTTTTTATTGGATTTTCTAAGAATTAAACATAAATAATTGTGATATTTAGAAAAGTGAAAGAAATTCTTTTCTGTGGTGGTATATAAAAGACTCTAATTATGTTTTGATTTTTTTGTAACACGAAATATTTGTGAAAACAAAGTCTTTAATTACTTACTACTTGTGAGGATGTGTAATATTATGCATACATGACAGAGATGTTTGTGGGTAGCATCACTGCAAACCCTCACGAGACCTTACTCGTCCACTGGGGTAATCCAGGGGTTGAAAGGGCTTGTTGCATGAGCTAAATGCAACCGTGATTCCTACAAAAGTGAGTTAGGTGATAGTTTGATTTCTTGCATTTTTCTAGTTTGCTCGAGGACTAGCAAAACATAAGCGTGAGGGTATTTGATCATGCATATAATTCAGGGTTAATTAACATTAAAATATGCATGATTTTATAAAATAATGTTTCAAAAACCAAATTTTATGTTAGTTTTCGAGTAAATGTGCTAAAATGATTTAAAAATAGAAAATGCACGAAAAATAGTTCTATTTTACATTTTTATGCATATTTTAGTTTTTGTTATAGTCATAGTAGTTTAGTTTTAGTTTTCAATTAAAAATAAAAAAAAATAAAAAAAATAGAGAAAATAGTTTTATATTGTTAATAAAATCATTTTAAATGTTTGTTTTTTTTAGAAAAGAAAAAAATTAGTTAGAATAGTTTTATTTTGAGTTTCTTTATAAATAAATAGTTTTGTTTTTTTTTAACTTTTGAAAATTTTCATAATAAACCGATTTATACGGTTTTCTTGACTTTTAAAAGTTAAAAAAAAAAATTGTAATAAACCGGTTTAACCGGTTTGGTTTTTTTTAAAACCAAGAAAAACAAAGAAAACAAACCGATGAACCGCCGGTTTGGATTCTGTTAAAAAAAAAACAAACAGCAAACCGGTTTGCTTGTTTTTAAAACCCAGAAAAAAGAAAAAATGGGCGCCTCCCCCATTCACGGCTAAAGCTTTCCTCTTTCCCCTCTTTCCCCTCTTTCCATCTCTTCCCTCTTTTCTCAACCTCTTCCACCATCATCGGTGCTTCCCTTCCCTACCTTCCCCTTCTCCCTTTTCCTCTAATGAAACTCTAGCAGCCGGTGGTGGTGGATTCTTCAGTCCGGTGAATGGCGCACGGTGGAGGCCGCCAACTTCTTCCCCGATTTCTTCCATTTCACGGTAAGTAATTCAGATCTTCTTCTTCTTCTTCTTCTTCTTCTTTTTATTCTTCTTCTTCTTCTTCTTCTTCTTCTTCTTCTTCTTCTTCTTCCAATTCCTCTTCTTCTTCTTCTTCTTCTTCCTCCGATCTTCATTTTCCTCTTCTTCTTTTTTTTCATTAATTCTGTGTAAAACGAAATAAAAATTTAAAAACAAGAAAAATAAAAAAAATACAGTCAATAGAATCCAGTATCTTTTGATTACTAATTGTGCTAACATTTCACTGTTTTTTTTTTTCTGTGTAGATCCTCATTTCCTATTTTCAATGCATTTTATTTTAGAAATTCTTCATTGTATCTATCACATCTGCATCTTCAGTAGATAGCATCTCATCTGCATCTTTCATCGCATGTTAGTTCAACGATTTTTGTATTTTGATGCATCGATTTGATTTCCGTTACATATCTCTGCATTTTCGTTCATTATTGTTCTATTTCTTTTGTATTGACTGTAATTTCAGTTTTAATTTTAGTTTTTCGTTCACTCTTGCAAATTTTCCTATTGTTAACTCTTGAATTTCTGCATTTTCTGCTTTCCTGATCTTTCTTTCTCTAATTTTCAGTGTGTTTGGCTGTTTGCTTTTGATTCATTACATTGACTTATCATTCTCTGCTTTTTTTAATTTTTGACTTCCAGTTTTAGTTCGTCACAATTGCTGTTTTCAATTTCCTTATTTCCTGATTTTGTGGTTATTAATTGTCTGTTGTTTCATTGTTGTAATACTTGTTTTTTTTTTTTTTTTAGCACTTGTTTGATTCATGATTTCATTGTTATAATTCTGTTTCGTCAATTTGTGTTTCTTGTTTTATATTTCCTGCATCTTTTGTTCTTGTTTTCTAAGATTATCTGTTTTGTTTACAATTTTTTTTTTCTGTTTTCTTTCATTCTTTGAATTACTGTTTTTTTTTTTTTTAAATTACTGATTTTCTGTTCTTTTAAGTCTTTGATTTCTCATTTTTGTTTTTACATTCATTTTACAATTTTTTTCTTTTCATTATTCCTTCATTTCCTGTTTTTACATTTCATTTTTCTGTTTTTTTAGTACATTCATTTCCTGTTTTTCTTGTATTACATTTACTTTCTGTTTTACTTTTATTTTTCTTGTTTCTTTTAATACACTGATTTCATGTCTTTTTCAATTCAGTAATTTCGTCTTTCCATCTCATTTTACATATCATTTCCTTGTTTTTCTATAAATCACTCATTTCCTTTGTGTTTTAACTTTTCAATTTCTGTGTTGTTAATTAGGTATTAGTTGTAATTGATTACTTAGTTATTTGTCATTAGATTGCTTTCATGTTTTAGCATTGAATTAGCATAAACTGTGTTTAGTATAGTTTTTACTTTTCTCTCTTGTACTGCTCGTGTTCTGTTTATTTATGTAGGATAGCACAGGAGTGGACCGGAAGTGATTACATGACACAAAGTACGAAGAATAAAGCTTCTTTTTGCTTTTATAGTTTAGAATTAGGAATTTAATTGGGTTTATAAATATTGCACTTTACGCCCTCTGCGAAGGGTATTCATTTGTTGTAATAGTTAGTTGTTTTTACTTTTCTTGAACATTTTACATTTCAATAATTCGGCAATAAAGGTTAGTTTAGATTTGTGTACTTGAATACGAAATATTCCCGTTCCCTGAGTTCGACCCGGTCTCATCCACTAGTGAGAACCGGTTTTTATTATTTGATGTCTGGTTTTCACATGTTTTACATATAAAAATCTTTTCAAAATTACAACGATTTAAAAGAAGACATCAACATCTTCGTATCGGATGATGTGCGATGGGTCTGGAATGTACTTCCTCAGCATCGACACGTGAAAAACATTATGAATTTGAGCATACTGCTGTGGTAGCTCAATCCGATAGGCTGCTCCACCGATCCTCTCAAGGATCCTCAACGGCCCAACGTACCTAGGACTCAACTTCCCTTTCTTTCCGAAATGAAAGACGTTCTTCGTCGGTGATACTTTTACAAAAGCCATGTCGTCCACATCAAATTGAAGCTCTCGGCGCCTCTTATCGGCGTAACTCTTCTGTCTGTCCTGAGCTGCCTTCAGACGTTCTCGGATCTTCTGCACTTGCTGAGTGTAGTGCTGAAGAACAATCGACGATTAACTGGATCAATCGCTGATATCGTCTCAATATGACGGTGATCTGCAAGGTCTCTCGTACAAAGCCTCGTACGGAGCCATACCGATACTAGCGTGATAACTATTGTTGTAGGCAAACTCGACCAAACATAAGTGTGAATCCCAATCACCTTTTCAGTCGAGCATACAAGCCCGCAACATATCTTCAAGCGTCTGAATCGTTCTCTCTGACTGGCCATCAGTCTGAGGGTGAAAGGCTGTACTGAACTTTAACTTCGTTCCCAAAGCTGACTGCAACTGTCCCCACAGTCGCGACGTGAATCTGGGATCACGATCCGAAATGATAGACGTAGGTACACCATGTAACCGTACAATCTCTCGGATATACAAGTATGCTAAGCTCTCAAGCGGCTGACTGATCCGGATAGGTAAGAAGTGACCAGACTTAGTGAGTCTGTCCACAATCACCCATATCGCATCGTGCTTTCACCTGGTTCGCGGCAAACCTACCATGAAATCCATCGTGATATCCTCCCATTTCCACTGAGGAATCTCAATCCTCTGCATGCAGCCACCAGGACGTTGGTGCTCGATCTTGATTTGCTGACAAGTCAAACACCTCGAAACATACATTGCGACTTCACGCTTCATCCCGTTCCACCAATACCTTCGTTGGAGATCCTTAAACATCTTAGTACCACCAGGATGGACGGTGTACTTCGACATATGTGCCTCATCAAGAATCTCCTTTCTCAACTCGGGGTCATTTGGCACCTAAAGTCGATTCTTCATGCGGATACAACCGCTATCATCTATGCGAAAGACTGAGCCCTCTTCACGAGCTCGGTCCACAAACTTCTGATATTGAGCGTTCCGCTTCTGTGCCTCGATAACTATAGGCAAGAACTCTGATCGGATGGCCAACCCAGACAGTCTGATTGTTCTGTCTCCAATCGCGAATGGCTTCCAAGCCATGAAATCTTCGACCAACTTCTGGCTCCACACAAGACTAGCCAGAACACTGCTCGATTTGCGACTAAGCGCATCTGCCACGACGTTCGCCTTACCAGGGTGGCAAGACAACGCAAACTCATAGTCCTTAATAAACTCGAGCCAACGACGCTGTCTCATATTCAATTCCTTCTGGGAAAATAAATACTTGAGACTCTTGTGGTCAGAAAAGACCTCGAATGTATCTCCGTATAGATAGTGTCGCCAGGACTTCAAGGCGAACACCACAGCTGCTAACTCCAAGTCATGGGTCGGGTAATTTCTCTCGTGAATCTTCAGTTGCCGCGAAGCATACGCAATAACACGACCGTGCTGCATGAGCACGCATCCCAATCCTGTACCCGAGGCGTCTGTATACACCACAAAACTGCCTCTACCAGAAGGTAAAGCTAACACCGGAGAGGTAGTCAGCTTCGTCTTCAGGATCTGAAAACTCTCTTCGCAAGAATCAGTCCATTCGAACTTGACTCCCTTACGCAGAAGCTTCGTTAAAGGAAGCGCAATCCTGGAGAAGTCCTGAATGAAACGTCGGTAGTAACCAGCTAACCCGAGAAAACTGCGGATATCTGTAACCGACTGAGGCTGCTTTCAGTCCAACACTGCTTCGACCTTCGTTGGATCAACTGACACCCCATCACTAGATATCACATTGTTATCATCGCAAAATTTTTCCCCTCCCTTGCGAGAGAGAAACGAATTTCGCGAGTCAAGCTCGACCAAAGTTTTGAAAATGGTTTTGAAAATTACTCGCCTTCGTTTTGAAAATTTGCGGGAAAATTCTGTGAAATGGGATCCGCCTGTCGGTACGAGATTCAACCGTTCCTGGCGCCTTTACCAGGGGTAATTGAACCAAGGATCAATTACGTGCTTTAACTTGACTCAAATATCTAAATTATGCTCTATTTTTCCTAGAATGCACAAAGAATCAGGCTTATGCTATGAAATTTTGAAAATAATGCAAGTTTTGAATCAATGATGTTTGCTTTGGAAAATTAAAATATGCTTGAAAAATGATTGAAAAAGTGTTTGAAATTGGAATTCCTGGGAAAACCATTGAATTTCATTGGAAATCAGAAATTTGCATTGGAAAGTGATTTCTCAGGAAAACTTGAACTTTGGAAAATCAATTTTGAGATTTGGAATTGATTTTTTGAGAAAATGGATTTGAAAATCTTAAGAAAATCAGAAAATTCATTGGAAAATGGATTCTCAAGAAAATGGGAACTCTGAGAAAATCAATTTCTGAAAACTTGGGATTTTGAAATTTGAGAATTTGAAAACATAGGAAAATCTTGATTTGAACTTGGGAAATGCTTTGAAATGTCATTTGAAAACTTAGGATTTTGAGAAAATCAGATCCTGAGAAAGACTTGGAAATTCTTGAGAAAACTGAGTTTTTTTTTTTTTGGAAATTGAAATTGGAAAATGAATTTGAAAACAATGCAATTTGAATAATATGAATGAATGAATATGAATTTGAAAAGGGAATTTCATTGAGGAATTGAGAAATCCTTTTGAAGTTTTGAAAAAATGTAGTGCATTTTTGAAGTTAGCCTAAGTGTGTAGGGTGAATGTGGCTAATATGAAGATCATAAATCTTGGTTTTCTTCGTATTCTGACTATGGCCATAAATACGAATCCCACCGAGTTTCTAAACTCCATAAGAGCTTGTGCACGTGCCATTCGTGTAAACCATAGTGAATTTGAAATAATGTGCATGAACCATACATCACATATTGAAATTTGCATAAATTAAACTATATGCAATGCAACCCTATTCTAAGCAGAAAAGTAACTCTTATTCCAAATTATTACATTTGAGGTTACATTGAATTGAAATAAAAAAATAAAAGCTAAGTCTTCTTCTTGAATGTTCCTACAAAACTAGAAAACAAGGTTAGCACAAAAATGTAGGTTTTTCTGAATTTATCCGAAAATATGGGAAATTATTCGATATTATTCAGATATAAACCCAAATTCATACCCCCTTTGATATAAACATGATAAATAATGAATAAATTTCGAAAATAAACTTGAAAATTCGAAATTGGGGCAAAATGACCAAAATACCCCTGATGACCTTGAAATCAGGGTTTTCTGAAAGAATTTTTATAAATTTTGGAATTTTGAAAATCAAATGAAATAAATCAAATATAATATGATAAAATATGATGATATGCATGAAAACTTATGAAATTGGAATTTGAAATTTCGAAATTTAGGTCAAAATGACCAAAATACCCGAAATTTTGTAAATATGGAAAATGTGAAATGCAAATGACATTGAAATTAACCCTAATATGATTCTACATGCTTATGTACATGATAAAAACCCGAAAATGGCGAAAATATCATAAATATCAAATTTAACTGATTTTCGCATGATTTTCGCTTCTTAATTTAAAGATAAACTAACACATGGAGCAAATGAACTTGGAATTAAACCAAATTTTTCATGGACACCTAAAATAACCCTAAAAGCATAATGGAGCTTGAAAATCTAATTTTTTGTATTTTTAAATATGGAAATTCAAATAAAAACCCTAAATTTTGTGATTTTTGCCTAAAATGTTGATTCTAAAGGGGATTTAGGATATCCAATTTCCATAAAAATTTCTCAAATTTTATGGGGTGACAGAGGACAGTAAGGCAAGGATTTTTTCCTTTTACACTTTCTGGTTTTGACCTATGGTCGGAGCTGTGCCACTCCGGCAAGTCGGATCGGAATCCGGCGACTCTAGGATTTAGTGGAAACAGACAGGTTTCGGTAGCAAACATGGGAAAAATGGAAGACGGATGGGAAAAAGGCTGAAATTGTGGGAACATTTCTCTGACAAACATAGAAAGATTTGATATTTTGACAACATTGGGATTCGGGTTATGGTTTGGAAAAGGCCATACTGTTATTAGAGACCTAAATCTCTGAGATTTCTGGACATTGGAATCTGTTAGACAGAAAGAGAAAATCCGGGAAAAATAATGAAACAGATTCAAAAATTCCCACATTTTGGGAAATGATAGTAAATTGTGTTAGTAACAACTTTCATGTTGAACGTTTTTGCCGACGGGTTACAGATTGGATAGACTCGGTGCATTAGGGTCTGTCTATACCCTGACAAAAGAAAATCAATATTTTCCCAAGGGTCTGAGAAATTCGATTTTTTACAGAGATCAAAACTAATTAGAAATACCCCAAAATTTCCAGATCATTAGTATATTCAATCATAAATCTACTATGATTTTTAGGGGAAAATCCAGATCTCCCACAAGGGTGATTTCAGAGGCTTTTGTCTGCTAAATTAAATTTGGATTTTCCAGGAGGCAGAAAACCCGATTTTGAGATTTGATTTGTTTAGAAGGATTCCAAAATCCCAATTGAACCAAGATTTCGACAGAATATCGAAAATAAATAAAGATGTTTCATAATAAATTTTTCAAGATTTATTGACACAAAATCAAACATAGCATCATAACTGGAATACGCAAAAAATCAAAGCTTAAGAAATTTTAGACGAAATTAGTAAAACCTATGCTATATGAAAATAATAACTACTTAAGACATGCAATGAGCCTAAATGTAATGCTAAAACATGCAACTTACATGAATTTAATAAAAAGAAAAGAAATATCCAAGGGGAGGGGGTATGGTTTACATTTGATATGGGCCATTGAAATGAGAGGGATCCGATCCATTTATCGGATGAATCCCTTCTCTCACATGGCCAAAACACGAATTCCACAAAACTGTTTTAACTTGTACAAACCCAATTTGGGTTTCTCACAGCAACCATACAAAGTGGACTCATTCTAAACTCATGTAAGAAAAATAAATGAAAGAGACTTTACCTTGAGAAGAATAGCTCTGCTTGATCCGGTTGAAGGAGGGGTTGTGGGAGTCGTGGAAACTATGGTACCGGCTGGAATGGTGCAGGTGGCTGCTATGGCTGCAAAGGGAGCTGGACCGGTGGTTGGAAGTTGAGGTAGCACCAGTTGCTACCACAGCATGGCGGGTACCTATTGGCTTGCTGGAAGTTGAAGAAGAGTTGAGAGTTGTGGCTGTGTGTTGCTGCAGTGAGAGGTGGCTGCCGGCTGGTGCTCCCCCTTTGGTGGCCGGAAGTGGTGGTGTTGAAGGAGCTGCTACAAGGAAGGAGTTGCTGTGTGAGGAAGGGCTGCTGCTGTGCTGCCAGGAGGTGCCGGCTGGAGTGGATGGTGGTGCGCCGGCTAAAACTACGGCTTGAGGAAGTGGCTGCCGACTGGTGCTTCAAGGTGGAGCAATGGCTGCTACAAAAAAAAGAGTTGCTGTGGGGCTGTTTCAATGGCTGGAAGCTGAGAGGCTGCAACAGCCAAGGGGAGAGGAGAGAGAGAGAGAGAGAAAGAGAGAGAGAGAGAGAGAGAGAGAGAATGGTTAGAGAAGAGGCAGTCGTTCTCCCCCTTTCTTTTTTTCTTTTTTTTTGGTTTTTAAATTTAGGTTTTAATTGTCCTCTAACCTAGGTCTTAATGACCTAATGAAAAAGGAAATCCCCCCTTTACGTGAATGGGTTGGAGGTTGGGGAAAAAGAAAGAAAGAAGGAAGGGAAGAAGGAAAAGGGAAAGAAGAGGAAGAAGAAAAGGAAGAAAAAGAAAGGAAAGAAAGAAAAGGAGGGAAAAAGGAAAAGGGAAAGAAAAATGAGGAAAAAAATGGAAAGTGGGGCTGGATGCGTAGGTGACCACCTTGTGGGTCCCACCTCCTCTCTAAAAAAATAAAAAAAAATAAAAAATAAAAATCAATAAAAACAAAACAAACAAATAAAAAGAAACATTTTTTTTAATAAAGTAGAAATGTAAATGAATGGGCCATCTCAGAGCGGGTTCAAATTCTGATTTTGAAATTCATTTTGACGATTAGAGAGGTAAAATAGTCTTTTCAGAAAGTTTCCAGACGAAACGAGCTATTTTTGAAACGAGCTCAGATTTTGAAGTTCAATACCTCATTGCAAAGCAAATCCAATGTAGAATTTAAAAAATTAATTTTGGAAGAAATCCATATTGTTTTTCTCGAGAAAATACTTCCAAATTTATTTCCAGACGAAACGAGTTGTTTTTGAAACGAGCTCGGATTTTGAAGTTCAATACCCCGTTGTGAAGCAAATCCAGTGTAGAATTCAAAATTTTGAGTTTTAAATAAATCCAGATTATTTTTCTTGAGAAAATATTTCTAAATTTAGACTCCCGAGGGTAAAAATGTCAATTTTGGAAACCAGTGGTTTGAAATTGATTTCTGAAAGCTTTTAAAACTTGATCTGGATTGAAATTTATAAAACTGGAGTTCTGGACTTCGAAAATGAAATGAAATGTGATGAAATGCTGAGAAATGATATGAAATGATGAGAAATGACATGAAATGCTATGCGAAATGCTAACCCTGAATGAAGAATTTTGGATTTTAAACCCTGATTGGCACTTGTACCAGTTCAAAAAGTGTTAAAATTGACAAAATTTGCAAAAATGGTTGAAGAAATAATTTTCGAGCTCTGCCAAGCTAGAGTGACACTGGAAATTAGGGTTTGAGCTTAATCAAACTGAAATGAGCTGGATTGAGCTGGGTTTTAGAGTATCAGAACTCAAGTGAACTGACCAGATACTGACTCAACTGACCTTTCCGGCTAAATTTTCAAGAAAAGCTGTTATTTTTAGAGAAATGGTATGGAATGGTCACTGAAACGAAGTGAATTACGAACCTGAGCTAGGTTTTAGCTAGAACAAAGGTCAGTAATACTGACATGAACTAAAACCGAAGCTCGAACACTAGCTCAATTGACTGAACTCAGCTCAATTTCAGCTGAAAGAGCTGAAATGGACTAAAATGGGCTCCTGGACACTTAGAAATGGTTTTAAACTAAGACCGAAGTGCTTGAACTCCTGGTGAGCTCAAGTTAGACTCTGGGGAATATGACTGACTGTGAATGACTGACTCAGAGACAATTGGCTTGGATTTGAGTGAGAAATGAGCTTATTTCTGAAGAAATGATCCCACTTTGGCAGGAATGGTCAGAAATGAAAATGGCCTTCTGTCTGTGAGCTCAGATGAGCTTGAAATGATTGATATTCTAAATGTTCTGAACTGACCAGTGAGCTTTGTTGACTCTGACTGACTGAGGTCCGGGATGACCTATGGGTAAAATGGTAATTTTCCTAATGAAAATGGGTAAAGTGGTGATTTTCTGAAACTGACTCGGGGTTTGACTCCTACACTGACCTAACAGGGTTGACACTGCACGAGGAGGTTTGTTTGAGAATGGATGTGAAAAATTTAGGGTGTTTATAGATGCCCCTCATTGCTACTAAGCCGGCTTGAAGACGAGCTTAGTGGCAAAGAAAAACACACCAAATTTGGGCTATAAAAATGCCCCAGTTAGAAGGATCTGACTGGATATGAAAATATTAGCCCTGATGAAAATGGTAGATGTGAAATGAAGAATAAAGAAGAAAAATTTTACCTCAAAAGAAGTGAGATTCAGGTTTTGCCCTTAACCTGGATGGGACAGGAAATACCTCATGTAGAAACGAAGCTCAGGTTTAACCCTTAACCTGACCGGGAAATGAAATACCTCATCAAACTGAGGCTCAGGTTTAACCCTTAACCTGATTGGGCGGAAAATGAAATACCTCATCAAAGGAGGCCCAGGTTTGTACCCTTATCCTGATTGGGCGAAAAATGAAATACCTCATCAAAGGAGGCTCAGGTTTGTACCCTTATCCTGATTGGGCGGAAAATGAAATACCTCATCAAAGGAGGCTCAGGTTTGTACCCTTATCCTGATTGGGCGGAAAATGAAATACCTCATCAAAGGAGGCTCAGGTTTGTACCCTTATCCTGATTGGGCAGAAAATGAATGGAATCCTCGGAGGAAGAAACCATGATGGAACCTTCGGATTTCCGCACAATGAATCCGATAGGGGTTTTGCAAAAGGATGAAATTGGGGTCCCTAAAGCTTGAAAACAGGTTTGATTTTGGGCGCCTCATTGCTGAGACTAAATAACTTTTGAAATTGATGTCCTTTTGCGAGAAAATTATTGGTGCCTTAACCTCAAGCCGAAATTGGACTGTCTATGGTGGGACAGTGGGGACACAGGGAAGTGTGTGAATCTGAGAGCCCAGGCGCTCAGATTATACCAACAAAAGGGAAGGAACCTTGAAAACTCCCATTATCAAGTCCTTAAAAGGGATAACAACTGAGGTCAGGATGCGCCAAAGAGGAACCTCAAGCTCTCGCTTCACGCCAGGATGACTAAAAAATATTGTCAAAATGTTGAAAATTGTTGTTGATTCAAAATAATTGAAAATGATGTACATTGTTTTGAAAATATTCCCTCTTTTCTACCTGAAGTATTACCTTCGACTGGGCTTAACTTCGTAGAATCAAGATTTGAATTCAAATTTCTTGCAATTGACTTTCTTTCAAGGAGGCTATCAATTTCCTTGATATGAATAGAAAAGAGAGTATTCTTGATATTGTGAAAGCAATTGGTGAAGGAATATTGACAATAGAATTTCACAAATTTTAAAGAAGATTCTTTGGCAAATTTGGCGGTCTGATATCCTGGGATTCTTTCCTAATGATGATCTTTCTGCCCATTTTTTTTTTTTTTGCAGAACTGGAGCTCTCTTGGATTTTTTTGGTGATTACATCATCCTTCATTTTGGAGATGTCCTGACTTTTCTCTCTCTCTTTTTTTTGGAAGGGTACGTCACAAACTCCTTCATCTTGGAGATGTTCCGATCCTTCTTTTTCTCTCAGGGATTATATCGACGGTTATTGGCTCATTGGCTGGTGGTCTCTTGATGATAGCGGAAATTAAATATCCTTTAGGGTTTGTCGGGAGGCTCATCGCAGTCGCCTTCATCTTGACGGTTCTCTGAACTTTTCCTGGAAGGATCTGTCACAAACTCCGTCATCTTGGAGATGATTCAAATCTTCTTTGGCCCCGGGGGTCTACTCGGCTAATTCGCCTTCATCTTGACGACTGTTGAGAGATCCCTTTTGCAGATATTTAATTGCAGCTTTAGGTGATTGAAGAGATATAGGGATTGAATGGATTTTTCTATATCACCCAGTATATTTCGACTGCTTTATTTTCCAAGAATGATCTTTAAAAATGTGCCATTGACTGCGATCAATACCAATCACTTATGGCTTTGCAACAACATTGAATTTCTTTTGCTGGCCATATCGAGGATTTATTCTTCATCTTTTTGGTTGGCCGATTGAAAGATTTTGAATTTTGAATCTTTTTTCACGAAAGCTTTGACCTTTCGAAAATAATACTGAAGGTATTCTGAGGTATTGTTTTTGTGCAATAAAAATTTTGAAATCAACAAATATTTAATGACAAATTGCAAGATTTTCTTGAAATCCTTTGTGGAAGCGAGTATTTGAAGCACAACGCAACGCATCCATGACAAAAATTTTCTTCTCCTTTCCCCAAAGGAGAAGATTTAGAAATTGGAAATAGGAATTACTCCTCTCTTCCCTGAAGAGGAGGTGTTTGCAAAACGAACTTTCGAAGAGAAATTAAGCTTTCGTCAAAACTTCCTAACATTAGGCTTCTCTTATGGAAAGGGGGCCGGTAATGGTGAGGTCGGTGAATTGGTCATGAAAGAACGAGTCCATCACACTCTCCCTAAAAAGAGGGTCCTTCATGAAGAAATGGCCTAGTATGAAATTGTGGTCACAAGGAAAGCGAATTTCCGTCGAAGCTCTCCCTAAACTAAGGGTTCCTTGTATGAATATGGAAATTTGTTTTGCAAACGGTTCACATAGACACGAGTCCCTTTAAACTCTCCCTGAAAAGGGGCTAGGTGAACAAAGGATAGCATGCGAAAAGAATGAGCTCCCTTGAACTCTCCCTGTAAAAAGGGTCTCTCGCAAGAGGAAATGACTAAAATTGGTATTGAGTGACCAAAAGGTCAAAATTGGAATTTGGAAAATTTGAAATTTTGAAATTTTGAAATTTTGAAATTTGAAATTTGAAATTGGAAATTTAGAATTTGGAATTTGGAAATTGAAAATTGATTGACCCGAAGGTCGAAATTGAAATTGGTTGACTCAAAGGACGAAATTAGAAATTTTGAATTTGAAAATTGGAAATTGGGAAATTGATTGACCCGAAGATCAAAATTGGAAATTTGGAAATTAATTGACCTGAAGGTCGAAATTAGAATTTTGAAAATTGGGTGGCCAGAGGACCGAAATTGGTAATTGGATGGCCCGAAGGCCGAAATTGGAAATTGGATAGCCCAAGGGCCGAAACTGGTAATTGGAATTTAAACTTTGATGAATGATCAACACAAAGACTGAACCCGAGAGGTTGAGTGATACGACCAACCAGGGAGACACTAACCACGAGTGCTCAACTTTGAAAGAACACCAGCATGAATATCGGGTTTTGAAACTATGTCAACATAGACATTGGATTTTGAAAATGTACCAGTTCGAGCACTGGATTTTTAAAAACACACCAGTTTGACAACTGGATTTTGAAACTGTACCAGTTCGAGCACTGGATTTTGAAAACCTACCTTGTTTTTAAATTGAAATTTGAATTTTTGAAAGAGACCTATGCTATTAAAATATTTGGGAATTGTAATGAGAATGATTGTCGGGGTCTCAAAATTATCCCTTATCCTAAATGGGTAACAAACTTGATGCAAATGCATTCCAATGAATGCAGATGTATGCAAATATGAAAATGATATAAATGAGTGCACATGCGTGCAAAGTGAGAGATTTATTTATTCTTCCTGCGTACAGAGTATTTGTAGATAAAGACAAAGTTTTTTTTTTTTTTTTAAAAATGCCCCAATATAACTAGGAAAGGAGAATCTGATCATTATTTAAAGAAAATTTGAGGAATTATAAAGAATAATTTAAGTATAGAATTTTTTCAAATGTCGAGCATTGATGGGATCTGGTAATTCCACTCCGTCGGCATTGATGAGCAGATATGAATTACGAGGTAATGCCTCTTTGACAACATAGGGACCTTCCCAATTTGGTGACCACTTGCCACCTGGGCGGTGCTTGAGATAAGCCGTTGATCTGAGCACTAGATCATTGACTCAAAATTTTCTTTTCATGACGGATTTTGCATATTGTTTGGCTATCCTCTGACGATATGATTGAGCGTGCTTTGCTGCTCTGAGTCTTCTTTCATCTAGCAAATCAAGTTGTACTAGCCGCTGTTGCTGATACTGATCAAGAGGTAATTCGAGAAGTGATGCAAATTTCAGAGCAAGTTTCTGAACATGCAGAGGCAATACTACTTCAGTTCCGTAGACAAGTTCTGACGGAGTAGCATTAGTTGGAGTTCAAATGGTGGTTCGATACGCCCACAATGCATCATGAATCTTCTCATGCCAGTCACGGCCTATTTCCAAAGTTCGCTCCAGGATTCGAATCAAAATCTTATTGGTGGCCTCTGCTTGGCCATTTCCTTGAGGATAATAAGGAGCGGAGAAATGATGATGGATTTTGAACTTCAAGCAGAAAGTCCTCATTCTCTCATTCTTGAAATGACTACCATTAACTGACACAATATCATGTGGTATGCCAAAACGACATAGGATATTCTTATGGATGAATGAGACCACATGTCGACCTTCTACTGTGCGTAGAGTGACTGCTTCTACCCATTTAGTAAAATATTCTGTTACATCAAGGAAATATTTATGGCCATTTGAAGCAGAAGGAGTAATGGGGCCTACAACATCAAAAGCCCACATAGAAAATGGCCATGGCAAAACGACAGATTGCAAATATGTCGCTGGCGCATGAATGGAAGGTGCATGCATCTGGCATTGAACGCACTTCTTCACAAAACGATAACAATCTTGTTGCATAGTTCTCCAATAATATCCTGCTCGGATGATTTGTTTGACAAGAGTTTGGTAGCCAACATGACCACCGCAGATACCTTCATGTGCTTCTTGCACAACTTCTTTGGCTTCTTCTTTGTCCAAACATCTGGAATATTCAGAGCTTAATCCACGACGATAAAGGACGTCAGCAAGAATAAAATATCGAGCAGACATGCGCTGAATTGCTCGCTGCACTTTCTTTGAGAGTTCTGAAGGAAATTCGCCAGTTTCAATGAAATTCTTAATGTCATGATACCAAGGCTTCTTCTTTTGCTCAGCCTGGTTTATCTGCTCTACTAGGACGAAAGCAGGTTGATCAAGTCTGCCAATTTCAAAGGAGCGACAAGATTCTCCGCTCTTGAAAGACATGATGGATCCCAGATTGGCTAAACTGTCTGCCATTTGATTGAAGTCTCTCTTGACATGAAAAAGTTGGAATTCTTCGAAATTGCTGACAAGAGCTGAGACGATCTTCTGATAAGGAAGTAATTTCTGATCCTTCACTTTCCATTCAGCTAAGACTTGATTGACGACGAGCAAAGAGTCACCATAAGCATGCACTCTTTTAACATTAAAGTCTTGTAGAATTTTCAAACCTTGTATCAAAGCTTCATACTCGGCCATATTATGAGTGCACTGAAAATCTAATTTAAGAGAAAAGGGGATCATTTCCTTCTCAGGTGTGATCAACAGAATCCCGATTCATATGCCTGCCATATTCTTGGAACTGTCAAAGAATAAATTCTAAATTGGGGATTGTTGAATATTGCAGATCTGCTCATCGAGGAAATCATCCTCGACTTTAACATCCTCTGCTAGAGGAAAATCTGCTAATTGATCTGCAATTGCTTGGCCCTTGATAGATTGCTGAGAGACATATTTCAAATCGTATTGCATCAATAGAACCTGCCATTTGGCAATCCGTCCACTGAGGAAGGGTTGCTCTAGAATGTACTTGAGCGGATTTAATTTGGATAGGATCTTGACTTCAGATACCAACAGATAGTGTCTCAATTTCTGACACATCCAAACCAGAGCTAGACATGTCTTCTCTATCTGAGAGTATTTCTTCTCATAATCAATGAAGGTTTTGCTCACATAGTAAATGGCATGCTCTATCAGACTGCCTTCTTCGTATTGCGCCAAGAATCCACCACAAGCCACTTGATTAACTGAAATGTATATCAGTAGGGGTTTCCCCAATTCTGACGGCTTTAACACAGGAGGATTGAGCAAATATATCTTGATGCGTTCGAATGATTGCTGACACTCTGGTCCCCATTCGAATTTCACTCCTTTTCTGAGCAAATGATTGAAAGGCTCATATCTCATGGCCAAATTGGATATGAATCGCCGAATTGATTGCATACGTCCCTGAAGGCTACGCAATTCTTTCAGATTAGTCGGGGGAGACATGTCAATGATAGCTTTGGCCTTAGCGGGATCAACTTCTATCCCATTTTTACTGACTAGAAAGCCTAACAATTTGCCAGATTCGACTCCAAAAACACAATTTTGTGGATTGAGTCTTAGCTTGTAAAGAATGAGCCGCTTGAAAACTTGATTGAGAGCTTCGATGTGATCTTCCTCTTTTTTGGACTTTACCAAAATATCATCGACATAGGCATCCATGATTTTGTGCATCTGGTCATGGAAAATGACGGCCATAGCACGTTGATAAGTGGCTCCAGCATTCTTAAGCCCAAATGGCATGACTGTATAACAAAAAGTTCCCCAAGGAGTAGTGAAAGACGTCTTGGACTAATCACGAGCGGCCAACTTGATCTGATTATATCCGAAATATCCATCCATAAAAGAGAACATAGCGTAACCTGCTGTGCTATCAATCAAAAGATCAATATTAGGAAGTGGATAATCATCCTTAGGAGTCGCTTTATTGAGATCTCTGAAGTCGATGCAAATTCAAACTTTACCATTTTTCTTGGGAACAACGACAATATTTGCTAACCAATCTGGATAGTCAATGGTTCGAATGAACCCTGCTTTGAGTAGGTCTTCCAGACCTTCGTTAACTTGTTGTTTCACACGAGGATCCATCTTTCTCAGTTTCTGCTTAACTGGCTTGACATCTGGTTTTAGGATGAGACGATGCTCAACCAATTTGGTATCTAGACCTGGCATGTCCTCATACGTCCACCCGAACACTTCTTCATGTTGCTTGAGAAAATGGGTGAGCCTTTCTTTCTCTTTCGGGCTCAAACTGCTGCCAATCTTGAGAATTTTAGGATCGTCTTATGATCCAATATTGATATCCTCAGTCGGATCCTGAACTAAGGATGATGGTTCATCTTGTTTCTGAATTGCTGCAAATTCTGGTAATTCTTGAAGAGCTGAATCAAATTCTGCAGGTTCTTTTGACTGCTTTGTAATCTGACTACATTCTGCTCTTATTTTAACTTAATGAATCACTGTTGGCTTCGAAAAGGCCTCTAGATTAAGAACGAGCTTCTTGATAGATTGGGAAGACATTCTGAAAATTGAAGAATAAATCGATTCAGGGAAATCACCCATCATAAAACAAACTGCTTTTATTGAGAAAATAATTGGAAAAATGAAAGAGCAAAATAATGGCAATTTTGTAAAGATTTGATAATAAGAAGTAAAGAGACAAATGGCATCTAGACAAACAAAGGAAAATTGCAACTTTATTGAAAGATTGAATTGAGGACAATGATTGAAATGAAACAGGATATCATCCTAAATGTGAAAAGTAAAGAATAGAAATCAAAGACAAGCAGATGCCCTTAGTGGGTTCCTTTGACAAAAATAGTGCCCGTCTGAGATCTTCTGCCATTAAAGCCCAATCCGGCCCTCTGAGGATAGTGCTGAGGAATTACTGGCTCGAGACGACCATTCCCATTTTTTCCCAGGCCTTGAAAAGGCTGATAACCATGCTTTACTAACAGATCAAATCCCTTTTTGGCCTTCATAAATTGGGAGAACAATGGATGATCTTTGAATATGCTATAGTCAATTCGTCCTCCAATCTTGAAAAACTGTGGGCCTCTCCATCGAGTCATGGCCACTGTATGTGCTGGTTGTTCAGCCGTCTGCAGTATTCCCGAATTTTCTTCAAAGCTGACTTCATCAATGCCCCTAATGCTAGGGATATCAGTAGTAAAAGTGGGCCTAGGAACCATGGGTTGTGCAAGCCTCTGTTCTGGATCCTCGCCCAAGACTATTGTGATTATTCCACCTTTTGACCATTTGACACACTGATGCAGAGTAGACAGCACAACATTCGTATTGTGAATCCACGGTCTCCCGAGAAGCAGATTATAGGTGGGTGGCACATTGACCACATGAAAAAGGACAGAGTGGACTGAATAGTCGATGAAAATCTCCAAGAAAATTTTTCCTTTCGCTGTCTAACCATGATTATCAAACCCATAGATAGTGATCGGGTCCGGTATATATTCTTCTTCTTTGATGCCCAAAGCTTTGGCTGTCATTTTTGGGCATATATTGAGGCTGCTGCCTCCATCTATCAGCACATGAGGAACAATCATTCCTTTGGCTCGAATCACAACATACAAAGCGTTGTTGTGAAACACATGCGGCTTGGAAAGATCTTCATCTGAGAAAGTGATCGGAGCATTTGTCATTACCCGATTGACTATCTGGAACATGTCTTCAGGAGTTATGCTCGGTTTCACTTTGATTTTCCACAACAGATCATTCAACACCTGCTGGTGTTTGGCGGAAGCTTGAGCTAGATCCAAAATTGAGACATTAGACAATGCAGTTATCGGCTTCGGTGCGGATGTCTCACTTTTCTCCAGGGCGGGCTTAATAAAGTGCTTGGGGAGCCATGGCATTCTTTTAGCCACCTCAGGAGATACCCCAACGGGTTTATCAGATACTTTCATTTTACCAAAAGCTGCAATGAGATCCATTTTCTAAGCTTTGGACTAAGCATGCTGCAATACAAGGACCTGATGTTGGATTTGCATATCCCTTTTAGAGCATGGCCTAATATGCTCCTGCAGATGAAAAGGCTGTTCATAGATGACTGTCGTAGAATGATGGGGAAAGGGTTTCTTTAGAATATCCATATTTTCATCTTCGTCACCCTCTACCAGAAGATTCTTGTCGATGAGGTCTTGGACGATATTTTTGAGAACAAAGCAGTTCTCAGTATTATGTCCCACTGTTCTGTGAAATTTACAGAACTGATCTTTGAATTTTGCCATGAGAACAGGGGGATCGGCCAGCCTAGGCAGTTTGACCATCTCCTTGGTCAACATATACTCGAGTACAGTCTCGAGTGATTGATCCAGCGGAGTGAATTTCCTGTCATAACTCCACCCTTCATGCTTTACTTTTTCTCGGGGCTTTGGTCCCTGCTCTAGTTGAAGTGGCTTATTGAATTGAGGAACTGACTTGCCTTTTTGGTCATTCTTGTTGGAACTTCCTGCCCCATAACAAAAATCTTTGTTCTGCCCCTTACGGTGGTTCTAATTATTATTTCTGACAGAATAAGTGAAGTGAGTCTTCTTCTTCTACTCAGTTTGGTCGTTGTTTTTAGTGAAGGTGAAACCTTCATAGAAACCATTTTCCATACTCAATTCGAGCCATTCGGCTCGCTCTGTCAAATCAATGAATGTCCTCGATGGTGCAGTAGAAATGAGACCTCTTAGAGGTTGTGAGAAGTTACTCAGAATTAGGGACAGAGCATGTCCCTCTGATATGGGGTCTCTCATCTTGTTGCAAGCTGACCTCCAACGGTGAATGAAATCTCTGGCCTTCTCATTTTCTCTCTGTTTGAGGCCGCATAGGTGACTGAGGGTGGGAAGCGCCTCGGCATTGAAGAGGAATCGCTCGATGAACATGTTCACCACTTTGTCAAATTCTTTCAGCTCGATAGGATTGACATGTTCTGAATACCATTTTGTTGTTGTTCCCTCCAGACTGCGAGGAAAACAAAGGAAAAGTGCCCGGTTGTCTCGCTTGAATTTGGAGCATTCAGCGAAGAACATGGCGAGATGAGCTTTAGGATCGCCAGAACCATTAAATTTGATAAACTTTCTGGGGAGATTCTCGAGATTGTCATCCCCATCCAAACCATCATAGAAGTCTTCGCTCGTGAAGACTTTCTTGCCCTTGTCGCGGGCCTGTAGGTCTCGAAGCATTCTGACCACATCTTTGAACTGCGGCTGGTCAGAGTCATTGACGGACTGCTCTTTGAATCTGTGGGCTGACCCCTGCCCCTGAGTAGATTTGCGGAATGCCTGATGAGTCTCAAACTCTTCATCTGAATCCTTTGTTGATCCCTCTTCATCAGTTGTATCAATATTCTGGGTAGGCTTTTTAGATATCTTCGCGACTTTCTTGACTGTCCGACCTTTTGTCTTTTGCTTTACCTGTGTTTTCTCTGTACTGGCTTCAGCTTGCTCTGCCAGCATCTTGGTCATCATCTTCTTGAACATGACATACATCTGAGAATCAATGTCATCCTCAACCTGCTGCCCTTGATTTTTGCCCGAGCGTGGGGAATCCATCTCTTCGTCCGAAGCTGTTGAATATGCAATGCCTTCAACTAGTGCAGTTTTCTTCCCTGACCTTGTCTGAACCATTGAATGCCACGAATGCTCTCTGCAGGGCAAGATTGAGGGTTAAGCTTTCGAAAGAGATTTTGACTGGAAGAAAGATATTTGCTGAGAATTTTGGTAGACAATTGAAAGAATATCCCATTACTAGGGATTGAGTCGTCGCTGGGATTACGACAATTGTGTTGTCATTCCTTTGCAAAGAAAATAAACAACTGAAAATCATGCCTTGTTACCTAGGCGAGGTCGTCAAACCAAGAATTGAAGAATTTGCAAGATTTTTATTTATTGAAAGAAAACATGATTGCATCAATAATAAACTTGGGAAAGAGGGCGGACAGACAATTCGCCACCACTCTTTATAACTAGCAGAGACACGAGGACCGGGAAAAAGCAGAAGAGCAACAAAAGAGTCCCAGCCATATCTTGCAGAATGGTATGCTCCGGACCACTGTGCTGACGTAAGGTCGAACTCTGGCACGACTCTTGATAGCATCCGCATCTCTATGTGCTTCTGTCTCTGAGAAAACTGTCGAACACACCGCTCCAGATGATAATAAGCACAGAAGAATGAACCAAGCAACTTGAATCTCTTGCCATATGCATAGGTGTATTTGGGAGGCGATAATTCTTGATCAAAATAGTCCCACACCACTTCTTCCTGCAGATAGTCGATCATGAATCGGTACCGCGCAACTGGAAGAAGTTTCTTGCCATTGTATCTGAACGAACTAGCTCTGGTCGGTACATGCTGAAGGAACCAAGACTGAAGAGCATAAGTACATCCCTCGACTAAGATGGACTCTCCAAGTGTGAAGCGGGTTAGTCCTCTGTATAGAAAAGCAAGCACGGCCATGGCTATCGAAAGACGGCTGGTCTGTCGACTTCCCCATCTCCTCAGAAGCTGAACTATTCTGACATCCACATAGTTTTGTCCGTCTGGAAAGAAAGCAAGTCCCACAGTGCACAAAACCATCGCATGCTGAATTCTCTCTCGAGCTGTTCTGGACAGCGAGTTGACTTCTGCAAATTCTCCATACTGTCGGTAGATCTCGATCAGGCTCACGTACTCATTCTCATTTTCTTCAATCAGTGGCCAAGACTTGCGCCCTATCATGCGAGCTACGGCATCTTTGGGGTCCAGACCCTTGACATTGATCAGAAACTGCTACTCTAACGGATCTCCAGGCTGACCGGCTGGCTCAGGCAGTCCCATAATCTCTGAAAATTCATCTATCAGTAGTGTCATCTCGCCCCACGGGAACCAGAACGTGCAAGTGTGCGGATTCCACCACTCTGTCAGTGCATGAATCAGATTGCCGTTGACTGTCAACTTTCCCACTGCAGATGTGTAAACACCCCAAATTTTTACCCTCATCCAGTGTTTGTCAATTTCATGAGTCATTACAGATCATTGCATGTATTCTGCATAGCATTGCATGTCATTGCATAGCCTTGCGTGTCATTGCATCTCATTTTCGAGATCCAGCACTCCTATTTCAAAACATTCAATCCAGATTTGAATTTTAAAGCTTTATTTCAAAATCAATTTCAAAACCTGGGTTTTTATTCAATACTCTGTCATTTTCCAACCCCAGGACTTTATATTTCGAAATATTTTCTCAAGGAAACAATCTGGATTCATTTCAAATTCAAATTTTAATCGATTTCAATTCACAGATGAGACCCATTGAGGTGGTGTCGCTTCTGAACTCCTCTATTCATCAAATTTCTCAAAATTTTGAAAGTTTCAGCCCGATCAGGACTCTGTCTCAGAGTCCTGATCCGGTCAGGAGTCTGTTTTGAAGTCTGTTTTACTTCCATTTTCAGTCTTTTTTTCGATTATTTTCAAAATTTAGGTCATTTTACAGAGTCCAGTTAGTTCAGGACTCTATTTTAGAGTTCGGTCGAGTTAGGAGTCTAACCCTGACTGTGTTTTCTGACTTATTTCATCATTTCTTGATAAAATATTTTGAAAATTCTTTCATTTGGCTTTTAAAATCTAAAATCTCAGAGTCCTAAGAGTTCAGGACTCTAACCCGGAGTTCCAGTTCGCATGAGACCCTATTTTCAAAAATCTTGAATTTCAAATGTCGATTTTAACCCTTTTTCAAAGCCATTTTCAGTGTTTATTTCAAAATTTCCAAAACTCGATGTGGGCCCACTCAGTTGGCACCATATCCAGAGGAATTCTAATTCAGTTAGGATCCTATATCATTTCAAAAATCCTAATTTCAAAGTTTGCTTTTGAAAAGCTTTTGAAAACTCCTTCAATTTCAAGTTTTAAAATCACTTTTTGAAAAAAACTCAAGTAGGGCCCACTCGGGGTGGCGCCATATTCGAGTAAGTCAGGGCTAGACTAGGGTTAGTTGATGTCTTGGTTAGTGTTAGAGGTTTAGAAGAGTCAAAACCATTTTGAAAAACTCATTTTTGAAAGTTAGTTTTTAAAACTAGTATTTTTAAAAGGTTTTTAAAGGTGTTTTAAAAACCCAATGTGAGAAAATGCCAAGTGGCATTACATTTGGGGATTTTTTAGGAGAGTCTAGGGGTTAATTAGGCATTATTTAGGATAATTTAGACTAGGGGTAGTTAGGTAACTCCACCCCAAAATCGCCCCCCCTTTAGAGTCCAAAATTTTCAAAATTGTCAATTTTTAAACCTAAAAAATTTTCTATAAATAGAGGCCATAAGGGGGTCGATTTTCCCAATTGGTTTTCCTTTGGATTCTTGGAGCTTATCTCTCCTCTCCAGCCCTTTCTCCATTGCAGCAACCTCAAGGTAACTATTTTCTCTAATTTTTAGTTTTTATTTAATGTTTTTCATTGTTTTAAACATGATTTAGCCATTGGTGCCATCATCTTCATGGATTAAACCATGGATTCAACCTCAAGAACAATCAAGAATCAGCAAGAACAATCCAAGAAGGTGATCCAACCCTGTTTTGGATGATTTACAGAGATTTTAATCCATTAGAATTGATTTTAATATGATTCTTTACATTATTAACCAATAAAATATATGATTTACCCTTTTTAATGGGTTAAATCTATGTTTTAAAGGTGATATCAAATTTCAGCAATTGATTCCCTGTTTTTATTTTATTTTCATGGTTTATTCATGTTTGTTTTACGTTCTATAGCATAGAAATAATTTTTATTTATTGTTTTATGGTTTATTTTATTTATTTACATTAGTTAATGCATGGTTTTTCAAGTTTCTTAAATTTCTGTGTGTTATAGGTTTAGAACAGTAAAGATGATGTTATTTCGGATAGAAACACTCATTGTTTATTTTTTATTTTTTTATATGTGATGCATGCATGAGTTATTGAGTTACTGTAGAAAAATCAGAGGTTTTGGATCTCGGGAACCCTGTCAAAAAAATCAGACATCAAATCGGGTTTTTAAAGTTTTAAAATCGTGGTTAAAATCAAGAAGGTAACTTGCTATGATGATATTTCTCTCATCTTATATTCGATTTTAGATCTGTAAAGTTCTATGGATTCACATTGAGTAGATCTATCTTCTGTAAAATTTTCGGATTTTTTGATCACTGTTTAGTATTTTTCCCTTTTTAGAGAATCTGTTTTTAAATTTAAAACTCGTTAGGGTTTACCAAAACCCTAATCAGACTTGTGTCAGTCATAAATCCCAAACCACAGATCCGATTTTAGATCTGTAAAACGTGAGTATTGTTATTTTGCTGTCTACTGTTCACCCCTAAAATTTCAGAGATTTTTGTTTAGGATTGATATTTATGTCTGTATTTTCAATCTGGAATAGCTGTTTTAATCCCTGTTAAGAGTGATATATTTTAGCTCAGATTGCCGGAAGGGTTTCTCCCTAACCGGAGATGATTTTTCCGATCTATAAATTGGGAAATCTCTGCTTTTTATCTTAGTTAGTCTCTGTAAAATTTCATAAATTTCCATGGAGATTTGACCCCTGGTTCAGGTCTTGGATTGAGACTGGTTGGTGAATTAGGTCAAAAATAGCATATTTTTAGGGTTTAATGCAATTTTTGGATTAATTTAATTTCAAAAAATTCTTTTTATAATTCCAATTCGACATTAGGGTTATAACAAGTGCAGGTATCAATTTTTATAGATTTTGGAATCCATTTGATGGCTGAATTAAGCAAATTGCAAAACCGGGTTCCTGAAAGATCCAAAAACACTGCAAAAATCACAAAATTTGTGATATTATTGGATTTTCATGCATAAGCATATATTTTTAGGGTTTAATCATGTTCATAATCATATTAGGATGCTTTAGGTTTAATTTTGTGCTCATTTGATTTCATTTAGTGCATAAAACCTAAGTTTTTACCAAAATCTATTTCTAAAAGCCCTGATTTCAAGGCCATAGTCTTGCTATCGGGGGCAATTTGGTCATTTGACCTAAATTTCGAAATCCCTAACCCTAATTTCATATTTTTAATCATGTCATAGCATATTTGGTTTAAGTTTATTCCATTCAAATTTCAAAACTTGCATTTTATCAAAATAACTTTCTAAAAACCCTAATTTCAAGACCGTAGTCTTGTTATGAGGGGTATTTTGGTCATTTTGACCCCAATTTCGAAATTTCATATCTTCTCTTTCATATTTATTCAATTTTATTTCATACTTTATCATTTTTATTTAAGGGAATCAAGGAAGAGGCTTATATCTAGCAAAATCCAACAATTTCCTGATATTGTTGGATTAATCTAGAAAAGCCAACATATATTCATTAACCAAGTTCTCTAGTTTTGCAGGTACATTGAAGACTTTATTTTTCATGTATTTAAATTTCAATAGTGATGTAATTTGTAATTAAACTTTGGAATAAGAATTTACATTTCTTGCTTAGCTTAGGTTGCATTGCATATAGTTTATTTTTATAATTTTAATGTATGATAGATGATGATTCATGCATATTTTTACAAATTCACCATGGTCTACACGAATGGCACATGCACTAGCTTCTATGAAGTTTATAAACTTGGTGGAATTTGTATTTATGGCCATAGTCAGAATACGAATGATACTCAGATTTATAATCTTCACATTAGCCACATTCAGCCTACACTCTTAGGCTAACTTCAAAATGCACTGCATTTCTCAAAAATACAAAAAGTATTTCTCAATTCCTCAAATCCATATTCATTCATTTCATGCATTTGCCAACTCCAATTCAAAATCCAAGTCAAGGAAATTGAATTCCTCAAAATCTCCTAAGTCTTATAGCAAAAATCGATTTTCCTAAAAGCATTGAATTTCAAAGAATATTTCAAGTATTTCCCAAGTTCCAAATTCAAATTTTCTAAGTTAGAATTTCAATTTCCAAGTTTGAATTCAGAGAAACCAAGTCTCTCAGAATCGATTTTCACCAAATGTCAAGGATTCCTCAAAATCGATTTTTATTTCTTTCAGAAGTATATTTGAAATCCCAATTCACGATTTTCCAAGATTTACATTTTATATTTCAATCATTCAAAGCAAACATCATGTTTTCAAATGTGCATTTTTCTGAAAATTCATAGCACATGCCTGATTCTTTGTGCATTTAGAAATTAGAATATGATTTAGACAAGTTGAATAGAGTAGAGCATAAGATTGATCCTTGGTTCAGTTACCCCTGTTAAAGGTGGCAGGAACGGTTGAACCTCGTACCGACAGGCGAGTCCCATTCTACGGAATTTTCCCGCATTTTAAAACGGAGGCGAGTTATTTTCAAAAAACTTTTTCAAAGGTCAGTTTGATTCGCAAAAAAGTAAAAATTTTGCGATGATAACAAGATGCCAATTCCAACCCGCAATCGCTCAAGTGGTCCGGAAACATACGAGAGAAGTTTTTGAACCAGACATAGTACCACCGGGGGAAGAAGGGTCCGGTGCTAAGAGATCGATGCTCAGGAAGACTTTGTTGCACCTCGTAGGAGATGTGACCCTCAGGAAAAACAGAATCGAGCTGACTGGATGCCATTGGACTGAAAGACAAGAAGACTGGAATTAGACTTTGGAAAAATACAAGAATTTTGAAAATTGCAGGCAGGATAAAATGAAAGCTGGAAATTCGAAGTCCAGAGGAACGAAAGAATGGAAAATCTCCTGGAGTTTTGAAGGAAAAGGTGGATAATTTAGAAAAATCGTCCAGGGTTTTTGAGAAAAAGGAGATATTTCATAAAAGATGGAAAATAAGGTATTTTAAAAAAATTGTCCGATATTTTGGAAAAATTAGAAAAATATGAGAAAATAAGACAAAAATGAATACATTCAATCACAAACAATTATGCACATACAACAATCCCTAAGAAGCCAACTCTAAATGCATTGATTTTGAAAGAGCTTTAGGACCCTAATCCTGACTCTAGGCTCAGATCAACTGTGTCCAATCATTCTATGCCGATATACTCGAGCCGAGGCTCGATGTACGTGGCATAAAACTCATCTCTGGGTCTAGGCTTGTGTTTTCCCAACACCCTTGAGCGCCTGCCGATATACGTTGGACTATGACCCTTGGTACGTGGCAGCGGGGCGTTAGCCCAAATAAGTGGCCCAGTTGTGAGGCTCTGTCCCGAACTATGGTTCTGGAAGGGAGCCCAGCAACGTGAAGACCGGGTAGACATAGGTGGGGTGGTTTTTGAAATATGATCACATGCATGCAAACAGAGGGCTCTAAGTCCTAAAGAGATAGAATTTTGAAAACTTTTGAAGAAGCAAACATTGTTTTCATACAAGTCCTAGATTGAGGAGTGTTGTATTTCAGACCTAAGTCTAAGTGAGCATTTATAATTCTCCTCAATATGGTCCTACCAAACCATGCCTAGTCTACATGCAATCCATGTCAGCTGGGTTCAAGTCTAGGCTAGGTTCACATGATATCTGGAATTAAAGCTGACATTCCATAGAACATAATTTTGATAATTGAGCTAAGTCAAAGCACATAATTGATCAGGCGAGGACAGGTCCCATCACGGTCGCCAAACCTGTTATCATCTCAAAATTTTTCCCCTCCCTTGCGAGAGAGAAACGAATTTCGCGAGTCAAACTCGACCAAAGTTTTGAAAATGGTTTTGAAAATTACTCGCCTCCGTTTTGAAAATTTGCGGGAAAATTCTGTGGAATGGGATCTGCTTGTCGGTACGAGATTCAACCGTTCCTGGCGCCTTTACCAGGGGTAATTGAACCAAGGATCAATTACGTGCTTTAACTTGACTCAAATATCTAAATTATGCTCTATTTTTCCTAGAATGCACAAAGAATCAGGCTTGTGCTATGAAATTTTGAAAATAATGCAAGTTTTGAAAGAATGATGTTTGCTTTGGAAAATTAAAATATGCTTGAAAAAGTGTTTGAAATTGGAATTCCTGGGAAAACCATTGAATTTCATTGGAAATCAGAAATTTGCATTGGAAAGTGATTTCTCAGGAAAACTTGAACTTTTGAAAATCAATTTTGAGATTTGGAATTGATTTTTTGAGAAAATGGATTTGAGAATCTTAAAAAAATCAGAAAATTCATTGGAAAATGATTCTTTAAAATGGAAAATGGATTCTCAAGAAAATGGGAACTCTGAGAAAATCAATTTCTGAACACTTGGGATTTTGAAATTTGAGAATTTGAAAACATAGGAAAATCTTGATTTGAACTTGGGAAATGCTTTGAAATGTCATTTGAAAACTTAGGATTTTGAGAAAATCAGATCCTGAGAAAGACTTGAAAATTCTTGAGAAAACTGAGTTTTTTTTTTTTGAAATTGAAATTGGAAAATGAATTTGAAAACAATGCAATTTGAATAATATGAATCAATGAATATGAATTTGAAAAGGGAATTTCATTAAGGAATTGAGAAATCCTTTTGAAGTTTTGAAAAAATGCAGTGCATTTTTGAAGTTAGCTTAAGTGTGTAGGCTGAATGTGGCTAATATGAAGATCATAAATCTTGGTTTTCTTCGTATTCGTGTAAACCATAGTGAATTTGAAATACTGTGCATGAATCATACATCACATATTGAAATTTGCATAAATTAAACTATATGCAATGCAACCCTATTCTAAGCAGAAAAGTAACTCTTATTCCAAATTATTACATTTGAGGTTACATTGAATTGAAATAAAAAAAATAAAAGCTAAGTCTTCTTATTGAATGTTCCTGCAAAACTAGAAAATAAGGTTAGCACAAAAATGTAGGTTTTTCTGAATTTATCCAAAAATATGGGAAATTATTGGATATTATTCAGATATAAACCCAAATTCATACCCCCTTTGATATAAACATGATAAATAATGAATAAATTTCGAAAATAAACTTGAAAATTCGAAATTGGGGCAAAATGGCCAAAATACCCCTGATGACCTTGAAATCAGGGTTTTCTGAAAGAATTTTTATAAATTTTGGAATTTTGAAAATCAAATGAAATAAATCAAACATAATATGATAAAATATGATGATATGCATGAAAACTTATGAAATTGGAATTTGAAATTTCGAAATTTAGGTCCCCGATAACAAGACTATGGCCTTGAAACCAGGGTTTTCTGAAATAAATTTTGTAAATTTGGAAAATGTGAAATGAAAAAGACATTGAAATTAACCCTAATATGATTCTACATGCTTATGTACATGATAAAAACCCTAAAATGGCGAAAATATCATAAATATCAAATTTAACCTGATTTTTGCTTCTGAATTTAAAGATAAACTAACACATGGAGCAAATGAACTTGGAATTAAACCAAATTTGGCATGGACACCTAAAATAACCCTAAAAACATAATGGAGCTCGAAAATCTAATTTTTTTGTATCTGTGAATATGGAAATTCAAATAAAAACCCTAAATTTTGTGATTTTTGCCTAAAATGTTGATTCTAAAGGGGATTTAGGATATCCAATTTCCATAAAAATTTCTCAAATTTTATGGGGTGACAGAGGACAGTTAGGAAAGGATTTTTTCCTTTTACACTTTCTGGTTTTGACCTATGGTCGGAGTTGTGCCACTCCGGCAAGTCGGATCGGAATCCGACGACTCTAGGATTTAGTGGAAACAGAAAGGTTTCGGTAGCAAGCATGGGAAAAATGGAAGACGGATGGGAAAAAGGCTGAAATTGTGGGAACATTTCCCTGACAAACATAGGAATATTTTATCTTTTGACACCATTGGGATTCGGGTTATGGTTTGGAAAAGGCCATACTGTTATCAGAGACCTAAATCTCTGAGATTTCTGGACATTGGAATCTGTTAGACAGAAAGAGAAAATCCGGGAAAAATAATGAAACAGATTAAAAAATTCCCACATTTTGGAAAATGATAGTAAATTGTGTTAGGAACAACTTTCATGTTGAAAGTTTTTGCCGACGGGTTACAGATTGGATAGACTCGGTGCATTAGGGTCTGTCTATACCCTGACAAAAGAAAATCAATATTTTCCCAGAGGTCTGAGAAATCTGATTTTTTACAGAGATCAAAACTAATTAGAAAAACCTCACAATTTCCAGATCATTAGTATATTCAATCATAAATCTACTGTGATTTTTAGGAGAAAATCCAGATCTCCCACAAGGGTGATTTCAGAGGCTCTTGTCTGCTAAATTAAATTTGGATTTTCCAGGAGGCAGAAAACCCGATTTTGAGATTTGATTTGTTTAGAAGGATTCCAAAATCCCAATTGAACCAAGATTTCGACAGAATATCAAAAATAAATAAAGATGTTTCATAATAAATTTTTCAAGACTTATTGACACAAAATCAAACATAGCATCATAACTGGAATACGCAAAAAATCAAAGCTTAAGAAATTTTAGACGAAATTAGTAAAACCTATGCTATATGAAAATAATAACTACTTAAGACATGCAATGATCCTAAATGTAATGCTAAAACATGCAACTTACATGAATTTAATAAAAAGAAAAGAAATATCCAAGGGGAGGGGGTATGGTTTACATTTGATATGGGCCATTGAAATGAGAGGGATCCGATCCATTTATCGGATGAATCCCTTCTCTCACATGGCCAAAACACAAATTCCACAAAACTGTTTTAACTTGTACAAACCCAATTTGGGTTTCCCACAGCAACCATACAACGTGGACTCATTCTAAACTCATGTAAGAAAAATAAATAAAAGAGACTTTACCTTGAGAAGAATAGCTCTGCTTGATCCGGTTGAAGGAGGGGTTGTGGGAGTCGTGGAAACTATGGTACCGGCTGGAATGGTGCAGGTGGCTGCTATGGCTGCAAAGGAAGCTGGACCGGTGGTTGGAAGTTGAGGTAGCACCAGTTGCTACCACAGCATGGCGGGTACCTATTGGCTTGCTTGAAGTTGAAGAAGAGTTGAGAGTTGTGGCTGTGTGTTGCTGCAGTGAGAGGTGGCTGCCGGCTGGTGCTCCCCTTTGGTGGCCGGAAGTGGTAGTGTTGAAGGAGCTGCTACAAGGAAGGAGTTGCTGTGTGAGGAAGGGCTGCTGCTTTGCTGCCAGGAGGTGCCGGCTGGAGTGGATGGTGGTGCGCCGGCTGAAACTACGGCTTGAGGAAGTGGCTGCCGACTGGTGCTTCAAGGTGGAGCAATGGCTGCTACAAAAAAAAGAGTTGCTGTGGGGCTGTTTCAATGGCTGGAAGCTGAGAGAGGCTGCAGCAGCCAAGGGGAGAGGAGAGAGAGAGAGAGAGAATGGTTAGAGAAGAGGCCGTCGTTCTCCCCCTTTCTTTTTTTTCTTTTTTTTTGGTTTTTAAACTTAGGTTTTAATTGTCCTCTAACCTAGGTCTTAATGACCTAATGAAAAAGGAAATCCCCCCTTTACGTGAATGGGTTGGAGGTTGGGGAAAAAGAAAGAAGGAAGGAAGGGAAGAAGGAAAAGGGAAATAAGAGGAAGAAGAAAAGGAAGAAAAAGAAAGAAAAGGGAAAAAGAAAGGAAAGAAAGAAAAGGAGGGAAAAAGGAAAAGGGAAAGAAAAATGAGGAAAAAAATGGAAAGTGGGGCTGGATGCTTAGGTGACCACCTTGTGGGTCCCACCTCCTCTCTAAAATAAAAAAAAATAAAAATCAATAAAAACAAAACAAACAAATAAAAAGAAACATTTTTTTTAATAAAGTAGAAATGTAAATGAATGGGTCATCTCAGAGCGGGTCCAAATTCTGATTTTGAAATTCATTTTGACGATTAGAGGGGTAAAATAGTCTTTTAAGAAAGTTTCCAGACGAAACGAGCTATTTTTGGCAGTTTTTGAAACGAGCTCGGATTTTGAAGTTCAATACCTCATTGCGAAGCAAATCCAATGTAGAATTTAAAAATTTAATTTTGGAAGAAATCCAGATTGTTTTTCTAGAGAAAATACTTCCAAATTTATTTCCATTCGAAACGAGCTATTTTTGGCAGTTTTTGAAACGAGCTCGGATTTTGAAGTTCAATACCCCGTTGCGAAGCAAATCCAGTGTAGAATTCAAAATTTTGAGTTTGAAATAAATCCAGATTATTTCTCTCGAGAAAATATTTCTAAATTTAGACTCCTAGGGGTAAAAATATCAATTTTGGAAACCCGGGGTTTGAAATTGATTTCTGAAAGCTTTTAAAACTCGATCTGGATTAAAATTTATAAAACTGGAGTTCTAGACTTCGAAAATGAAATGAAATGTGATGAAATGTTATGAAATGCTGAGAAATGATATGAAATGATGAGAAATGACATGAAATGCTATGCGAAATGCTAACCCTGAATGAAGAATTTTGGATTTTAAACCCTGATTGGCACTTGTACC
Source organism: Nuphar pumila (assembly GCF_984573655.1). Taxonomy (NCBI): domain Eukaryota; kingdom Viridiplantae; phylum Streptophyta; class Magnoliopsida; order Nymphaeales; family Nymphaeaceae; genus Nuphar; species Nuphar pumila. The sequence goes on along the minus strand of NC_143252.1, from coordinate 73,169,809 downwards.
AGTTCAAAAAGTGTTAAAATTGACAAAATTTGCAAAAATGGTTGAAGAAATAATTTTCGAGCTCTGCCAAGCTAGAGTGTAACGCCCCGGATTTCCAAAACAAAGCTAAGTTAAAATTTTCATGAATTTCTTCTTTTTTTTTCTTTGCAGCGAAATTTAGAAAAGCTTTTAGCAGCGGAATCAGACGATAATGAGTCATCAGTTTTAGAAAACTCTGAGTACGTTGCAGGTATGTGGCCAAGCAACTCATTGACCACCAAAGTGTTCCATTTTATCGAAAACCACATGTTTATTACAACACTACTGCTTAGAAAAGCAGTGTAGGTTCAATAAAAAGGAAGCAGTACAACTCTGTCTAGAGAAACCCTGGAACTCGATGCCACCTTGCTCCGCATATCGCCACGCAGGTACAACACCTGAAATCCACATAAAACGGGGTCAAAACCACTGATGGTCTGGTAAGCATGCAGTCATACATCCATTCAACTCAAGTACGATAATGACCACTCAGGGTCGCAATGCGCAATAACAACGCTCAAGCCTCCAAGACTTAGCGTATATCGCAAGAGCCTCCGCAGGGCTATGAGTTGAACATCCGCTCAAGTCTTCATGACTTAGAGCAAGCCTTTTCAGAGCTGTGATTTGAATAACCGCTTAAGTCTCCACGACTTAGCCATGACCTCTTTCGGGTCTCAAGTGATGTTTAGCTCAAGTCTTCATACTTGGCACATCCGTATCCCACGCATCTAAGGACAACTCCTCGAGCTTCGCTTAGTCGTGCGGATACAACACGGGTCTTTGCCCAGTCGGTCCAGTAGTATACCGAACATGACACCTTCACAAAGGTTATGCAGGACTGACTCAACACGTCATCCACTCATACATTCAAAGCATCGCTGAACCTAAGCTAATGCATTGTTTCGATAATTAACCGCTCCCGCCTTTGGTACGCAGGTAGAGCTATTGTCCGGGCATCAACGCGACGTTCTGGGGGTTGATTATTCTATGTATTTTAGATACCCCAGAGGCCTGTTGACCCTATCCATAGTATGGCAGTGTGTTTCAACTGGGAGAACCCTACTAGGCCCATATTCGGATGCATCCTCTACTTGCAGTAGTTGGGTTCAAACCTTAGATCTTAAGGATAACCACGACCCCAAAACCCATGAGTGACTGAGGTCATCGTGGACTCTATCAGGTCCAAAGTAAAATACATGTCACTCAAGGTTGTACCATCACTGTCATTCCACAGTGAGCATAATTCCTGAAGGGGTCTACCAGTCTTACAATTACTTGGACAGAATCTGCATGCCATTTAGGCAGCCCATGCTTTTAGCACTACGGGAGTATGTACCCGACCCCATTCAGTCTGCCCCAACACAGTCATTACTGAGGGGGTACCCCTAACACGATTTTCAACTGCGGGGTATGTGCGACCTTAAGTCTTATTCATATGCATGCAGAACACCGCTCTTGGCACTTCGACCACCGCGAGCATCACACCTCTTTGGGTGGAAACAACACACTCTGGCTCTTCGGCCCTTACGAGGATGGTTGCGTAACCGTTCTCAATGAGCATGCATATGACTCGATCTAAATAGATCGGCTACTCGGCGTATTTTTACGCAACGAGTCCAAACCTAGCCAAGGCGCAACCTCAACTCCGGCTCAGCGGCCCTTACGAGCAAGGTGTCCTTGCAGGCACAAGGATACGAGCCGATCTGGCATCGTTCCATCAACGGACATCATTATGCCGTTCCATTGGTTCTGACAGCTCTTCTGCCGACCATTTCGTCAGCACCTCCCCTGCTCTACCGGCAGTGGTGCGACGAACCCTTCTACGTTGTAGAGGGCAAACCATGAACTGGGTAGCACTCTACTATATTTCAGAGTATCCTGCTACGTTCTTTCTGAGCTATTCTTAGCTTCTTCAAAAATTTCAGCAGCACTTCCTCTCTTTTACGGAGAAAGCGTGTGTTTCTTTTATCCATTTCAGCGGCATCTCCCCTCTTTGGTAGGAAATCGCTACGCTTAATTCGGGGAAATGGATGCGCACCGTTGTGTGTACCTTGCATCCATCAAGGTTGCAGGAACCCTGGGCCATAGCCAGGCCATACGTAATTGACTTAGTCTTTACGTAAAGAGCATTTTGCCAAAAAGCGAAGTCTTTCCAATAGGGGCTTCATTCATCAAGCAGAATCTTGAACGAGGAGCGGTCAGGGAATCGCATTGGCAATTTGGAGTTTGATCTCCATTTGAACGCTCATTTATGCGCTATATATGTAGTATAAGCAGAAGCCTGTGCTTTATACAGCGGCGGCGTAAAGAAATGCATATACTATTGTTCAAGGTGTGTAACTGAACGAAATATTCTACATATATAACAAAACAGAAGCCTTGGCATCGTTCGACGCGATGACGTAAGTAAATACATTGCAGAAATTAGGAGCCATGACATCGTTCGACGCGATGGCGTAAGTAAATGCATAATCGGAAGTGCAGTAATCGAAAGTGCAGAAAACAGGGAGCCTTGGCATCATACGACGCGATGGCAAAGGTAAATTACATAGCCTGTGCGATATAGGACGCGTCGACAGAATCAGCAGATATACACCTAGATCCGTATCCAACGATAGTTACGAGGCGAGCGGGTGAACACCGAAGTGTTCTGAAGGGCTCAACCAAGAACTAGGGCGAGATACCATTTTAAAAACACATATACTGCGTATTTGAACATAGATATATCCGACGATAGTTCCGAGACGAGCGGGTGAACACCGAAGTGTCCAAAAAGGGCTCAATCAAGAACTAAAGCAAGATACTACTTCAGAAAGTATATTCTATATACAAACAATCAAATACTTGAGAGAGATGGATCAACGAAGCGAACTTACATCAAATCGTGCAAGAAACGGCTCTGGGTTGCTTCTTTGGCTTCGAGCCTTCCTTCGAGAGGTCAGACTAAGTCAGATGAAGCTGACTTAGTTGAGAAAGAGGTAGAGCAGGTCAAGCTACTCAACCTAAGTGGTTTGAACCAAATAGGGTTCGATCCAAGTCAACTGGGTTCAGCAGGTTCGAACTCAGCTCAAGTAGGCTAAGTCTGGGTTCAGAAACCCAAACCGGAATCAGGACCAAAAAGGACTTTGACTTTGACTTTAAACCCAACTAGGTTCAAGTCAAGTCAACTGGGTTTAGACCAGGTCAAGTGGGTTCAGACCCAGGTCAGGTGGGTTAGGACCAGGTCAGGCAGGCTCAGGCTAAGTCAGGCAGGCTCAGACCAGGTCAGGTGGGCTCAGGTGGGCTAGGCTAGGTAGGGGAGGTTTAGGAGAGAGAGAGAAGGCAAGAGAGAGAGGGGGGTCGATTTTTAGGAGAAGAGAGAGAGTGGGGAGGGCTATTTATAGCCCAAGCCCACCTCCTCTTGGGTTTTTCCATGCCCCTTCTACCCCCTTGGCTTCTTTTTAATTCCAAGAGGTTCCTTGGTGTGGGGCCCACTTGGATATTCCATGGGATATTTTTGTGGGTCCCACCAGATATTTTCTAAGGAATATTTCTGTGGGTCCCACCAATATTTCTGTGGGTCCCGCAAGAATTTCGGGTTTTCGGCGATTTTTTTCTGAAAAATTCTGAGTACGCTATTCTCTTCGTATTGACGTAACTAAGAAAGTTGGCTCGAGGAAATCCTTTGATTTCGTTTAGGTAGGAAGTTATGACTTCTAGAGTGTTTGAGCATATATTCGCAAAGCGACGAATTTCTTAAGTATAACTGGCTCGTACAAATCGATCTGATTCGTATTTCGGGTTCAGATGCTATTTTTACTTGAAAATGCCTCGTGAATTTCTTCAGAAAGATACTGAAAAATTATGGGTCTTACATAGAGTGACACTGGAAATTAGGGTTTGAGCTTAATCAAACTGAAATGAGCTGGATTGAGCTGGGTTTTAGAGTATCAGAACTCAAGTGAACTGACCAGATACTGACTCAACTGACCTTTCCGGCTAAATTTTCAAGAAAAACTGCTATTTTTAGAGAAATGGTATGGAATGGTCACTGAAACGAAGTGAATTACGAACCTGAGCTGGGTTTTAGCTAGAACAAAGGTCAGTAATAATGACATGAACTAAAATCGAAGCTCGAACACTGGCTCAATTGACTGAACTCAGCTCAATTTCAGCTAAAAGAGCTGAAATGGACTAAAATGGGCTCCTGGACACTTAGAAATGGTTTTGAACTTAGACCGAAGTGCTTGAACTCCTAGTGAGCTCAAGTTAGACTCTGGGGAATATGACTGACTGTGAATGACTGACTCAGAGACAATTGGCTTGGATTTGAGTGAGAAATGAGCTCATTTCTGAAAAAATGATCCCACTTTGGCAAGAATGGTCATAAATGAAAATGGCCTTCTCTCTGTGAGCTCAGATGAACTTGAAATGATTGATATTCTAAATGTTCTGAACTGACCAGTGAGCTTTGTTGACTCCGACTGACTGGGGTCCGGGATGACCTATGGGTAAAATGGTAATTTTCCTAATGAAAATCGGTAAAGTGGTGATTTTCTGAAACTGACTCGGGGTTTGACTCCTACACTGACCTAACAGGGTTGACACTGCACGAGGAGGGTTGTTTGAGAATGGATGTGAAAAATTTAGGGTGTTTACACACATGACCCAAAAACAATACTCGTCGAAGCCAAAACTTGCACTTGGAGAACTTGGCAAACAATCTGTGCTCCCGAAGTACTCCCAACACAATACACAGATGCTCTCGGTGCTGCTCAGGGGTCTCTGAGTAGATCAAGATATCATCGATAAATACGATCACAAACGTATCCACGAACGAACGGAAAATGCGATTCATCAAATCCATGAATGTTGTTGGTGCATTTGTGAGCCCAAAAGGCATCACAACGAACTCATACAACCCGTACCTAGTTCGAAAAGCCGTCTTCGAGACATCTTCTTTTTTGATCCGCAGTTGATGATAACCCGATCTGAGGTCGATCTTCGAGAATATCTTCGTTCTCTGTAATTGATCAAAGAGATCTTCTATTGTCGGCAACAGATACTTATTCTTAATCGTCGCTTGGTTGAGCATTCTGTAGTCAATGCACAACCTCAGGGATCCATCTTTCTTCTTCATGAACAAAACAGGTGCACCCCACGGCGATGCACTGTTTCTGATAAACCCTCGCTCCATCAACTCTTCCAACTGACGCTTCAGTTCTTCGAGTTCTGCCGGAGCCATAGGATACGGTGCCTTTGAGATCGGAGTCGTTCCAGGTAACGACTCAATACAAAACTCGATCTCACGCTTCAGAGGTAATCCAGGCAGTTCCTCAGGGAACACATCGGGGAACTCCCGAACTACTTCAAGATCCTCGATAGGGGTTATTACCGATTCAACTAGGGCAATACTGACCAAGAAAACAGTACCCCCATTCCGCAGATATTTCTGAACTTTAAATGATGAAATCATACGGCTGTCTCGAATAGGTCGAGCAAGGCTGATCTCCAAAACTGGACGATCAGGAGGGTACACCACCACCTTGCCTTCTCTGCACAGAACTTGGGCATGATACTCAAATAACCAATCCATGCCTATAATGACATCAAACTCCATCATATCTAGCAAGATTAAGTCAGCTGGCAAGTTCTGACTTGCCACTGACACCTCTACGCTCGGAATGTACAAAGTACATAAAGATTGATCACCAGTCGGTGTACGAACTTCCAAAGGATAATTCAACAATACAGCAGATATAGGCAAAGAACTAGCAAATCTCGAAGCTATGAAGGAATGCGAAGCACCACAGTCAAACAAGGTAAAAGTTGCATGACCAGCGACTGGAATAGTACCTTGGACCAACTCTCCCTTGGTCACTTGCTCGATAGTGGCTGCGTAGGCACGCCCTGCCACCGTCCTCTGGTTACCCGTTTTCTGCTGGGAAGATTGCTAGGGCAAGTATGACTGCGGGTGCTGCGGGTGCTGCTGCTGCTGCTGAGGAAGTCGCTGAGGTGCCGACTGTGATGTTCCTGGCGTGTTCCTCCTTAGATCATTGGACTGCTTTTTCCGACAATCCTTGATGTAGTGGGCCATCTTGCCACAGTAGATGCATCCTCCGAGGTCCCGTGGACACGGTCGGCCAGGATGATCCATTCGACATTTTGGGCAATCCGATGCTGCCACCATCTGTCTTTGTTGCTGCTGCTGCTGGGGCTGGCAATTCTGTCACTGCCGGTTGTTGTTGTGATAACTCTTTGCTGGCGGGGCAGACTTCTTTCCACCCGAATTCTGCTGAAATGGACGCTTCTTAGGCCAACTCTTTTGGCCTTGCTGCTGCTGGTTACCCTTGGACTGCAGAGTCTTCTGGGATTCGGTCCATTCCTGCTCCAGAAGTGTAAGACCCGCAATTTTTCAGAAAATATCTGAATAAAATTCATGAGGCATTTATCGGTATAAATAGCATTTTTTCTCAGAATGCGAAACGAATCAATTCCTGCGAGCCAGTTATACTTAGGATATTCGTCGAATCGCGAATATATGCTCAAACACTCTGGAAGCCATAACTTCCTACCTGAATGAAATCAAAGGATTCCTGCGAGCCAACTTTCTTAGTTACGTCAATACGAAGGGAATGGCGTACTCAGAATTTTTCGAAAAAAATCGCTGAAAACCCGAAATTCTTGCGGGACCCACAGAAATATTGGTGGGACCCACAAAAATATTCCTCAGAAAATATCTGGTGGGACCCACAAAAATATCCCATGGAATATCCAAGTGGGCCCCACACCAAGGAACCTCTTGGAATTAAAAAGAAGCCAAGGGGGTAGAAGGGGCATGGAAAAACCCAAGAGGAGGTGGGCTTGGGCTATAAATAGCCCTCCCCACTCTCTCTCTCTCTCTTCTCATAAAAATCGACCCCCCCTCTCTCTCTTGCCTTCTCTCTCTCTCCTAAACCTCCCCTACCTAGCCTAGCCCACCTGACCTGGTCTGAGCCTGCCTGACTTAGCCTGAGCCTGCCTGACCTAGTCCAAACCCACCTGACCTAGGTCTGAACCCACTTGACCTGGTCCAAACCAAGTTGACTTGACTTGAACCTAGTTGGGTTTAAAGTCAAAGTCAATGTCCTTTTTGGTCCTGATTCCGGTTTGGGTTTCTTAACCCAGACTTAGCCTACTTGAGCTGAGTTCGAACCTGCTGAACCCAATTGACTTGGATCGAACCCTGTTTGGTTCAAACCACTTAGGTTGAGTAGCTTGACCTGCTCTACCTCTTTCTCAACTAAGTCAGCTTCATCTGACTTAGTCTGACCTCTTGAAGGATGGCTCGAAGCCAAAGAAGCAACCCGGAGCCGTTTCTTCCACGATTTGAAGTAAGTTCGCTTCGTTGATCCATCTCTCTCAAGTATTTGATTGTTTGTATATAGAATATACTTTCTGAAGTAGTATCTTGCTTTAGTTCTTGATTGAGCCCTTTTTGGACACTTCGGTGTTCACCCGCTCGTCTCGGAACTAACGTCGGATATATCTATGTTCAAACACGCAGTATATGCGTTTTTAAAATGGTATCTCACCCTAGTTCTTGGTTGAGCCCTTCAGAACACTTCGGTGTTCACCCGCTCGCCTCGTAACTATCGTTGGATACGGATCTAGGTGTATATCTGCTGATTCTGCCGACGCGTCTTATATCGCACAGGCTATGTAATTTACCTTTACCGTCGCGTCGTATGATGCCAAGGCTCCCTGTTTTCTGCACTTCCGATTACTGCACTTCCGATTATGCATTTACTTACGTCGTCGCGTCGAACGATGCCAAGGCTCCTGCTTTCTGCAATGTATTTACTTATGCCGTCGCGTCGAACGATGCCAAGGCTTCTGCTTTGTTATATATGTAGAATATTTCATTCAGTTACACACCCTGAACAATAGTATATGCATTTCTTTACGCCGCCGCTGTATAAAGCACAGGCTTCTGCTTATACTACATATATAGAGCGTAAATGAGCGTTCAAATGGAGATCAAACTCCAAATCGCCCATGCGATTCCTTGACCGCTCCTCGTTCAAGATTCTGCTTGACGAATGAAGCCCCTATTGGAAAGACTTCGCTTTTTGGCAAAATGCTCTTTACGTAAAGACTAAGTCAATTACGTATGGCCTGGCTATGGCCCAGGGTTCCTGCAACCTTGATGGATGCAAAGTATGCACAACAGTGCACATCCATTTCCCCGAATTAAGCGTGGCGATTTCCTACCAAATAAGGGAGATGCCACTGAAATGGATAAAAGAAACGCACGCTTTCTCCGTAAAAGAGAGGAAGTGCTGCTGAAACTCCTGAAGAAGCTAAGTATAGCTCAGAAAGAACGTAGCAGGATACTCTGACATATAGCAGAGTGCTACCCAGTTCATGATTTGCCCTCTACAACGTAGAAGGGTTCGTCGCACCACTGCCGGTAGAGCAGGGGAGGTGCTGACGAAATGGTCGGCAGAAGAGCTGCCGGAACCAATGGAACGGCATAATGATGTCCGTTGATGGAACGATGCTAGATCGGCTCGTATCCTTGTGCCTGCAAGGGCACCTTGCTCGTAAGGGCCGCTGAGCCGGAGTAAAGGTTGTGCCTTGGCTAGGTTTGGACTCGTTGCGTAAAAATACGCCGAGTAGCCGATCTATTTAGATCGAGTCATATGCATGCTCATTGAGAACGGTTACGCAATCAGACTCGTAAGGGCCGAAGAACCAGAGTGTGTTGTTTCCACCCAAAGAGGTGTGATGCTCGTGGTGGCCGAAGTGCCAAGAGCGGTGTTCTGCATGCATATGAATAAGACTTAAGGTCGCACATACCCCGCGGTTGAAAATCGTGTTAGGGGTACCCCCTCAGTAATGACTGTGTTGGGGGCGGACTGAATGGGGTCGGGTACATACTCCCGTAGTGCTGAAAGCACGGGCTGCCTAAATGGCATGCAGATTCTGTCCAAGTAATTGTAAGACTGGAAGACCCCTTCAGGAATTATGCTCACTGTGGAATGACAGTGATGGTACAGCCTTGAGTGACATGTATTTTACTTTGGACCTGATAGAGTCCACGATGGCCTCAGTCACTCATGGGTTTTGGGGTCGTGGTTATCCTTAAGATCTAAGGATTGAACCCAACTACTGCAAGTAGAGGATGCATCCGAATATGGGCTTAGTAGGGTTCTCCCAGTTGAAACACACTGCCCTACTATGGATAGGGTCAACAGGCCTCTGGGGTATCTAAAATACATAGAATAATCAACCCCCAGAACGTCGCGTTGATGCCCGGACAATAGCTCTACCTGCGTACCAAAGGCGGGAGCGGTTAATTATCAAACAATGCATTAGTTCTAGGTACAGCGATGATTTGAATGTATGAGTGGATGACGTGTTGAGTCGGTCCTGCATAACCTTTGTGAAGGTGTCATGTTCGGTATACTACTCGACCGACTGGGCAAAGACCCGTGTTGTATCCGCACGACTAAGCGAAGCTCGAGGAGTTGTCCTTAGATGCGTGGGATACGGATGTGCCAAGTATGAAGACTTGAGCTAGACATCACTTTGAGACCCGGAAGAGGTCATGGCTAAGTCGTGGAGACTTAAGCGGCTATTCAAATCACAGCCCTGAAAAGGCTTGCTCTAAGTCATGAGGACTCGAGCGGATGTTCAACTCATAGCCCTACGGAGGCTCTTGCGATATACGCTAAGTCTTGGAGGCTTGAGCGTCGTTATTGCGCATTGCGACCCTGAGTGGTCATTATCGTACTTGAGTTGAATGGTTACATGATTGCATGCTTACCAGACCATCAGTGGTTCTGACCCCGTTTAATGGGGATTTCAGGTGTTGGACCTGTGTGGCGATATGCGGAGCAAGGCGGCATCGAGTTCCAGGGTTTCTCTAGACAGAGTTGTACTGCTTCCTTTTATTGAACCTTCACTGCTTTTCTAAGCAGTAGTGTTGTAATAAACATGTGTTTTCGATAAAATGGAACACTTTGGTGGTCAATGAGTTGCTTGGCCACATACCTGCAATGCGCTCGGAGTTTTCTAAAACTGACGACTCATTATCGTCTGATTCCGCTGCTAAAAGCTTTACTAAATTCTGCTGCAAAGAAAAAAAAAAGAAATTCATGAAAATTTTAACTTAGCTTCGTTTTGGAAATTCGGGGCGTTACAGAATTGGTATCAAAGCATGAGTCTGAGAAACCTGGTTCAAGATCCGTCATGGTCCCGATATCGCACTGTAAGTATATGTTTTTATACTTTTGTTCTGATCTGGGTGCATCTTTCTATAGATGGCAACTCATGACTCGCGTGGATACTGCTATCACTGCAAGGTCATGCACGATGAGTGGATATGCCCGTATGAAGTCCAAGACTGCCAATACTGTGGCGAAGATGGACATTCCGCCAACGAGTGCCAAAGGAAATATACCGCCGATATGGGTCGGCGGGCTTCAAAGGGTCTCAGGGATGAGACTTCGCGTGTCAGTGGACCCACTCTAGTGTTGGGAGCAACCATACCCCAACATCTTCTGATGAATTACCAAGGTTGAGGGATTTTGATTTGAACTTCCCTGCGGAGGTCTATCACTCGCCAAGCTACCATCCGGCATCACATACGCCGAGCTTAAACGGCAGGAACAAAAGAGGGGATTCTTTCTGTTCGCCGATCATTATTCCAGACTCCCAGAGTCTTGATCTTGCTGACTGGGAAAGTGGACTGGAGTCCCTCATATATCCCCAATATTCGCTTGCTAGTGCGGAAGTGCCACCCAAGCTAAAGCTAGTAGTGCCTGCTCCAAGGCCATGTGGCAATAGATGGACCTTTTTGAGTTCGTCTTCATCAAAGAAATCCAGGTCTTAAAGAGACTGGTGATGTTTTGGAGTCAGTAGACTCATGTATATAGTTTCTCAACGCCTAAAGTCTGCCAGTGCGGCGTGACGTTTTGTTTAAGGCGATGCTTGTGTAAATATGATGTATATTAAGTAAATAAAGCTTTTTACTTCCATATATACATTGAGAAACTAAAAACAAGTGCTTGTGTGTGCATAGATAAATGGCTCCTACGACGAGGAGAACCATACCAAGCGAGGAGTCCCATACGCAAGGATTCCTGTTGGAGACACTCAACAACCTGGTTACAGCCATCCGTGAAACGAGGCCAGAACCAGTCGCACCACGAAACGAGCACTTGGGAGGAGTGACTTATGAGAAGTTCCTCAAGCTTGACCCGCCAGTTTTCATTGGCAGAGCCGATCCTAAGCTCGCGGAGAGTTGGATCGAAGAGACAGAACGTGCCTTCTCAGTACTGGGAGTACCAGAGGAAAAAAAGACCAACTTTGGCACGTATCGGTTGAAAGACAATGCACGGAAGTGGTGGGATACCACTAAACTTATCCAGTTCTCACAAGTCGAAGTCATTCCTTGGACTGACTTTCGGAGGACTTTTATGGATAACTACTTCCCGTTGCATTCCAGAAACAAGAAAAAGATTGAGTTTCTGGAGTTGGAACAGGGCGGTATGAGTCTAATGGACTATACTACCAAATTTCAAAATCTAGAGCGCTACTGCTCTCGATTGTTCGAAACAGACCAAGAAAGGGCCGACAAATATGTGAATGGTCTGCGCGAAGGGCTGCGATCTCGAGTGATAACAAGCATGCCTTCGACTTTTCAGGCTGCGGTAGCAGCAGCTTCAAAAATCCAAGAGGACTGGGGACGATCTAAAGTGATCGTAGCAAAGAAGCCCATAGTGAATGGTGGGAATCGTAAAAGGACGTTCCCAAGTGGCCAGGGTTCACGACAACCCTTTCAAAAGAAGAAGTTCCAAGGAGGGAACAACACTCAACAAGTCGTGAGGCCAAGGCAGAACACAACTCTAAATGGTCAGCAGTCCAACTTCAGCTGCCCAAGGTGTCGTATGAACCACCCCGGAAAGCCATGTCCTCGTGACATTAGTGGGTGCTTGTATTGTGGCAAGATGGGCCATTTTATAAGGGATTGCGCCAAGAAGGCTGCAGATGAACAGAGGAGTAATGTCGGATCTGCCGGACCCTCTCGACCAGTGCCACAACGTTCTCAGTTTCAACGACCTCCACCTAGAGTAGAACAAAGGCCTGCTGCAGGTCGTGTATACGCTGTAACGACTGAACAAGTCGAAAATGGTGACCTGATTGAAGGCACCGTACCTGTTAATGGACATGCAACTTACGTCTTGTTTGATTGTGGTGCTACTCATACGTTTATCTCTGACGATCTCACCGAACAACTCCACGCTTCGGTGCAACCAATTGATAAAATGATCGAAGTATATAACCCATTAGGTTCACGCACCAAATGTATCCGGTGTGTGAAAAATTTGGATATTGAGATAGCAGGGCAACACTTGCCTACTGACGCCATCCTGATCGATATGATACAGTACGATGTCATTCTGGAAATGAATTGGTTGGCTCAAAATAATGCCAAGATTTTGTGCCGCAAGGGCAGAGTGATTCTATCTCGACCCGGATTGCCTAAGATGGAGTACCGGTTATCCAAACCAGTTCCACAGAAAAGGCTCATATCAGCACTTAAGGTACAAAAATACCTTAGGAAGGGTTGTGTGGCCTTCCTGTTGAGTCTCTCGGTGGAAAGATCCAACGACCAACCCCTTGAGAGTTTGGAAGTGGTACGGGAGTTTCCCAATGTATTTCCTGAGGAATTGCCAGGACTTCCGCCACTTCGTGAGGTTGAATTTGGAATTCAATCCTTACCTGGAACAGCGCCGATATCCAAAGCCCCGTATCGAATGGCGCCAGCTGAACTCAGTGAGTTGAAGTGTCAGTTGGAAGAACTGATGGAACAAGGGTTCATCCGTCCTAGTGTGTCACCGTGGGGAGCCCCAGTGCTGTTTGTAAAGAAGAAGGATGGATCCCTTCGGTTATGCATCGATTATCGGATGCTTAACCAGGCAACTGTTAAAAATAAGTACCCGTTGCCTCGGATTGAGGACTTATTCGATCAACTCAGAACAACGAGGGTGCTCTCCAAGATCGACCTCAGGTCAGGGTACCATCAACTCAGAGTAAAGGAAGAGGATATACCTAAGACTGCCTTCAGAACGAGATATGGCCATTATGAGTTCGTAGTAATGCCCTTCGGACTCACTAATGCGCCTGCTGCCTTTATGGATCTAATGAACCGGATATTCAGACAACATTTGGATAGCTTTGTCATCGTCTTTATTGATGACATTCTCGTATATTCTGAGAACAAGGAACAGCACATGGAGCACTTGAAAATCGTCTTGAAAACCCTTCAAGATAACCAACTCTATGCTAAGTTTTCAAAATGTGAATTCTGGCTAGACAAAGTGATGTTCCTTGGTCATGTGATCTCAAAAGATGGAATCGCAGTGGATCCTACGAAGGTGGAAGCTGTGATGGACTGGAAGCAGCCAGAAAATATCACTGAGGTCCGTAGCTTCCTTGGACTTGCCGGATATTATCGGAAGTTCATACAAGACTTCTCCCGAATCGCCGTACCGATGACGAAATTACTTAAAAAGGGAGTCAAGTTTGAATGGACTGACCAGTGTAAGGAGTGCTTTGAGGTTCTCAAACAGAGGCTTACCACTGCCCCTGTCCTTACCTTACCTTCTGGTCAGGGAGGCTTCGTGGCATATACCGATGCCTCAGGAACAGGTCTGGGTTGTGTGTTGATGCAGCATGGCAAAGTAATCGCCTATACGTCACGACAGTTGAGAGTCCATGAGAAAAATTATCCAACCCACGATCTTGAGCTTGCCGCGGTAGTGTTCACACTTAAAATTTGGCGACACTACCTTTATGGAGAGAAATTTGAGGTCATGTCGGACCATAAAAGCCTAAAATACCTCTTTTCTCAAAAAGAACTCAATATGCGGCAACGGCGATGGCTGGAATTCCTCAAAGACTATGAATTCACGCTTTCCTATCACCCTGGAAAGGCGAATGTTGTAGCAGATGCCCTTAGTCGCAAGACTGTTGGCACTCTGGCCAGCCTAACTGGACAATGGAAGTTGATGGAGGATTTCGTCAAGTGGAAGCCATTTTTGGCTGATTCAGGTAGAATCCAAATGTCATGTTTGACGATCCACATTGAGTTCCTCGATCGCATCGTAGCCGAACAGTTCAAGGATCCCCAGTACTTGGAATTGAAAGCTCGTGCTGAAAAAGATGACACTTTCTTCCATTTGAAAGAAGATGGAGGAATATGGATGGAAGAAAGGATTTGGGTTCCAAATAACCCTGGGCTAAGACAGGAAGTACTCCAGGAGGCCCATAGTAGCAAATATACTATCCACCTTGGGGGTACGAAGATGTTCCGAGATTTACAGAGAAAGTACTGGTGGAAGGGTATGAAGCGTGATGTGGCTACGTTTGTCTCGAAGTGTTTGATCTGCCAGCAAGTTAAGATCGAACATCAGCGACCTGGTGGAAAGATACAACGGATCGAGATTCCAGAATGGAAATGGGAAGGCATTACGATGGATTTCATCGTTGGATTGCCTTGATCCAAGAGACAACACGATTCAATATGGGTGATCGTGGACAGACTCACCAAGTTTGCTCACTTCCTGCCAATCAACACTCGATACTCAACTGAACGATTGGCAGAGATCTACATTCGGGAAATCGTTAGACTCCATGGAGTGCCGATTTCGATTATATCTGATCGTGACCCGAAGTTCACCTCTCACTTTTGGGAGCAGCTTCAGAGAGCCCTGGGGACGAAACTCAAGTTCAGTACAACATTCCATCCCCAAACAGATGGGCAATCAGAACGAACCATACAGACTCTTGAAGATATGCTAAGAGCCTGTATGCTGGAATGGAAAGGTGATTGGGATTCCCACCTAGCATTGGCTGAATTTGCTTATAATAATAGCCAACACGCTAGCATTGGGATGGCACCATATGAAGCCTTGTACGGGCGACCCTGTCGATCACCAATCCATTGGGGTGAAGTGGGTGAGCGAACCTTGGACTCGCCCATTGTGTTGCAGCATTATACTGAGCAGGTCCACATGATCAGAAAGAAGCTACTGACTGCTTAGAGTCGACAGAAGAGCTACGCCGATCAGCGGCGTAGGGAACTCACTTTTGCGGTTGGAGATAAGGTTTTTATCAAGGTCTCTCCAACCAAGAGTGTGTTTCATTTTGGAAAGACGGGGAAGCTCAGCCCCAGATTCGTTGGTCCCTTCGAAGTTTTGAGCCGAATCGGAGAGACTGCCTACCGAGTAGCATTGCCACCACAATACGCGCAAATACATGACGTATTTCACGTATCAATGCTTCATAAATACGTTCACGATCCTTCTCACGTCATTCAACATGAAGATATTGACATTCGAGAAGATATGACGGTAGAAGAAAGGTCAGTGGAGATCATAGACCGCCGGGAGCAAGTGCTAAGAACGAAGGTCATTCCACTTGTTAAAGTGAGGTAGCAGCATCATGGAATCGATGATTGCACTTGGGAGCCTGAATCGGATATGCGGGATAAATATCCTGAACTCTTCACCTTGTACTCTTAGCTGAATTTCGTGGACGAAATTCCTTTAAGGGGGTAATGATGTAAGACCCGCAATTTTTCAGAAAATATCTGAATAAAATTCATGAGGCATTTACCGGTAAAAATAACATTTTTTCTCAGAATGTGAAACGAATCAATTCCTGCGAGCCAGTTATACTTAGGATATTCGTCGAATCGCGAATATATGCTCAAACACTCTGGAAGCCATAACTTCCTACCTGAATGAAATCAAAGGATTCCTGCGAGCCAACTTTCTTAGTTACGTCAATACGAAGGGAATGGCGTACTCAGAATTTTTCGGAAAAAATCACTGAAAACCCGAAATTCTTGCGGGACCCACAGAAATATTGGTGGGACCCATAGAAATATTCCTTAGAAAATATCTGGTGGGACCCAAAAAAATATCCCATGGAATATCCAAGTGGGCCCCACACCAAGGAACCTCTTGGAATTAAAAAGAAGCCAAGGGGGTAGAAGGGGCATGGAAAAACCCAAGAGGAGGTGGGCTTGGGCTATAAATAGCCCTCCCCACTCTCTCTCTTCTCATAAAAATCGACCCCCCCTCTCTCTCTTGCCTTCTCTCTCTCTCCTAAACCTCCCCTACCTAGCCTAGCCCACTTGAGCCCACCTGACCTGGTCTGAGCCTGCCTGACTTAGCCTGAGCCTGCCTGACCTGGTCCTAACCCACCTGACCTGGGTCTGAACCCACTTGACCTGGTCCAAACCCAGTTGACTTGACTTGAACCTAGTTGGGTTTAAAGTCAAAGTCAATGTCCTTTTTGGTCCTGATTCCGGTTTGGGTTTCTTAACCCAGACTTAGCCTACTTGAGCTGAGTTCGAACCTGCTGAACCCAGTTGACTTGGATCGAACCCTGTTTGGTTCAAACCACTTAGGTTGAGTAGCTTGACCTGCTCTACCTCTTTCTCAACTAAGTCAGCTTCATCTGACTTAGTCTGACCTCTCGAAGGAAGGCTCGAAGCCAAAGAAGCAACCCGGAGCCGTTTCTTCCACGATTTGAAGTAAGTTCGCTTCGTTGATCCATCTCTCTCAAGTATTTGATTGTTTGTATATAGAATATACTTTCTGAAGTAGTATCTTGCTTTAGTTCTTGATTGAAACCTTTTTGGACACTTCGGTGTTCACCCGCTCGTCTCGGAACTATCGTCGGATATATCTATGTTCAAACACGCAGTATATGCGTTTTTAAAATGGTATCTCGCCCTAGTTCTTGGTTGAGCCCTTCAGAACACTTCGGTGTTCACCCGCTCGCCTCGTAACTATCGTTGGATACGGATCTAGGTGTATATGTGCTGATTCTGCCGACGCGTCTTATATCGCACAGGCTATGTAATTTACCTTTGCCGTCGCGTCGTATGATGCCAAGGCTCCCTGTTTTCTGCACTTCCGATTACTACACTTCCGATTATGCATTTACTTACGCCGTCGCGTCGAACGATGCCAAGGCTCCTGCTTTCTGCAATGTATTTACTTATGCCGTCGCGTCGAACGATGCCAAGGCTTCTGCTTTGTTATATATGTAGAATATTTCGTTCAGTTACACACCCTGAACAATAGTATATGCATTTCTTTACGCCGCCGCTGTATAAAGCACAGGCTTCTGCTTATACTACATATATAGCACGTAAATGAGCGTTCAAATGAAGATCAAACTCCAAATCGCCCATGCGATTCCTTGACCACTCGTCGTTCAAGATTCTGCTTGACGAATGAAGCCCCTATTGGAAAGGCTTCGCTTTTTGGCAAAATGCTCTTTACGTAAAGACTAAGTCAATTACGTATGGCCTGGCTATGGCCCAGGGTTCCTGAAACCTTGATGGATGCAAAGTACGCACAACGGTGCGCATCCATTTCCCCGAATTAAGCGTGGCAATTTCCTACCAAATAGGAGAGATGCCGCTGAAATGGATAAAAGAAACGCACGCTTTCTCCGTAAAAGAGAGGAAGTGCTGCTGAAACTCCTGAAGAAGCTAATAATAGCTCAGAAAGAACGTAGCAGGATACTCTGACATATAGCAGAGTGCTACCCAGTTCATGATTTGCCCTCTACAACGTAGAAGGGTTCGTCGCACCACTGCCGGTAGAGCAGGGGAGGTGCTGACGAAATGGTCGGCAGAAGAGCTGCCGAAACCAATGGAACGACATAATGATGTCCGTTGATGGAACGATGCCAGATCGGCTCGTATCCTTGTGCCTGCAAGGGCACCTTGCTCGTAAGGGCCGCTGAGCCGGAGTAAAGGTTGTGCCTTGGCTAGGTTTGGACTCGTTGCGTAAAAATACGCCGAGTAGCCGATCTATTTAGATCGAGTCATATGCATGCTCATTGAGAACGGTTACGCAACCAGACTCGTAAGGGCCGAAGAGCCAGAGTGTGTTGTTTCCACCCAAAGAGGTGTGATGCTCGTGGTGGCCGAAGTGCCAAGAGCGGTGTTCTGCATGCATATGAATAAGACTTAAGGTCGCACATACCCCGTGGTTGAAAATCGTGTTAGGGGTACCCCCTCAGTAATGACTGTGTTGGGGGCGGACTGAATGGGGTCGGGTACATACTCCCGTAGTGCTGAAAGCACGGGCTGCCTAAATGGCATGCAGATTCTGTCCAAGTAATTGTAAGACTGGAAGACCCCTTCAGGAATTATGCTCACTGTGGAATGACAGTGATGGTACAGCCTTGAGTGACATGTATTTTACTTTGGACCTGATAGAGTCCACGATGGCCTCAGTCACTCATGGGTTTTGGGGTCGTGGTTATCCTTAAGATCTAAGGATTGAACCCAACTACTGCAAGTAGAGGATGCATCCGAATATGGGCCTAGTAGGGTTCTCCCAGTTGAAATACACTGCCCTACTATGGATAGGGTCAACAGGCCTCTGGGGTATCTAAAATACATAGAATAATCAACCCCGAGAACGTCGCGTTGGTGCCCGGACAATAGCTCTACCTGCGTACCAAAGGCGGGAGCAGTTAATTATCAAACAATGCATTAGTTCTAGGTACAGCGATGCTTTGAATGTATGAGTGGATGACGTGTTGAGTCGGTCCTGCATAACCTTTGTGAAGGTGTCATGTTCGGTATACTACTGGACCGACTGGGCAAAGACCCGTGTTGTATCCGCACGACTAAGCGAAGCTCGAGGAGTTGTCCTTAGATGCGTGGGATACGGATGTGCCAAGTATGAAGACTTGAGCTAGACATCACTTTGAGACCCAGAAGAGGTCATGGCTAAGTCGTGGAGACTTAAGCGGCTATTCAAATCACAGCTCTGAAAAGGCTTGCTCTAAGTCATGAGGACTCGAGCGGATGTTCAACTCATAGCCCTACGGAGGCTCTTGCGATATACGCTAAGTCTTGGAGGCTTGAGCATCGTTATTGCGCATTGCGACCCTGAGTGGTCATTATCGTACTTGAGTTGAATGGTTACATGATTGCATGCTTACCAGACCATCAGTGGTTCTGACCCCGTTTAATGGGGATTTCAGGTGTTGGACCTGTGTGGCGATATGCGGAGTAAGGCGGCATCGAGTTCCAGGGTTTCTCTAGACAGAGTTGTACTGCTCCCTTTTATTGAACCTTCACTGCTTTTCTAAGCAGTAGTGTTGTAATAAACATGTGTTTTCGATAAAATGGAACACTTTGGTGGTCAATGAGTTGCTTGGCCACATACCTGCAACGCGCTCGGAGTTTTCTAAAACTGACGACTCATTATCGTCTGATTCCGCTGCTAAAAGCTTTTCTAAATTCCGCTGCAAAGAAAAAAAAAAGAAATTCATGAAAATTTTAACTTAGCTTCGTTTTGGAAATCCGGGGCGTTATAAGAAGTGTAGCCGTCTCCAAGGCTTCCTCTAGAGTCGAGGGAGCACGCGTGAACACTCTCAGGTGCAAGGCTAACTTTAATCCACGAGCGAACTTCATCGCTCATTCCTTCTCGGTCACGTAGACATGAGGGCAGAAGCGCTCCAGGCTTCTGAACTTCGTGATGTAGTCCGCCAAGGTAGAGTTCCTCTGCTGAAGATCGAGGAACTCCTGCATCTTTCGGCTGCGCTCGTGGGTCGGAAAATAGGCCGCGTAGAAGACCTCTACGAACTACTCCCACGTAACTGCTCCACCTGCGAACTTAACATCCAAGGTGGTCGCCCACCACCTCTCGGCATCCTTCCGGAGCCGATACGAGCCAAAGTCCACTTTCCTGTCATCATTGACCTGCAGCACACGAAAGATCCGCTCGATCTCCCGTATCCAGTCCTCGGCCGCCTCGGGTGTGGACTTCCCATCGAAGGAGGGAGGGTTCATAGCCATGAACTGCTTATAGGGCACGACTGTCGCTGGAACTGGAGAGGGAGTAGGAACCGGAGTCTCTCGCTCCTGAGAGGTCCGCATGTTCTCTCCCATAGCATGCATGGCTTCGGCCTGCCTGCCCACAACCTCGGCCAGGTTGCTCACAGTGTCCATAATACGGTCACATCGCTTGCGCCAGGCCATCTTGTGCAAAAAGATGATACGTGTAAGCGATGAGACAAGTCAAAACATAATTTCATTACTTAAAAGCAGATGCATAGATATCTTCAGTACAAGCCAAAATTACCCTCTATAACAGGGTTACCATACATAAACCTCCGCAACAAAAGCAAAAACAAAGCAAGGCTTCAAAATGAACACTAACTCAGTGTTCCAACCACACAAGTTCACATATGAACAAACACAATCACCGTTGCCTACGAGTGTAGTAGTTGCGGTAGGTGTTCCGATTCCCGTATCGTCTCTGCACCGGACGAGGAGGAGAAGAAGGTGTGTACTTCGGAGAAACTGATCGAGAGTAGGAAGCTGGCGTGTACTCGGGAGAACCTGGTGCAACCTGTGTATCTCCCACTGGGTCAACTGCTGACTGTGCCTGACCGCCCTCAGAAGCCTCGTTCTCTTCGGTCTCGGCATTAACCATTATGAGTTCGTCGCCCAACTTACGCTGACACTCGATCTCAATATGCCCCCTAAAGCCACAATAGGGGCATATGCTCAAGGCACGAGGACAAATCTATCATGCATGATACTGATCACATCTCCCACAAGGAGGTGTCGGATTTGCAGGTATCCGGGCACTCCGCACAATCTGTTGAACCGCTTGATCGAGGGCCTCTGTGCCTCGAATCAAGTCGATAAGAGCTCCGAGCATTCGCTCATTTCTCAAATCAGCAGGCATCTAACAAGTTATGCAACTAATCAAGCATGCATAACTAAATACAACAGAAATCATTAAGAAGCAAATGAAAGCAATCATTCAGAACATACTTACAGTGCGATGGATGATGCACGCAGAAGTCTTGGACCACACTTATAAACCTGGCTCTGATACCAATCTCTGTGACGCCCCAAACCCGAACCTTGTAAAAACCCTTTGTTTTTTTAGCAAATTTTTTTTTTGAAGGATATCCAGAGTGAAAAACAACTAGCGGAAGTAAATGAGGGAAACAGGGGTAAAGCAAAGGCCGCAAGTCTGAGCGAGCCACAGTGAGAAAACCAAATCACAGTAGACAAGTAAAATATTCTTCATTTCCACAACAGTTACAAAGATACAAAAACGAGACTGGGTACAAAAAGGGACAGTCTCACAAAAAGGAGAGGTACAACCCCTCAAACCCCAAAACCAGAAGAAGCCCAAAATCTGCTGCAGAGTGTGGGTCTCAAGGCTTCTGCTGTGCGTCGTCGCACCGCGCTGCATCTACTCGTTACCTGTATCCCCATAAAACGGGGTCAGTACTCTTGCGAGCTGGTGAGTCAAACCATCCATGCATTTTCATTTTTAAGGAAAAACAGAAAGTAGGCAGCATGATACGAGTGTGCTAAGTACCAGACTATAACTATCATGATGAAACAGTTAGAAACATTTGAAATAAAAGTACAAGTGCGTGTCAGGTAGGTGCACGTGCCACATGACTGTATAACTATAAGTAAGTAACAGTGCAACCACTAAAGTAACAAAGCAGAAACTGAACAACAGAAAGTAGCAGCTAAAGTAACAGAGTAGGAACCAACCAACAGAGAGTAGCAACTGAACCAAAGTGTTTATTGCTCTAGAGTAACAACTACAGTAAGTCAGTCTATTTGGTTAGTCTTTATGTTCTTCTTTTTACCTGGTTCGGGTACGCAAAGAAAAACCCTCGAGTTCTGTGAGTCATGCACCCGGCGTCTGTTATTCATTTTCTAATGTGGTAACCGGGGATGCTACAGAATGAGAAAACCACCTGCGGGCGACACGCAGCCAGGAGAAACCTTTCGCAGGGGTAAAGGATTGCAATCCGTACTACTGTAGTAGCAAAGGTCCCTGTAGAGGGCAACCTTGACCTCCCTAACTTCGAGTGACTAGAGGTCAAAGGGCACATCGGCTCCTCAAAAGAACAAGTCGTAGTAACGACACGTCACTCGGGGCTGTACCATTCACCCTCTCCGTGGGTGACCAAATTGTGAATGTGGTGCGGCTGGTTTATCTTATTTAGGCTTAAACTTCCAGTCATACCTCCTCTCGAGGTAGTCGCGCCTCGTGGTCGCCAAACCTGTTCTCGTCGCAAAATTTTTCCCGTCTTCCCTTCCTTGTGGAAGAGAGAGGGAAATGCTTTCGCGATTCAAACTTGACCGGATTTTGGAAAATGATTTGAAATACTCGCCTTCGTTTTGAAAATTGTGGGAAAATCCATGGGATGGGGCTCGACCTGTCGGTACGAGGTTCGACCGTTCCTGCCGCCTTTAACAGGGGTAATCGAACCAAGGACCAAAATTGTGCTTGACTTAGTAAAATCATTGAAATTATGCTCTATCCTAAATGCACAGAGAATTCAGGCATGTGCTATGAGATTTTTGGAAAATGTAAATTGGAAAATATGATGTATGCTTAGAAAACATTTGGAGTTGAAAAGCATTTCTCAGGAAAAAGATGGAAATCAATCTCTCAGGAAACTCAGACGAAGAAGGTTTGAAATCTCGAGAAAGTTTATAAAGAGTTGGAAAATCTTGAAGAAGTGAGAATCTCGAGAAAATCTTGAGAAAGTTTATAAAGACTTAAAAAACCATGAAGAAATGAGAATCTCAGGAAAATTTTGAGAAAGTTTAGAAAGACTTGGAAAACCATGAAGAAATGAGAATCTCAGGAAAACTGAAGGAATTCTTGAGAAAAGATGATCATTTGAAAAGAAGAACACTTGTCAAGAAAACTTGGACTTTGAGAATTTTTTTAGGAAAATGGGGGAAAATCTATAGGAAGACTCATTGGAGAAGGCAATTCAGAACTTAGGAAATTGAAATCCTGAAAACATTGTCCTTGAAATCTCTGAAAATCGATTTTGATTCTTGAAAAAGATGAAAATTCCTTTTGAAAATAGATCTTAAGAAAATAACTTTTTAAGGAAAATCACGGGAAAACTTTGATTTGGGAAATCCAACTTCGAATATCATCATAGTTTCTTGAGAAATCGATTTCATGAAGTGAAAGTTTCTTGAGAAAATCATGAGAAAAACAAATGATGCAGATGATTTGAGTGAATGAATGCACTTTTGAAAAGATTTCTGAAAAATTTGTTGGAAAATTGTGGATTAAGCCAAAGTAAATCCTTCACATATTCTGACTGTGGCCATGAATATGTTCAGAGTTTACTTGAGTTAATTCACCATATTTTGAAAAATTGGAAATATGATGTGCATTTTTTAAAATAGCCTAAGAGTGTAGGCTCAATGTGACTGATAGAAAGATGATGGATCTGGGTCTCGTCCATATTCCGACTAGGGCCGTAAATATGGACTCCACCGAGTTCATCAACTCTCTAAGAGTTGGTGCACGTGCCATTCGTGTTCATCCACGGTGAATTTTGAAAATTTAGATATATGCATCATAGAATCAGGATAATATAGAAATCAAACTATATGAGATGCATCCTAATCCAAGCAATAAAAGTAAATATTATTCCAAGTTTGATTATTACATTTCTGTCATGAGTCAAAATAAATGAAATAAAAATACATAATGAAAAAGAATCAGCCTCCTCCAGACTTTCCTGCAAAATTGAGAATTAGTACAAGATAACCAAGAAAATGGATATATATACTATATACAACGAAGATATATATGTAGACATAGAAATATTTGAATTTATGATAAATGATATATGGTAATGAAGATTCACAAAAAGTAAAAGAAAAGAAAAATATATGTGATAACAAGTGCACATGAAGGGATATATATATATAAGTATATATATATATAAGTATATATATATGTATATATATATACATATATACATATATACATATATATATATATACATATATACGTATACATATAGGTAGATATACATACATATCAATATATATATACCTATAATAAGAAAATATACATATAAAGGAAAATTCCATATAATGGGTAAAATAAAAAAATACAAGTATATACAGTTTCTGTAGGTGATTTCACACAGCCGTATTTCTCAAATTATAATGTATTTTTCAATAAAAATGGGTATGGAGCTTCCCCATATACCAATAACAAAGCATGCCAAAGATGGTATATAGATCATGAACGGATATGGATATATTCATTCATGAATGTGACTAATTATCAAGACTGCAGACCTGCAGCAGAAAAATGGATACGTGCAGGAAATGATTTCCATAAGCCATTCACACCACCAAAATAGTTGATTTTCACATAGTCATTCACAAAGCCAATTACAGGAAATGATTTTCATAAACCATTCACACAGCCAAAATAGTTGATTTTCACACAGCCATTCACAAAACCAATTGCGAGGAATGATTTTCATAAACCATTCAAACAGCCAATTGCAGGAAATGATCTTCATGAGCCATTCACACAACCAAAATAGTTAGTTTTCACCCAGCCATTCACAAAACCAATTGCGGGGAATGATTTTCATAAACCATTCACACAGCCAATTTCAAGAAATGATCTTCATGAGCCATTCACACAACCAAAATAGTTAGTTTTCACCCAGCCATTCACAAAGCCAATTGCAGGAAATGATTTTCATAAACCATTCACACCACCAAAATAGTTGATTTTCACACAGCCATTCACAAAGCCAATTACAGAAAATGATTTTCATAAACCATTCACACAGCCAATTGCTAAGACATTTAGAAATAGTTGGCAAATAGGAATAGGTTGAAAATCAAATGTTCATTTTCATTGAAAACGAACACCAAGATCACACAGTCAAAAGGACTGATTATCAATGGTTTCTAACCTATTTCTCACGGTTTTTGAAGGAAAACCACTGATTTCAAATGATGCTCAGATACAATCTCATCAAACAGAAATTTTAGCAACAAAGTATGATCTTATAACTCAGACAGCTTCATCAAACAGAAATTTGGCATTAAGCTAAACAAAGCATGATATTGTAACTCAGACGGTGATATGCAGCCATAGTCTTAGCAAACAAAATTTTTTTTTTCTGCAATTTTGAAGCCTATTAGATGTTCAAAATAAATGCCATAAGCTATCATGTGTAGCATAATTAACATTAAGAACCGAATTACAAGAAACACACAGGAATGAACAAACAAGCATCTGGAATATCAGACAAAACAGAACATGCAATAATAAAAAGAAAAAAAAAATTAATTGACCCAATTACACAGTACGCACTAGATTTGCAGTGATCGTTCCAGCTGATCAATATTCTTTGACAGCAATCTTGTATTAATACGTTGATCCAGCTTGGGGATCTCCTGCAATTGATGGAGCTGTCATCAACAATGAAAGGGGCGATCTTCTTCTGCTGGACCTGTAATTCCCTGTTTCAAACACCCTGCAGGAAACAGATTGGGGGTCAACTTTTTGCAGCTGGGCTGAAAGGAATAGACAGCAGTTTGTAAAAGCTTCTGCTGGTGGAAATGAAGAAAAAGAGAGGTCCGCTGGATCCCCTATGGCTGGACTGAAGCAAGGTAGGGAGCTTGATGGATTGAAGAAAATGGGCAAAACGTTGGATTGAAGGTAAATGGTGAAAACACTGGCTGGGTTGTGGCTGGAATAAAGAAGGTAGGCGCTGGCTGGCTGGGCTTCCTGCTGTGGCTGGAATGAAGAAGGGGAAAACGTTGATGGAGGTCCTATTGTGGCTGGAATGAAGAAGGTAGGCGCTGGCTGGCTGGGCTTCCTGCTGTGGCTGGAATGAAGAAGGGGAAAACGTTGATGGAGGTCCTGTTGTGGCTGAAATGAAGAAGGGGAAAACGTTGATGGAGGTCCTGTTGTGGCTGAAATGAAGAAGGGGAAAACGTATATGGAGGTCCTGTTGTGGCTGGAATGAAGAAGGTAGGCGCTGGCTAGCTGGGCTTCCTGCTGTGGCTGGAATAAAGAAGGGGAAAACGTTGATGGAGGTCCTGCTGCTGAGCTGAAGTGGAGGTGAAAGGGGGAATGCTGGAGAGTTAGGGGAAAAGGAAAGGTGGGCTACAAATGCTGAATCTCTGCTACAGCTGAAGGATGATGGGCTGAAAGAGATGCAGTCGTTGGCTGGGCTGAAAGAAAGTGCAGGAATGGACGTCTTGCTGAATGATGTTTCCTTTTGCAGGTGGGCTGAAGAAGATGAAGACTTGGCTGGGCTGCGGCTGAGGATGGACTGAAGGAAAAACCACCAAAACCTGCTGCTTCCTCTGCTGCTGGGAAGAAGCCTCCTGCCAAAACCCAAAAAAACAAGAAAATCACGATTTTCTTCCCCTCCTTCAATCGGCCCAGGCCCATTTTTAAAGATTTTCCTTCTCTTTCAAAAGATCCAGCTTCCTTTCCCCTTTTGAACATTCGTTACCTTCGTTGATTTTTTTTTTTTTAAAACCGTAGCTTTAAAGGTAGCCATTTTCAAAAGAGCGCCTCCTGCCTTTTTTTCAAAAAAATATGTTTTATTTACCTAAGTTTTGGGTAAAATGATTTTTTTTTTAAAATATGCCTGTGGCGCCGTTTGGGCCGTTTCCTTTTACAATTTTAAGTAAGCAAATTAATAAAAGAAATAAAAGAAATAAAATAAATAAAAAAAATAAAAAAAATGAATAATGAAATAAATGAGAGGCTTTTATGGAAATGCCACCTCAATCCA
Source organism: Nuphar pumila (assembly GCF_984573655.1). Classification (NCBI taxonomy): domain Eukaryota; kingdom Viridiplantae; phylum Streptophyta; class Magnoliopsida; order Nymphaeales; family Nymphaeaceae; genus Nuphar; species Nuphar pumila. The sequence continues at coordinate 73,143,133 of NC_143252.1, read as the reverse complement.
CTTTTAAAATCCTTTTGAAAATAAAGTTTTGTTTTGTTTTTGCAAGTCTTTTATTTTCAATTGGGGTGCCACATGTGTGTGGGTCCACTAACTAAGATAAATAAATATTGAGGAATTAAAAAGAAAAATTTGCAAATTGGTGCGATCTCCGGGTGAATCCCGCTCCATTTATTTGAAAATAAAGACAGAAGAAATAAACTTCTTCTTTTTTTTGGAAATTTTTTATAACACGAGATAAAACTTTGTTTATTTTCAAGAATTTGGAAAAATTGGTTTTTCAGAGCAAAATATGGATAAAGTAAATGTAAAAAATTTTGTAAAGAGATTTAAAATCCTTTTTGCAAAAGCTTTGAGATAAAATCTTTAAAATCAATATCCAAATATCCAGATTGTTTTTCTTGAGAAAATTTTTGTAATTCAAAGTTCTGGGGGTAAAATGGGAAAGATTGGCAATTTTAAAAACTGAGGGTTTTAAAAATCAATTTTGAAAACCCAGGGTTTTAAAAATCAATTTTGAAAAGTTTAAAAATCAAATTTGGATTGACAATTTTGAAAATCAAGAGTTCTGGATCTCAAAATGACATGCTGTGCAGTGAAATGATGCAATGCTATATAAAGACATGTTCTATGAAATGTCACTCTAAGTTCGAACTTGGAAATTCTAGCTTTTTGTTCAGAAAAAGGATTTTGAAATTTTGCAATTTGAAGATTTCTCTGAACCTAAATATAGAAATTTTGAGGCTCAAGAATGAAATTTAGGACTTTCTGCAAGGTTCAATCTTGGAAAATGACCATTTTGCCCTTCATTACATCTGAAGAACTGAAATATGATGATTGAGGGCGATGCCAAGAAGGTGAGTGAAAATTTGGGGTGTTTACACCCGCGGGGCACGCAAACGAGGACTTGGCCTGCCCATTCACGTGCTCAGCCTCACACGGCCACCACGAGCACACCGCCTGTGAAGGCGATAATATACCATTTTATTTTTTGCCTAGGGTGACACGAACATGTGAGCGCATTCTCACAAACCCGGGCCATTGCCCGTAGACTCCAACCGAGTCTCAAGACCTCAATAGGTCATCAAGTGTCAAACCCTACAATAATTCCAGTTCCTTTCCAAATGTATGCCATGTCGAGTGTAAAGCACGCCTCTGGTGCCGTGTATGTTCGTCGATATACGAACGGAAATCAAACAGGGAAGCACTCGACATCTGGGCCAGTGACATACTTGTCAAAACGTGCCGGCTTGCACGTACGAAACCCGAACAACTCACACAGGTGTAAATTCGTCCAAAAACGCGTGCAATTATCATAACGCGGCAGAATCTCACGTAGCGACGCCATCTGTTAGGGATCTTTCGCGAGTCCGACACTCACGAGTGTCAAGGGATAGAATTCGACCTAATCCCATGCTAATGGGAATAACATTGGCATGTCCAGAAGCGCGGTCCGCACGACTGGGGCACGAACGCAACCGAAACCTGAAAGGTCCGTAGAACTGGACAACCCTATGCGAGCATGTGTCGCAACACCGCTTGCAACCCATCCGCACTGCCTCCCTTACGGGGCTGTGGGGTACGAGCAACCAAAGCCTAAAACAGCGACATGTGTTGCTTGCAAGCGACGCATTCCGCCAATAAGGCTCGACATTGCCTAACGACGCGGAAGGGTAAACGTCGCCACGGATGAGTTCCTGTGGAACTCCATGGGGTCGTGCCAACCTTGTTGCTACCCGTAAGGGGTTCAGACCCCGGGTCGGAGCACTCCAAGGGGGTTGCCCAAATGGTGGCAAGGCTACCGGGTGCCCTAACACCCGGTGCCGCCCTGGTGCCAATGGGGGACCAACACCCGGAGGGCTGAACAAGTGTCCAGGCTATGGGGGCCCTACCACCCTTGTCTGAGCCCAGCGGTAGTCCAAGTGGGGCTGACAGCCACAATGGCTTCAACCCACGCTGGCAAACCCGGGTGTGACAACACCCGGCTAAGCCTAGAGCGCCCGCAAGGGTGCTAGGCTTAGCCCAGGGCCCAACGGCCAACCAAGACCTCAAGCGAGGTTTGGTCCACACATGACCAGACCTAGCTGGGTCACGAAAACCCCCTGGTCTGAACCCAACCGTGGGTTCGGACTAGGGTGTTGGGCCTTAGCCCACACCCTTGAGGGTCTAACCCAAGCACACCACCAAGTGGGTCAGCCCCACTGATCTGGTCTGGGCCCTATTGGCCTAGGCTCAGCCGACTGCAAGGGGGCAGGGGCACAAGGGGGCGTGCTCCACGGGCACCCCTGGTCTGGCCCAAGAGTGGGTCCAGACCAAGGCACCCAGCGGGTGCATGCCAGCCCACAAGGGGCGCCAAAGGAGGGACCAAGGTGGGGCGCCCACCTGGGGTAGGTGGCGCCATACCAAGGTGGTGGTCTGGACCACCAAGGGTCCAGACCCAGCCTGACTACCCCAGCAACTGAGGTTGCTGGGGGCAGGCCACGCCTGGTTTGGCCCAGCCATGGGTCCAGACCAGGCCCACAAGGGGCCAGCGCGCCACCAAGTGGTGCGCCCAGCACCAAGCCCGGGTGCTCTAAGCACCCGGCCCCAGGCTGCACAGCAGCCAACCAAGTCAAGGGGGGGGGGGGGGGGGGGTTCAGCCACCTACTACAGACCCTGATCTGTAGCATCTGGCTCAACCCAACCATGGGCTGAGCCAGGCAGCACCTACCTGGCGCGCCTACTAAGTGGGTGCGCCAAGGAGGTGGCCCGGGTGCCACGCGCACCAGGCCTTCTGCTGCCATTAGGCAGCGGCCAGGGGCAAAACATGGAAAAAGGGGCCCATACAGGCCCCTGGTTTGAGCCAAATGGTGGCTCGAACGAGGGCTGTAGCCCTGACCCTGCAGGTCAAACACTAAACCAAAACCCCCGGGTGCTAAGGCACTGGGTGGTGCCTTTGCTGCTAACCAAGGAAGGGGGGGGGGGGGGGGGGCTCACCCATGGTGGGCTCACCCATGGATGGGTCCGCTTTGGGTGGGTCTGGGTCCAGGATGGCCCAGACCACCCTGCCAACCGTGGGCTGCAGCACGAGCTGCAGCCAGCCCAGCCTAAAAAAGGAAAAGCCGGACTGACCAACTTTGGGTCAGTCCGGGCCTTACTTCAGGGCCTGCAACGGCCCAACCCACCAGCTGTGGGCTCGGCAAGGTCATCAAAACGACCTGGGCTGGCCGTGCAAAGGCTCAGCTCAGCGCCCTACCAAGCACCAGCCCCAAAGGGGCGTTCTACCACTATTGAAAAAAAAAAAAAGGAAACAAGCATGGACAAGAAAACACAAATTTTTTTTTTTGAAACCATAGTTAAAATGAAAAAGGGAAGGGGGAGCTCACCTTGTGCTGGGTTGGCCCAGCTGAGAAACAGCACCAAGGGGGAGGGAGAGAGAGTAGAAGAGGGAGAAGAAGTTGGAGAAGAGTGGAAGGAGAGAGAGGGTGTCGACCCTCTCTCTCTTCCCTTCCCTTGCTTAAAAATGGGGAGAGGAGATGGGTGGTGGGGAGTGAAGGAGGGGAGATGTGTGGTCTCCCCCTCCCACGCCCCACCCTACTCTAAAGACCCTAGGGGGGGGGGGGGGTCTAAGGTACCAAGTACCTCCCAACCACTCCTCTTAATCTAAGAGGAGTGGTTGGCCTTGACCATTCAAGGTCAAGGTCAAGGTCTACCACAAAAAAAAATCGCCCCTCTTCTTTTCTTTTCTTTTCTTTTTTTTATATATTTTTTTTTGAAAGGTGTAGGGGCTACCCCCTAAGTGGGGCCCAGCCTACTCCCCATAAAACGTGGGCTGAGCCCACCCACTTTACAAAATGCCTTTTTAAGGCCCCATAATGAAATTTTTCTAGCTTTTCAAAAATCTTCATTTGAAAAGAGGTTTTTTGTAAATATGTTTTTCATAAGCCTTTAAAAGGGATATGGGCTAAGGTGGAGCCCATGCCAAATCTTTCTAAATACCAAAACCCACCCCATGTAAAAGTATTTTCAAAAACCCTCTTCTAGGTTTTTACTAAATTGCGATTTACTTCCTCTTTTTTGTAAAAAGTCAATGAAATGAGTATTTTAAAGATCAAGACTTTAAATTACATTATGTGAATTAAGATTTAAGCTTTCCTAAAGTATATTTAATTTCCCAATTACGGAGAAAATGGGCCTCGGTATGACTCATAATTATTGATGTACCCCTATTTTGCCAAAATCCGTGAAATAACGAGATATTGCTCTCGTTTAAAACTCTAAATTTGGAGCGAACCCATGTGAATACAATATAAATATAATCTACAAATATTGAGGTTTGATTCATCGCGGTTTGCCCCGAATCGCCTCGTAGAGCAAATCTACGCGATTCAGAACCTCAGAAAGCGATAATTGCCAAAATTACGAGTATTGCTCGTGCCGAAACAAGAAATTTTCCAACAATGAAATATATCTCATTTAAAATTCTTCAGAAAAACAGTGGGGCTTACACCTTGTACATGTCATGATGTGTCAAATCCATGGAGTTATGGGACTCGTATCATAAGCGCACATGCAGCCCCATGAGCTGTATCCCAAAAGCTCGCTAACAAGGATACTAAGCGTGATGAAAAGGGAAAAATCCCGGCTGCTGGGTGGGAATCTGTCCAAGACAGACCCACAACCAACCTGCCACAACGGTGCCATGGGGCACCACGCGCACACAGCAGATCCGATATGGGCAGCACTGCTGAACCGAACTGTGGCAGCAACCACAACGAGGTGACAACAAGCAACTTGTTGCTGGGAACGAACCGAAAGAAGAAGACAACAATCTATGCTGTCACACAAATCGCAAGAGCCGAACACTCTGGACCAGGGAAAGTCCATGTGCATAGGTCTTCAGCAAGCGAAAGACAGCCCAGATCTGGACTGTTTAGTCCAGACCCACGCCGAGCTGACTCAAACAATGACGAGGTCGGGACTAGGCATCCAGACCGGGCATGGCTCAGTCACCAAAACCAGTCCAGGTCTGGACCGACCGGTCTAGACCATGTAGGGCATGCTCAAACTTGAGCACGGTCTGGACAGAGTGTCCAGACCCCAAACTAGGCTCAGCCAGCACCAAAGGGAGGGGCGCAATCCTACTGCCTGCACCCAGCTGCAGCCTAATAGCCGCATGGCTGTAGCAAGGCCGTGAACCCCAAGAACAACATGAAGGGCCTAACACCCAAATCGAGCTCAGCTCGAGACAGGCCTTTGATAGGTCTGGACCATATTCGGTCCAGACCATGTCAGGCCATAGGAGAACCTGACCCACACCAACCCACACCAACCCAAGTTGGTGGGCTCGGCTAAGGGTCACGTCGACCCAACAGGGTAAAAAGAAAGGCACCCAGGCTGACATGTTTGTGGTCGTCCTGGGGGTCACCCATATGCAAGATGCGTCCAAAAATTCTGGACGCCCAACAGAAAAATAAAGAGGGGAAAAAGAGGATGGGGCTCAGCCCGACCAACCCAGGCCAGCATCGCCCGAACCCAAGAGGGTCGACCCAGCAGGGTATGGCTGCTGAGCATGGGGTCGGTCTAAGGCCTCCTTGCCTAACGAGCATAAACTTGGCAGCACGGATTCACTGCCATAACAGGGCAGAACTGTGGCTGCCATGAATCAAGCCAATAATGATAAATGGTGCATGAAATTCCATGGAAAACAAGGGCAAATCTGAAACTAAAATGATCTCGTGGCGTGACTACTACATTGCATAACGAGAATGCATGCAAGCATGCTCTATAAAATCCACAAACATGATGCATGCAAGTATATTCAATGAAATCAACAAATGTTAAATAAAAACAGAAATGCTCTCAAGCCAACAACGACTATATGGCATAACGAGGAAAAACAAATGCATGCTCAACCGAAAACCCACATTCTTGGATATGTGTAATAGAAACTCACGAAAATGCAAGAACACATAGAAACTTGCTCAATCAAAACCCACAATAAGATATGTGAAAGAGAAACTCACTTTTGAGGCTTTCAAGAATGGTGGAAGAGGTACTAGGGTGGAGGAGCTTCAGCTAACGTGGTGCTTAGCACCCACACTCACTCACTCTCACGGTTTTGGAGAAGAAGGGAAGGAGAGAGAGACTCCAAAAAAAAATCGCCCAACAAGAAATGCCCTCTCTCTCTCTCATCATGCCTTAAATACTTAGGGCTTCTAGATTGGACGACTGAGATCTAAAGAGGGAAGATGGAGGGCTGGGGTGCTCCACGCCCCCCCATAGCCGCCCATACTTCCAATGAAAATCTTCTTTTTGAATCCTTTAGAAATTCTTTCAAAAAATGTCATGGAGAAGGTTTTGAAAAAGCATTTAATGTTTGAGAAATTTACAAGGGATGCCCAAGGCTTGCCGCCCCATCCAGCCAACCGATTTTCACTATTTGAAAACCTTCAAAAGAATCACCAAAAGGCCATGGGGCGTAGCCCCATGCCTTCTCTCTTTGGAAAACCGCCCCTCATGATGAGCTCTAAGCCTCATCATGAGGCCTTGACACAAGAGTATGGTCAATCGTGGCCCTCTTTTTCCAAGCCATGCACTCTTTTGCAAGAATGCCACCCAGCTGGTCCACCATGATTAAAAACGTCCACTAGAGGGGGCACCACATGGGTTTGGGCCACCTCTAGTCGATCCGGATCCAAATCAATAATGCACTATTTAAAACAATGCTCATTTAATTCTTTTAAATATAAAATTGACTTCAATAAATCATTTATTTATTTTCAAAACCTTAATTGACATGGAATGCTCAATGCTTCTTTGAGCAATTCTCCTTCGTTTGCGAGAAACACACTCATTACGACTTGCGGACTATCGCTAAGCAATTCTCGTAATTCATATGCACTGACGGAGTTTTTTAGTCGTATTGGTCTCAAATTCGGAGACAAACTATACAGATATATAATAAACTTACCTTTAAATTTTTAGAAGCTAATTAATCCAGAATTAGGCTCTTCTTACTCATACATTGTACTTACGCGATTTTCGGGTCACGCGCACAAAGCTGAAATACAAAGCATAATCAATTTATATATATAATTACGTGCTATAGCCTCATAACCATATGAAAGTACACATATCAACTCTATATAATAGTAAATTCTTCAAAAAATTTAGTGGGTCTTACACTGCTAGGTCCACCAAGAGTCTTGGTCTGAACTCACGGTTCAGACCAGACCCTTAGATAAATCGGGTAAGCCCAGAATGGGCTGCTAAGGTGGCTAACACCCGGCGCCACACCATCAGAGGCCAACGCTCAAGGCAACCCGTATAGGTCTGGTCCTCCGGACCCGACCTCAATAGGGCTAAGACAAAAACGGTCTGAACTTGTGGTTCAGACCAGCTACACCGCTAGAACCAAAAGCCCAAGAGCCTTCCGGATGCGGCCAACACCCGGCGACACCATAGCACCCAGGCCGAACAGAAAATGATGGCCCACGGATCTGGTCCACTAGACCAGGCCACAGGCGTCTAGACAGACTCTGGACTGGACCCGTGGTTAAGTCCAGACAGACAAGATAAGGGGGCATTGGTCCGAGCAGGAAGTGACCCGGGTGCGCCTAGCACCCGTTGGTCCCCTAAGCACTAGGGCCAGGATGGACAGAGTGGGGACTCAACTCTGGTTTCATGAACCAGGCCTTACGTCCCAACAAGGCAACCTGGTCTGAACCCTTGGTTCAGACCGAGCACTGCGGTGTGACAGCGACCGAGACTGGGTACTTGACCTGTCTGACGTCCCAAGTGTGTCTAACACTCTGAAACCGGCGCCCACAAGAGAAGAGGGTAAACGGTGGCTGGGAGCCCCTGGTAGGGTTTGTCCCAACAGATGAACAGGCCAGCCGAGTCCCTCATCCTCCAAGAAAATCCAAAACAAAAGATTAAAAACAAACATGGACTCTTACACACTATCCTAACGATGCCAACATAAGAAATGCAATGGAGGGGCTAAACAAGTTGCGGAAAACCCATGCTGAGAACAAGAACGTAAAGAGAAGAAGACTCTATAAAAGACAAAGGGTCTGTATATATTTTTTTTGAATAGTCGTCACACATTTTTTTTTCTATACCAAATAAAGTATTCCATCACCTCTTTCTCCTTTCCGTCCATGGAACACAAAGAGATGGAAATTCCAATATCAAAGACGTGTAAGAAAGGAAGAGATTCAGAAATACACCTTGAGCCATGCAAGCAAGCATTGCATTGGGCTTCTCTTGGCTTCATGTTCCACGCATGCTAAAAAAAGAATTCTCAAGGAAAAATGAGTATATTTAAATGCATCTTCACCTCGCAAGTCCGGAGGAAGAAAGGAGGTCACGGCTGCAAGGTCCTCCTTCAACAAGGGCTGAACAACACCCCACGGCTGGAGAGTGTGAGAGAAGAGAGAATGGGAGAGAGAATAAGAGAGAGAGAGAGAGAGAAAGTTCAAAGAGAAAAAATCGCCCCTTTGGAATTCTCGATTTTTCCAATGGGCTCTTAAATGTTGGTAGGTGTAAGATGGATGGTGGGAATTCACTCCACCAAGATGAGGGGCTGAGAGTGGGTCACGGTTTCCCACTGCCGCCCAGCTCCTCCAACCGGCATTGAGGATTTGAAAGGCCCCATAAAGCTTTCAAGGGTGCCATGGGGCTGCCGCCCCATGCATCCAATGAGGCGCCTCTAGCCTCATTATGAATCTTCTTGGGAAGAGCCCTTGGGATTTTCTTGAATCCCAAGGCCAATGACTCTATAGTCATTATGGTCTCACGCCCCTTCCAAGAGGGGATGGTCGACCACCCCTCCTCTCTTCCTACTTACTTTATCCTTATTAGTTTTTTTTTTTTTTTGTTCTTATTTTGGGTAGGGCCAATCGTGGCCCTCCCTTGAATTTCGTTTTTAACTCTTTTACAATTCCGCCATCATTTCAGTTGGTCAACATGACCAGCTGGTCTCATGGCCAAGGTCGTCCCAAGGCCAACCTATGTGGATCACCATAGCTTGGTCGACCCTTGACCAACAAGGAAAAAAAATCAATCTTTTTACCGATATTATTATTAAATGAATTTTAATTGTTCTTCACCATGTATATTTATTTTTATTTTATATTTTTAATGTAATTAGCATTTCAAAGCCTAATCAAGAGAAAGACCTCTATGAACGAAATGGGTCTCGTTCGGGCCCTCGCTATGTCACTAAGCGATCTCCCATAATTCACATGCACTGAAAAGGTTTTTTTGTCGTTTGGGCCTCAAATTTAGAGACAACCCAAATATACATATTATAAACTTGCCCTAAAAATTTTGGAGGTTAATTCGTCATAGATTTCCCTCAATTGTTATTTATTGTAAACTTACGTTATTTTTTACTCGTATCTCTACGTAGGTATAAATATGGAAGATTGTAAAATAAACAAGAATTTTCCAATCACTACACAATTCGCGTAATATTACCTTAAAATTAATCATAGACCTTACAGTTATACTGGGGCATTTTTTTTATTATTTCATGAAAATTCATTTTCTAGAAAACCTGTTTGCAGGTAGGATCAAATAAACTCTTCCTCTTTCTCAATTTTATCAATTTTCATTAATCTTTTTCAGTTTTATTAATTTTTATCCTTCTTTATCAATTCTTATCATTTTTTCATCAATTTTATCAAATTTTGTCAATCTTTAGTAATTTTCCCACTCAGGTTAAGGGATAAACCTGAATTTTCCTGCTCAGGTTAAGTGATAAACCTAAACCTCATCTCGCGAGGTCCTTCTTCCTTCAGGATAAGGGATAAACTTGAAGTCTTTCATCATTTTTCAAGCGTCATCAATTTTCCACCAAATTTTACCAATTCTTACCAGATTTTTTGTCCATCCTTGTCAATTCTTTATCAATTTTTATTCTTAATCAATTTTATCAATTCTATTGATTCTTTATTGATCTTTATTAATTCTTTTGATTCATCAACTTTTTATCAATTTTATCAAATTTTATCAATTTTTATTCTTTTCCCTTTCAGGTTAAGGGATAAACCTGAATCATTTTTCATAATTTCCTCAATTCTCATCAATTCTATTCAATTTTTCTTTTTATCTTTTATTTTGAAAATCTGAGTTTCGACCCAAGTTTTTCCCTTTTATCTTTCGTTTGAAGTTCCGAGTTTCGACTCGGATTTCCTTTTGGATCCAATGCTCGTGTTGGAACCAATCATTGCTTCAAAAATTCGAGTTTTCAAACTCGGGTTTTTCTTTTATCTTTTATTTTTAAGATCCGATTTCCGACTTGGATTTTCCCCTTTTATCTTTCGTTTGAAGTTCTGAGTTCCAACTCAGACTTCCTTTTGAATCCAATGCTCATGTTGGAACCAATTGTTTCTACGAAAATTCGAGTTTTCAAACTCGGAATTTTCTTTTATCTTTTATTTTGAAGATCTGAGTTGTGACTCGGGTTTTCCCCTTTTATCTTTTGTTTGAAGTTTCGAGTTCCGACTCAGACTTTCTTTTGGATCCAATGCTCGTGTTGGAACCAATCGTTGCTTCGAAAATTCGAGTTTTCAAACTCGGGGTTTTCCTTTTATCTTTTATTTTGAAGATCTGAGTTCTGACTCGGGTTTTCCTCTTTTATCTATCGTTTGAAGTTCTGAGTTCTAACTCAGACTTCCTTTTGGATCCAATGCTCGTGTTGGACCAATCGTTTCTTTGAAAATTTGAGTTCAAAACTCGGGTTTTCCCTTTTTATCTTTTTCTTTTGAAGTTCTGGGTTCTGACTCGGACTCCCCTTTTTAGATCCAATGCTCGAGTTGGGCTATTTTTCTTTTGAAAATCCGGGTTCTGACTCGAGTTTTCATTCCCATTCAGGATAAGGGAAAATTCTAAGACCACTCATAGGAGCACCAATGCTACCTGTGAGAATTCTTTTACAAGACAATTTTCATCAATTTTCTCAATTTTTCTCCATTTTTATCAATCTTCCATCAATTTCTATCTCTTTTTCATTAGTTCTCAATTTTATTCACCCCAATTTAGGATAAAGGGTTAATCCTAAAAATCAGACCACATACAATTAACTATGATGGTCTTCTTCATTACAAGTCAAATAATTCAATCCTTGAACTGGTCATTCTCAGAACTCTCGATCCTAGATCCGGCCCTCGCTCTGGCAAATTTACAATATTCGATCTTCTCATTAAAGCTTTATTTTTAAAACCCGAGTTCTGACTCGGATTTCCTTCTCTCTTTTTCAAAAACCCAACTCTCAGGTTGGTCCATCTTTCTTTTTAAATATCCGAGTTCCGACTCGGATTCTTCTCTCTTTTTCAAAAACCCAACTTTCAGGTTGGTCCATCTTTCTTTTTAAATATTCGAGTTTCGACTCAGATTCTTCTCTTTTTTTTAAAAACCCAACTCTCAGGTTGGTCCATCTTTCTTTTTAAATATCCAAGTTCTGACTCAAATTCTTATCTCTTTTTCAAAAACCCAACTCTCAGGTTGGTCCATCTTTCTTTTTAAATATCCGAGTTTCGACTCAGATTCTTCTCCCTTTTTCAAAAACCCAACTCTCAGGTTCGTCCATCTTTCTTTTTAAGTATTCAAGTTCCGACTCAAACTTTGTTCTTTTTCAAAAACCCAACTCTCAGGTTGGTCCATCATTCTTTTTAAGTATCCGAGTTCTGACTCGAACTTTGATCTTTTTCAAAAACCCAACTCTTAGGTTGGTCCATCATTCTTTTTAAAATATTTGAGTTCCGACTCGGACCCTTTTCTTTTTCAAAAACCCTACTGCCAGGTTGGACCTTCATCTAAAATCCAGCCTTCTGGTTGATCCCTTCCAAATTTCAAGCTTCAGGTTTATTCTCTTCAAAAGTCATTCTTTCCTCTTCTGGTTAAGGGATAAACCTGAGCTTCTTATTCAGGATAAGGGATAATCCTGAAACCATTTATAAAAGCACGCGCAGTCTTCTATAATGGTCCTTCCAATTCTAGTTTAATACTGGTCCTTGAGCAAATCCAATTCTCATGTTGGTCTTTTCAAATCCAGTCTAACACTAGTCCTTCATCAAATCCAATTATCACGTTGGTCCTTCCAAATCCAGTTTAATACTGGTCCTTGAGCAAATCCAATTCTCACATTGGTCCTTTCAAATCCAGTCTAACAGTGGTCCTTCATCAAATCCAATTATCACATTGGTCCTTCCAAATCCAGTTTAATACTGGTCCTTCACCAAATCCAATTCTCACGTTGGTCCTTCCAAATCCAGTCTAACACTGCCTTCATCAAATCCAATTCTCATGTTGGTCCTTCCAAATTAGGTCTAACACTGGTCCTTTATCAAATCCAATTCTCATGTTGGTCCTTCCAAATCTAGTCTAACACTGGTCCTTCACCAAATCCAATTCTCACATTGGTCCTTCCAAATCCAGTCTAACACTGGTCCTTCATCAAATCCAATTCTCATGTTGGTCCTTTCAGATTAAGTTTAACACTGGTCTTTCATTAAATCCAATTCTCACGTTGGTCCTTCCAAATCCAGCCTAACACTGGTCCACCAAATTCAATTCTCACGTTGGTCCTTCCAAATCCAGTCTAACACTGGTCCTTCATCAAATCCAGTTTAATACTGGTCCTTCACCAAATCCAATTATCAAGTTGGTCCTTCAAAATCAAGTCTAACACAATCCTTCATCAAATCCAATTCTCATATTCGTCCTTCCAAATCCAGTTTAACACTGGTCCTTCATCAAATCCAATCCTCACATTGGTCCTTCCAAATCCAGTCTAACACTCGTCCTTCATCAAATCCAATTCTCACGTTGGTCCATCCAGATCTAGTTTAACACTGGCCCTTCATCAAATCCAATTCTCACGTTGGTCCTTCCAGATCCAGTTTAACACTAGTCCTTCACTAAATCCAATTCTCATGTTGGTTCTTCCAAATCCAATCTAACACTGGTCCTTCACCAAATCCAATTTTCTCAAATTGGTCATTCAAAATTTCAATGTTTACATTGGTCCTTCAAAATTCCAAATTTCACAAATTGGTCCTTCAAATTCCAGTTTTACACTGGTCCTTCAAAATTCCAATTTTTACACTGGTCCTTCAAATTCCAATTGGTCTTTCAAAATTCCAATGTTTATATTGGTCCTTTAAAATTTCAATTTTCTCAAATTGGTCCTTCAAAATTCCAATGTTTATATTGGTCCTTCAAAATTCCAATTTTACACTGGTCCTTCAAATTCCAATTGGTCCTTCAAAATTCCAATTGCACAAATTGGTCCTTCAAAATTCCAGTATTTACATTGGTCCTTCAAATTCCAATTGGTCCTTCAAAATTCCAATGCTTACATTGGTCCTTCAGAATTCCAATTTTCTCAAATTGGTCCTTCAAAATTCCAATGCTTACATTGGTCCTTCAAAATACCAATTTTCTCAAATTGGTCCTTCAAATTTCAATTTTTACACTGGTCCTTTAAAATCCAGTTTTACACTGGTCCTTCAAATTCTAATTGGTCTTTCAAAATTCCAATGCATACATTGGTCCTTCAAAATTCCAATTTTCTCAAATTGATCCTTAAAAATTCCAATGCTTAAATTGGTCTTTCAAAATCCCAATTTTCTCAAATTGGTCCTTCAAAATTCCAATGTTTACATTGGTCCTTCAAAAATTCCAATTTTCTCAAAATTGGTCCTTCAAAATTCCAATGTTTACATTGGTCCTTCAAAATTCCAATTTCCTTAAATTGGTCCTTCAAATTCCAATTTTACACTGGTCCTTCAAAATTCCAATTTTTCAAATTGGTCCTTCAAATTCCAGTTTTACACTAGTCCTTCAAAATTCCAATTGCTCAAATTAGTCCTTCAAACTCCAATTTAACACTAGTCCTTTACCAAAATCATTTATCAAAATCCATTTAGTTGATCCTGCCAAATCCAGTTTTTACTAGTCAAGTTTTTCAAAGTCTAAAATTCTTACATTATTTATTCTGAATTTCAGCTTAAGGTCCTATCAAAATCTATATTGAGTGATTATTTCACAAAAGATTCTCAAAAACTTTGCCAATTTGCTAAAAATATATGTTGATTTCAATATTTTATTGCATAAAAGAATCAACTTAGATTACCTCTAGTATTCTTTTCAAAAGAGTGAAGCTTTTTACGAAAAGAGTAAAATTCAAATCTTCTCTCTGTTGATCAACTAAAAGGATGTAAGAAATATCCTTGGTATGATTAGCGAAAGAAATATTCAATGATGTTGAAAAGCAAGAAGTGAATCGATATTGATCATAGCTATGGCACATGTTTAAAGATGATTTTTTGGCAATCAGGTAGTGAAAATATCCTGAGCGATAAAAAAAATTCACTCAATCTATATCTCCTCATTCATTTAAGCTGCAATCAAATATCTACAAAAGGGATCTCTCAATTGTCATCAAGTTGAAGACGAATATGCGAGCTAGACCCCCAAGGCCAAAGAAGATTTGGATCATCTCCGAGATGAAGGAGTTTGTGATGGATCCTTCCAATGAAAGTTCAGATCACCGTCAAGATGAAGGCGACTGCGGTGAACCTCCCGACAAACCCTAAAAGATATTTGATTTCTGCTATCATCTAAAGATTTTTGACCAATGAGCCAATATCTTCACTATAATTCCTAAGACAAAGAAGGATCGGAGCATCTCCAAGATGAAGGAGTTTGTGACGTACCCTTCTCATAAAAAAAAAGAAAAGTCAGAATATCTCCAAAATGAAGAATGATGTAATAAACTCCTCGCCAAAAACTCAAGAAAGCTCAATGTCTCAAAAGAGTGTTAGAAAGATCATTATGGGAAAAGCCCCAGGATATCAAACTGCCAAAATTGCTAGAAATCTTTTCTTATGCAAAATCCTTTCATCAAAATCTTTTCACTGCTTGCTTTTATAAAATTAAGAGTATTTCTTCTCTATTCATATCAAGGAAATGGATAACTTCCTTGAAGAAACTCAACATCATAAAAAATTGAATCTGACTTTGGAATCTGGGAAGTTAACCTCATTTTCAAGGAAATACTCTAGGTAAAAAGAGGAAATATCTTTCACACATAGGTGTACAATTTCAAGCATTTGAATCAACTATAATTTCATCTTGTTGGCAAAATTTTTTGGTTATCCAAAAATGAAATAAATGCTCAATATCTATTTTGATGCAACCTAGCGTTGTTTATATTTGTCAAAGAGAGTTGCCTCATTCTGGTGAGGTATTTTTCACAGTCCCATCATGGTTTTTCCCCATCAAGGAATCTATGTTTTGTATATCCATTCAAGTAAGGATTGCCTAAACCTTGTCTCACGAGGTATTTTTCAAAACTGTCCCATCGATATTTTTCAAATATCTTTGTCCCATCCAGGTTAAGGGCTAAACCTGAGTCTTTTCAAAAATTCTTATTTTTGTCTCAGCCATGAGACTTCTTTAAAATCTCTCCTTTTTACCATTTTTGGATATTCATCCCAAAGTCCCATCACGATTCCTTCAATTTCTTCTGTCCAAATTATTTTCATTCTCGAGGATTTCATTTTCTTCCCAAAACTTTTTAGGATAAGGTATCAAACCTGAGAATAATGTTTTACAAAATAATTCTTTTGCACCCAATTCAGACCTCCTGACTGGGGCATTTTTAGAAAAATTTGGTGTGTTTTCTTTGCCGCTAAGCTCGGCTTTCAAACCAGCTTAGCAGCAAATAGGGGCAAGTTTAAAATGAACTTTGAATTTGAATTTGATTCTAGAATTTCAAAATTGAGATGGAACTTGAAAAGGAATTGAATTCCAAATTTAAAGTTTAAAATCAGAATGAATTTTTTTTTGTTTTTTTTAAGAAATCCAGATGAGATTTGAAAAATGGAATTGGGTTTTGGAATTTGGATTCAGAGTTTGAAATTGGGAATTTCAAGATGTAATTGGATTAAGAATCTGGAATCCAGGATAGAATTGGATTTGAAATCTGGAATCCAAGACGAAATTGGATTTGAAATCTGGAATCCGAAATGGAATTGGATTTAAAAATCCAAATGGAACTTGAAAATAGAGTTGGATTTCAAAAATCCAGATGAGATTTGAAGATGGATTTGGATCTAGAAAATCCTGATTTTGATTTTTTTGTATTTTGATCTTGAATTCAGAGAATAATCGATTTTAGAGCTAACCTCAAAACTTTGATCCTTGATTTCAGAGTGATTTGAAGATTAAAAACTTAGAAGATTTTAAAAGAACTTTTGGGAATTTGAAATGAAGAATAGAAGACTTGATTTTCGAAATCAGGGGATGAAATTCAAAGTTGAACTGAACATTGAAATTCAATTTGAATTGATTTTGAGATTGGATTTTGAATCTTGGAAATGAATTTAGAATTTCAAAGTTGAATTGAACTCTGAAATTTGATTTGGAAATTGAATTTTGAATTTAGAGATGAATTTGAAATTTCAAAGTTAAATTGAACTTTGAAATTGGAATATTGAATTTTGAATTTTGAAATAGAATTGAGAATATGAAGTTGAATTTGAATTTATGAATAAGAATTGAAGATTGATTTGAGAAATGAGGAAGATATTTGAAGAATTATCTCAAAATTACTTGGATTTTGAAGATATTTTGAAATAATTTGAAAGAATGATACAATTTTATCCTAAATAATGAATGAATTAAAGAATTTGAAATTGGAATTTGAAAACATATTTCATTCTTTAAATGAATTGAAATAAGATTGAAGATATAATACATTTATGACTATGGTCATGAATGTATTATAGGATAATTGATCAGGCATATATTTCAAAGAAAATTAACATTAAAATATGCATGATTTTATGAAAAAATGCTTTTAAAACCCAACTTTATGCTAGTTTTCATTAAATGAGTTAAAATAATTTCAAAATAGAAAATGTATGAAAAATAGCTTTAGTTGTACATATTTTAATGTTTGATATTAATTTAGTTTTAGTTTTCATTAAAAAATAAAAAATAAAAATAAAAAAAAATAAAAAAATGGAGAAAATAGTTTTATATTGTTAATAAAATCATTTTAATTGTTTGTTTTTTTAGAAAAGAAAAATAAAATTATATAAATAAGTAGAATAGTTTTATTTTGAGTTTCTTTATAAATAAAAAAAAAGTTTTGTTTGTAACTTTTTGAAAATTTTTCTAATAAACCATAAACCGGTTTATACGTTTTTTTTTTAGTTTTAAAAAAACTGAAAAAAATAATAATAGCAAACCGGCTTGAACCGGTTTGTGTTTTTTTTTTTTAAAAACTGAAAAATCTGTTACAAACCGGTTCAAGCCGGTTTGGGCTCTTTAAAACCCCAAAAAACAGAAAAATCGGGGGTCTCTCATCCTGTGCGCCAAAACTTCCCCTTCTCCTTCTGATTTTCTTCCTTTGCCCTTTTTCCCAGTTGCCAGATTCTTTTTTTTTCATCTCCTACTTCTTCTTCTTCTTCCATCATCCTTTGATCCTATCTTCTTCATCCGGTGGCAGAGATTCTTCAATCGGCGGCAACGCACGAGGTGGAGGCCACCTCTCCCTGATTTCCTCCATTTCACGGTAAGTCTGAGCATTATTCTTCGTCTTATACTTCTTCTTCTTCTTCTTCTTATTCTTCTTCTTCTTCTTCTTCTTCCGATTACTTCTTCTTCTTCTTCTTTCAACTTGTCCTATTATACTGTGTTCGTCTGAAAAAAAAAATAGAAATAAAAAGAAAAGAAAAAAATAAATCGATCATTGCTGTTTCTGAATTTTTTCATCTGATGATCAATTCTGTGATTGATGCTTTAGTTAGATGATTGATTTTGTAATTGATGTTTTAGTTAGATGAATATTGATTTTTAAATTTTAGTTTACATTCTGAATTCCATATTTCCTGTGTTTAAAAAAAAAATTTGTCGCCGGAATCCAATACAGTTCTTCAAATATTTGATCAATCATTGAATGGAATTTTAATCTTGTCTTTGGATACAGATTTTCATCTGGATCAATTGAATTTTGATGTGTTCTGGATCATCTGGATCATTTGATTTGTGATTCTGAAATCAGAGCTCTGGATTTGCTGTGGATAACTGGTCGGAATCCACTCTGCTTCACCAGAAATTGTTTTTTCCCTTCACCGTGAAGATCTAGTTCACAGTGGAATAGGATTACCTAACTTTTGGCAATTGAAACCTGGCCTGTGTAAGCATTGATCAATCTTTTGATCAATTGCCTAAGTTTCCAGATTAATTGATTACCGATTTATTGAGTTTTCGAATTAAGTGGTTGATATATACTGATTTCTCCGGTGAATATTGATCAACTGATCTCAGAAGTTCTGGATCAGGTTTGAGAGCAAGATCTTAGTGAGTGATTCACTATTGGATTTCTAGGCATTATGCAATTTCCGATTTCCTGTTTTTTTTTAATCAAGAATTCTTCCAGTTTTGCCTCATTCAATATTCTTTACAAATTAGTTTTTCCTTTGCCATTCTGTGTAATTTTTCAGTTTGTTTGTTTTACATGTTTTTCTTATTGTTTTCAATACTTGAATTTCTGTTCTTCATTAGTCATTCCTTGATTTTTACATTTCTTAATTTTACTGCTTTCAATTTTTTTTAATATTGTGTTTTTCAATAGTTTATGTTCATAGTTTCTTAATGAAGTGTTAGTGATTAACTGTCTTCATTGTTAGTTAATTGAAATAATTAGATTTCATAAAGTTGAGTGTTAGTGAATTGAAATTTAGTTAATTGTGTTAGTTAATGTAGTTTTAATTGGCATTGGATTCTTTTGTTAATATCCTTCAGTGTTTTTAGCATTTAGCTAGTTCAATATAGGTTTCTATTTCTATCTCTGGTACTGCTCGTGTTCATTTGATTTGTGCAGGATAACGCAGGAGTGAAGTTGAAGCGATTACGTGACACGAGGAAGTGAAGAGTAGAGCTTCTTTTTACTTTTTACTTTAGAATTAGGATTTTAATTGGGTTTGTAAATATTGCACTTTACGCCCTCTGCGAAGGGTATTCATTTGTTGTAATAGTTAGTTGTTTTTACCTTTCTTGAACATTTTACATTTTATTAATGTGGCAAAAAAGATTAGTTTAGATTTGTGTGTTTGAATACGAAATATTTCCGTTCCATGAGTTCGACCCGGTCTCATCCACTAGTGAGAACCGGTTTTTATTATTTGATGTCTGGTTTTCACATGTTTTACATATAAAAATCTTTTCAAAATTATAACGATTTAAAAGAAGACATCAAATTTTTGGCGCCGTTTTCGGGGAACGGCGTAATATTAGTATTCACTTTATTGCCTAGTGTTTGTGTTGCATTTAGGTTTAGAACCATGTATGTGCATATCGTAGAGACGAGCTTACTTTTCTGCACAGCCCACCTACTAGGATTCCCTTAGAGGTGACTGTGTACGACTGGTACCGTACACATAGATTTTATATTTCTTTTGCATAATCTTTGTTATGTGTACTTGCGTGGTGATTGTTTAGTTGTTATTTTTTTTTAGTCTACTCACTTTGTGGTTTGCGTGGTTTGGCCGCTTAGTGCGTTAGTTAGGTAGAAAACCCAAAGTTAGGACGTGAGCTACACCGGTCTACTACGAGGTGTATGCAAGGGCGTCGCTCACTTGACCCTGAGCTGGTAGAGCCGATTGAGGACCCCGAGTCCCTTATTAGGAGAGCCCAAAGATCTGCAACCATGGCTGAGAATCAGCAGATTACTCATCCTCTTAGGGAGTACTTCATGCCTAACACGTATACTCCTGCCTCCTGCATCACGAGACTTGATGTAGGAGCGAATCAGTTTGAGATTAAGGTCAGTGTAATCCAAATGTTACCCTCATTTTATGGCCTTAGCAATGAAGACCCATACCGTCATCTCGACGAATTCTTAGAGATTTGTTCGACAGTGCGAATCAACAACTTTGGAGACGATGCTATGAGGTTGACCCTGTTTCCCTTCTCCCTGAAGGACAAAGCCAAACACTGGGTGAAGGCGTTAGATACAGTTCGAATTACCACGTGGGAACATATGCAAAGAGAATTTTTAAAAAAATATTTCCCAATCGGTAAGACGAACCAATATCGTAAGGCCATCACCAGCTTTTCGCAAATAAAGGGGGAAATGTTCCACGAGACTTGGGAGAGGATGAAGGATCTTCTCCGCAAGTGTCCCCACCACCAGGTGCCTCGATGGCAACTGGTGCAATATTTCTATGACGGTCTTACTGAGAAGAATCGTCAAATGGTTGATGCCGCATGTGGGGGCACTTTCATGCTCAAAAGTGAGGATAAAGCGTGGTTGCTCTTTGAGACATTAAGCGAGAATTCGATGCACCATGCGACAGCTTCACGGTCTGATAGAGCTGCACCTATACAAGATAGCACTAAGAAGGCAGGTATTTTCGAGATAGGGATGAACCTTGAGTTGAGCAACAAGGTAGACCAACTGTCCCATAAATTAGATCAGTTGTTGTTGGGTCCCTCTCCTGCCATGCAGGTGTGTGCGTTGTGTACGAGTCTTGCACACCATGTTCTCCAGTGTCCAGCTGCGCCACAGTACCCTGAGTTTGTCCAAGAGCAAGCTCAGATGGCTCAAAACTTCGCTAGGCCCGCACCCAATCCATTTGCCAATACTTACAACCCGGGCTGGCGAAACCATCCAAATTTCTCATGACGTAATTCACAGGCCCAAGCCCCTAACCCTGCCCAGAGTCAATCCAAGCAAGGTGGTTATGCACCTGGATTTCAGAGATCCAATGATCCTCCAGCCCAACCTGCTTATACTCAACCCCATTTTCAGGAGCCTTCGCATATTCAGTCCTTCGAGGACAAGATGCTACAAGCATTTTCAGATATTAAGGCAAATTTGAGCTCACATACCCAGTCTATTGCAAAATTAGAGACCCAAATGGGGCAACTCGCAGAGGCACTTAGCAGGAGAAGTGAGGGGGCATTGCCTAGCCAGCCTATAGTTAACCCTAGGGGTAAAGAACCTCTGCAGAGTTTGCATATGACAGATACACATCAAGAGCAGGCTCAAGCAGTAGTGACCCTTAGAAGTGGGAAGCAGTACCATTAGAGGGAGGCTGCAGAAGAAAGAGAGAAGATAAGTAAGAAGCAGCCTGTCCCTAATGTTTTACCTCAGAAAAGCGAAAGGGTTCTTCCATTTGAGCCTTCCACAACCCATATTCCCAAAGCCCCCTTTCCTGAGGCGTTAGAGAAATCAAGAGCACTAGGTAAGTCGGGAGTGAACATGCAAGAGATGCTTGAGATATTCAAGCACGTTCAGATAAACCTCCCCTTACTAGATGCCATCCAGCAAGTCCCTGCATATGCAAAGTTCCTCAAAGAGCTTTGTACGCAGAAAAGGAAGTTGAGGTCCCATGCGCAGAAGAAAATATATTTGACTGAGCAGATAAGCGCAGTATTGCAACACCAAACCCCACCTAAATTTAAGGACCCAGGGACCCCTATCATCTCATGTGTCATAGGAAACATCACTGTTGAGCGTGCTTTGCTTGACCTTGGGGCAAGTGTTAACATTTTGCCGGGTTTCTTCTATGACAAATTTGGATTGAAAGAGATGAAACCTACACCTATGACGCTTCAGCTTGCGGATAGATCGATTAAAGTCCCGAGAGGGATACTTGAAGATGTTTTAGTCAAGGTGGAGGATTGTTATTTCCCTGTCGACTTCGTGATATTAGATATGGAGGGAGTTGATAGCATCAGGCAGACTCCTATTATTCTTGGTCGCCCTTTCCTAGCTACTGCCAATGCGTGCATTAATTGCCGCACTGGTGAGATGGATGTTTCATTTGGAAATAGGAAAATAAGGCTGAACATTTTTTGTGCATCGATGGAGTCTGACACGGAGGAAGCTTCTTTTGAAGTTGATATCATTCAGGATCTTATAGAAGTTGAGCATGCTTGGTTGTTGAGTGATCCACTTCAAGAGGAGAAGGATGAATCATTCAAAGAGGATCGCCTTGATATGATAGATAGTGAGGCAGATAATGTCAGTTGGACTTGGCATTTTGAACCACTTCCAGAGTTAGCTGAGAAGCCCGCAAAACCATCGATAGAGAGTCCTCCAGAGTTGGAGTTGAAGCCTTTACCAACTTCACTCAAGTATGTTTTTCTAGTAAAAGAGCAGACTCTCCCAGTTATTATTTCTGCAGGCCTGACAGATTCACAGGAGCATCAGTTGTTACAGGTCTTGCATGAGCACAAGGAAGCTATTGGATGGTCTGTTGCGGATTTGAAGGGGATTGACCCCTCCTTTTGTATGCATCAGATCATTATGGATGAGGGAGCTAAACCCTCAAGAGAAGCGCAAAGGAGACTAAATCCTCACATGAAAGAAGTGGTGAAGAAGGAAGTAATTAAATTGTTAGACGCTGGGATCATTTATCCCATCTCCGACAGTCAGTGGGTGAGTCCTACCCAAGTTGTTCCCAAAAAGTCTAGGCTCACTGTGAAGAAGAATGAGAAAGGAGAGAGCATTCCCATGAGGACTACTACGGGATGGCGAGTATGTATTGACTATAGGAAGTTGAACAGTGCAACTAGGAAGGATCATTTCCCATTACCGTTCATCGACCAGATTTTAGAAAGACTTGCAAGCCAGCAATATTATTGCTTTTTAGATGGATATTCAGGATATAACCAGGTGGCAGTTCATCCCGAGGATCAGAAGAAGACGACATTTACCTGTCCCTAAGGTACATTTGCGTATAGGAGGATGCCGTTTGGGCTTTGTAATGCCCCGGCTACATTTCAGAGATGTATGATGGCGATTTTCTCCGACATGATGGATGATGTCCTTGAGATTTTCATGGACGATTTCTCAGTTTATGGCCCTTCATTTGATGATTGTCTCCAAAAGTTATCCCGTGTACTTCAGCGATGTAGGGAGACAAATCTAGTGCTTAGTTGGGAAAAGAGTCATTTCATGGTACATCAAGGGATTGTTCTTGGACATATTGTGTCCGAGAAAGGTATTGAGGTCGATAAGGCCAAAGTGGAGACCATTGCCAAATTAGCTCCACCGACCTCTGTGAGGCAAGTGCGTTCATTTTTAGGGCATGCAGGTTTCTATAGACGGTTCATTAAGGATTTCAGTCAGATTTCTAGACCGTTGTGTAACCTGTTGTCGAAAGACCAGTCGTTTGTATTTGATGATGCTTGTCTGAAGGCATTCTTAGCCTTAAAGGAAGCACTGACCACTGCTCCTATTCTCAGATCTTCTGAGTGGTCAGTGCCATTTGAGATTATGTGTGATGCTTCAGATTACGCGGTTGGAGCAATTTTAGGTCAGAAGGTTGAGAAACGATCTCATGTTATTCATTATGCTAGTAGGACTCTTTCTGACACACAAATGCATTATACTACCACTGAGAAGGAGTTACTAGCCGTTGTGTTTGCACTTGAGAAGTTTCGATCATATTTGTTAGGCTCCAAAGTTATCATTTACTCAGATCATGCTGCATTTAGATATTTGATGAGTAAAAAGGATGCAAAACCGCGTCTCATTCGTTGGATTTTTCTGTTACAAGAATTTGATCTCGAGATTCGAGATAAGAGAGGATGTGAGAACCTTGTAGCAGATCATCTGTCCAAACTGACTATGGATTCATCTATTGATCAAGGACAGATTGTTGATTCTTTTCCGGATGAGCAGTTGTTTCATGTCAAGCGTTTACCCTGGTTCGCGGATATCATAAATTTCCTGGTTACTAGAGAGTATCCTGCACACTGGAACCGGAATGAGAGAGATAGATTTTTTGCGCAAGTGAAGCATTATTTTTGGGAGGAACCAGAATTGTTTAGATCATGCCCGGACCAGATGATTCGGAGATGTGTGCCCGAAAAAGAGTATCATTCCATTTTATCTTTTTGTCATTCTTTAGCTTGTGGAGGTCATTTTTCTAGTCGGAAGACCGCCGCAAAGGTCCTTCAGTCTGGATTTTGGTGGCCCACACTTTATAGAGATGCTCACGAATTCTGTAGGAAGTGTTTACGATGTCAGCAAACAGGTCGCATTACCAAGCGCGACATGATGCCTCTTTTACCTATTCTGATTGTGGAGATTTTTGATGTTTGGGGCATTGATTTCATGGGTCCTTTTCCGCCATCGTTTGGATTTACATATATTTTAGTGGCGGTTGATTATGTTTCAAAATGGGTCGAGGCTGTGGCCACCCGGACCAATGATCATAAAGAGGTGCTTCGATTTATCAAGCACAACATTTTTAGTCGGTTCGGAGTTCCTAGAGCGATCATCAGTGATGGTGGTACGCACTTTCGTAATGTGCAAGTAGCTTCCTTACTTAGGAAATATTTTGTGCATCATCGGATTGCTACACCTTACCACCCGCAGACCAGTGGCCAAGTTGAGGTCTCTAATAGGGAGATAAAGAGGATTCTTGAAAAGACAGTCAGACCAGACCGCAAGGATTGGTCTCAGTGCCTTGATGATGCCTTGTGGGCTTATAGGACTGCTTTCAAGACCCCGATTGGTATGTCACCGTTTCGATTAGTTTTCGGGAAACCTTGCCATCTTCCTGTTGAGTTAGAACATAGAGCATATTGGGCTATAAAAAATTCAATTTCAATATGACCCAAGCTGGAGTCGAGAGAAAATTACAGTTGAGTGAGTTAGAGGAATTGCGTAATGAGGCCTATGAGAGTGCAAAGATTTACAAGGCTCGAACTAAGCATTTTCATGATCAATATATTGTTAGGAAACAGTTCGAGCCTTGGCAAAAGGTATGGCTTTATCATTCGCGTCTTCATCTTTTTCCAGGCAAGTTGAAGTCAAGAAGGAATGGTTCATTTGTTGTGCATAGGGTGTTTCCATATGGAGCGATAGATCTTTTTGACCCTCGCACATGTGCAATTTTTAAAGTAAATGGGCAACGGCTGAAGCCTTATATCTCAGATACTGTGATAGGACAAGACATTGAGGATGTTGATCTTTTAGAAGTTTAGGGCTCACACATGTTTGTATATATTTTAAGATTCTGTAAATATTCATAGAAAAGCAATTTTTTTTATAGTTCATGTGCATAATGCATAGATCATGATAAGTGTAGGCATATTTTCACATTTTAGATTTCATTGAGTTTACTTTCTTTCCCTCATTGATTTCATCTCATGTGCATTCACTTAGTTTCACATAAGCATGGGGGAGTGCCACTGGGACAGTGTCATTCAAGCATGGGGGAGGGTGTAGTAGCTCACCAGAATATTTTTGTCTACGTTCTTGCACATGTTTACACATCTTTCATGAAAAGTAGGTTTTTAAAGAAAGAGTTTGAACTTATATGAATGTTATTTTAAATTTGATATTTTTAGAGGATTTTTAAGCCCCACAATTTTTTTTTTCTGACATAGATCTAAAAATTATGGTTGCTTATGCGGATTTCGAAGAAATGATGATAGATACATGTTAGAGTTTATTTTGAATCACAAATATGAATATGCATAGTTCTATTTTTGAAAAACTAAGCAAATGAACAAAAGTGTAAAAAAAAAAATGAGCTCAAAAGAGAAAAAAAATAGCATGCGTTAGGTTGTTTGGATAATTCCACAATCCTTAGTAGATGGAACTTAGATGTAAGTTGAAACTTTTAATTCCATTTCGAAAAGGAGAGTGGAAAACTTTATGATCCTAAGTAGCTGAGAATAGATACAAGTTGAAATATTTGACTCTCATGTTATAAGGGTGAATGAAGGAAGTCACTTTCATGTCTTAGTTGATATCTTTTGGTATGCATTGAAAAAGTATAGAAGATATTGACATTGCACAAGGCATAAAAGCAGACCACACGCAAGCTATAAGAGAAGAATAAGTGCGCAAAAAGAAAAAGCGTGAAAAGAAAAGAGAGAAAAGAGCTTAAAAAGAAAGAAAAGTTCAATGCTTAGAAGTGTGATTAAGAAAACCTGTGCAGAAAACATATGAGTGAGGATAAATATATAATAACTTGTTTTTATTAGATTTTCCAAGAATAAAACATAAATAATTGTGATATTTAGAAAAGTGAAAGAAATTCTTTTTCTGTGGTGGTATATAAAAGACTCTAATTATATTGTGACTTTGAAATAACAGGAAATATTGGTGAAAATAAAGTCTTTGATTACTTACTGCTTATGAGGATGTGTAATATTTTGCATACATGACAGAGATGTTTGTGGGTAGCATCACTGTAAACCC
The DNA here is from genome assembly GCF_984573655.1 of Nuphar pumila. Lineage (NCBI taxonomy): Eukaryota > Viridiplantae > Streptophyta > Magnoliopsida > Nymphaeales > Nymphaeaceae > Nuphar > Nuphar pumila. The sequence continues at coordinate 73,116,903 of NC_143252.1, read as the reverse complement.
TCACAAGACCTTACTCGTCCACTGGGGTAACCCAGGGGTTGAAAGGGCTTGTTGCATGAGCTAAATGCAACCGTGATTCCTACGAAAGTGAGTTAGGTGATAGTTTTCTTTTCAAGCATTTGTCTAGTTTGCTCGAGGACTAGCAAAACATAAGCATGGGGGTATTTGATCAGGCATATATTTCAAAGAAAATTAACATTAAAATATGCATGATTTTATGAAAAAATGCTTTTAAAACCCAAGTTTATGCTAGTTTTCATTAAATGAGTTAAAATAATTTCAAAATAGAAAATGTATGAAAAATAGCTTTAGTTGTACATATTTTAATGTTTGATATTAATTTAATTTTAGTTTTCATTAAAAAATAAAAAATAAAAAAAAAAAAAAAATAAAAAAAATGGAGAAAATAGTTTTATATTGTTAATAAAATCATTTTAATTGTTTGTTTTTTTTAGAAAAGAAAAAAAAATTATATAAATAAGTAGAATAGTTTTATTTTGAGTTTCTTTATAAATAAAAAAAAAAGTTTTGTTTGTAACTTTTTGAAAAATTTTCTAATAAACCATAAACCGGTTTATACATTTTTTTTTAGTTTTAAAAAAACTGAAAAAAATAATAATAGCAAACCGGCTTGAACCGGTTTGTGTTTTTTTTTTTAAAAAACTGAAAAATCTGTTACAAACCGGTTCAAGCCGGTTTGGGCTCTTTAAAAACCCAAAAAACAGAAAAATCGGGTGTCTCTCATCTTGTGCGCCAAAACTTCCCCTTCTCCCTCTGATTTTCTTCCTTTGCCCTTTTTCCCAGTTGCCGGATTCTTTTTTTTCATCTCCTACTTCTTCTTCTTCTTCCATCATCCTTTGATCCTATCTTCTTCATCCGGTGGCAGAGATTCTTCAATCGGCGGCAGCGCACGAGGTGGAGGCCACCTCTCCCCGATTTCCTCCATTTCACGGTAAGTCTGAGCATTCTTCTTCTTCTTCTTCTTCTTCTGATTACTTCTTCTTCTTTTTCTTTCAACTTGTCCTATTATACTGTGTTCGTCTGAAAGAAAAAAAAAAATAGAAAAGAAAAAAATAAATCGATCATTGCTGTTTCTGAATTTTTTCATCTGCTGATCAATTCTGTGATTGATGCTTTAGTTAGATGATTGATTTTGTAATTGATGTTTTAGTTAGATGAATATTGATTTTTAAATTTTAGTTTACATTCTGAATTCCATATTTCCTGTGTTTAAAAAAAAAATTTGTCGCCGGAATCCAATACAGTTCTTCAAATATTTGATCAATCATTGAATGGAATTTTAATCTTGTCTTTGGATACAGATTTTCATCTGGATCAATTGAATTTCGATGTGTTCTGGATCATCTGGATCATTTGATTTGTGATTCTGAAATCAGAGCTCTGGATTTGCTGTGGATAACTGGTCGGAATCCACTCTGCTTCACCAGAAATTGTTTTTTCCCTTCACCGTGAAGATCTAGTTCACAGTGGAATAGGATTACCTAACTTTTGGCAATTGAAACCTGGCCTGTGTAAGCATTGATCAATCTTTTGATCAATTTCCTAAGTTTCCAGATTAATTGATTAACGATTTATTGAGTTTTCGGATTAAGTGGTTGATATATACTGATTTCTTCGGTGAATATTGATCAACTGATCTCAGAAGTTTTGGATCAGGTTTGAGAGCAAGATCTTAGTGAGTGATTCACTATTGGATTTCTAGGCATTATGCAATTTCTGATTTCCTATTTTTTTTAATCAAGAATTCTTCCTGTTTTGCCTCATTCAATATTCTTTACAAATTAGTTTTTCCTTTACCATTCTGTGTAATTTTTCAGTTTGTTTGTTTTACATGTTTTTCTTATTGTTTTCAATACCTGAATTTCTGTTCTTCATTAGTCATTCCTTGATTTTTACATTTCTTAATTTTACTGCTTTCAATTTTTTTTAATATTGTGTTTTTCAATAGTTTATGTTCATAGTTTGTTAATGAAGTGTTAGTGATTAATTGTCTTCATTGTTAGTTAATTGAAATAATTAGATTTCATAAAGTTGAGTGTTAGTGAATTGAAATTTAGTTAATTGTATTAGTTAATGTAGTTTTAATTGGCATTGCATTCTTTTGTTAATATTCTTCAGTGTTTTTAGCATTTAGCTAGTTCAATATAGGTTTCTATTTCTATCTCTGGTACTGCTCGTGTTCATTTGATTTGTGCAGGATAACGCAGGAGTGAAGTTGAAACGATTACGTGACATGAGGAAGCGAAGAGTAGAGCTTCTTTTTACTTTTTACTTTTTACTTTAGAATTAGGATTTTAATTAGGTTTGTAAATATTGCACTTTAAGCCCTCTGCGAAGGGTATTCATTTGTTGTAATAGTTAGTTGTTTTTACCTTTCTTGAACATTTTACATTTCAATAATGTGGCAATAAATATTAGTTTAGATTTGTGTGTTTGAATACGAAATATTTCCGTTCCTTGAGTTCGACCCGGTCTCATCCACTAGTGAGAACCGGTTTTTATTATTTGATGTCTGGTTTTCATATATTTTACATATAAAAATCTTTTCAAAATTACAATGATTTAAAAGAAGACATCAATAATCTCTATTTAAATTTAGATGAAGAATAAAACACATTTTGGTGCCTTTATAGAGTTTGAAATGAAATTAATTCTCAATATATCCTGACTATGGTCATTGATATATATTTTGAGTTAATTTCAATTTAAACTCTGATAGAGGAAGAAAAATTCAGAAAATATGATGATTTTTGAAAGAGATCCAGTGTGGATCCAATGCTATTCTATAAAACATAAAAATCCTAAGCATTGTCCACATTTTGACTATGGCCATTAATGTGGGTCATTTGCTTAGGATTACTTACCTCTTATTAGAATGGTGTGCGTGTCATTCGTGTTTCACCATTTATAGATTTTTGAAATTAAAATAAAATGATATGAAATAGGCCATTCATGATATATATATGCACGTACATTCTAATCTAATACTGGAAATGTAAAATTCTCATTAATATCTAATTATTACAATTCTGAAATTAAATTAAAAATATCAAAGATCACTAATCTAAAAAAAAAGAAGAGTCTAGGATCTTTATGTATTCCTGCAAAAAAATTTAAGTTAGCAGAAAAGATATACATAGAAAGAAGTTTGTGCAAACTATTGTGTTGAATCTAGAATGCACTGATAAGGTGCTCCAACATGTGCCCTATACTAATGAAAGTCCAATATATCATATTTGAAGAGAAAATATATATGTATAATGTATTAGGCTAACGAAGAAATTAAAATATATAGGCAATATCCTAAGAAGATGAACGTGTGAATTATATGAGGAAGATGTATATAGTACCTTAGGCTGAATGAAAATCTATATGTATTGGCCTAAGGCATTATATTTAATGCAACTGAGGTATCTATAGAGAAGGGTGTGTACAAGGGATCAGTGGACTGCTTGTGAGAATAAAGTAAAGAAAGGGAGAAAGGGATGTTGTGAGCTATAGCGGCCCTTGGGCTGCTATGCTCATATGTGTACGGGGAAATGTGTGGCAATTGTGAGGGCTATGCAAGGGGTTGTCAAAACAAAATCATAGTGATAAAATAATGCATATATGTGTTCTATGATTGTAAAAAAAAAATTCACAGTGATTCAATCATGTATATATGTGTTCTAAGGCTGTCAAATTTTTTTTATACTAATTCAATCATGCATATATGTGTTCTAAGGCTATCAAAAAAAGGTCAAAGTGATCCCATCATGCATATATGTGTTATAAGGCTATCAAAAAAATTTCATATGGATTCAATCATGCATATATGTGTTTTAAGGCTGTCAAAAAAAATTATAATGATTCCATCATGCATATATGTGTTCTAAGGCTGTCAAAAAAAATTCAATCATGCATATATGTGTTCTAAGGCTGTCAATTTTTTTTTTTATAGTGATTCCATCATACATATATGTGTTCTAAGGCTGTCAAAAAAAATTCAGAATTATTCAATCATGCATATATGTGTTCTAAGCCTGTCAAAAAAATTTCATAGTGATTCAATCATGCATATATGTGTTCTAAGGCTGTAAAAAAAAAATCAGAATTCTTCAATCATGCATATATGTGTTCTAAGGCTGTCAAAAAAATTATCTAGTGATTCACTCGAGCATATATGTGTTCTAAGGCCATCAAAAAAAAATCATAGTGATTCAGTCATGTATATATATGTTCTAATGCTGTCAAAAAAATTTGATAGAGATTCAATCATGCATATATGTGTTCTAAGGCCATAAAAAAAATCATAGTGATTCAATCATGCATATATGTGTTCCAATGTAGTAAAAAAAAACTATAGTGAATTCAATCATGCATATATGTTTTCTATGGCTGTCCCAAAAACTTTATATTGATTTAATCATGCATATATGTGTTCTAATGCTGTCAATTTTTTTTTAATTCAATCATGATTATATATGTTCTAAGGCTATCAAAAAAAATTCAAATTGATTCAATCATGCATTTATGTGTTCTAATTCTGCCAATTTTTTTTTATAGAGATACAATCATGCATATATATGTTCTAAGGCTATAAAAAAAATTCATAGTGATTCAATCATGCATATATGCGTTCTAATGTTGATAGAGATTCAATCATGTATATTTGTGCTCTAAGGCTGTCAAATTTTTTTTGTAGAGATTCAATCATGCACATATGTGTTCTGAAACTGTCACAAAAAATTCATAGTGATCATGCATACAAGTGTTCTAAGGCTGCCAAAAAAATTTAAAATTCAATCATGCATATATGTGTTCTAATGCTGTCAATTTTTTTTATAGAGATTCAATCATGCATATATATGTTGTAAGGCTGTCAAAACAATTTCATAGTGATTCAATCATTCATATATGTGTTGTAAGGCTGTGAAAAAAATTTCATAGTGATTCAATCATGCATATATCTATCCATGGTTGTCAAAAAAAATTCATAGTGATTTAATAATGCATATATGTGTTCTAAGGTTGTCAAAAAAATTTAATAGTGATTTAATCATGCATATATGTGTTCTAAGGCTGTCAAAAATTTTTGATAGTGATTCAATCATGCAAATGTGATTCTAAAGCTATCAAAAAAGTTTATAATGATTCAATCATGCATATATTGTTCTAATGCTGTCAATTTTTTTTAATAGAGATTCAATCATGCATATATGTGTTCTAAGGCTGTAAAAAAATATTTATAGTGATTCAATCATGCATATATGTATTCTAAGGCTGTCCAAATTTTTTTATAGTGATTCAATCATGCATATAAATGTTCTATGCTGTAAAAAAAAAATCATAGTGATTCAATCATGCATATTTGTGTTCTAATGCTGTCAAAAAACTTTCATAGTGATTCAATCAAGCATATAGGTGTTCTAAGGCGGTCAAAAAAATTTTATACTGATTGAATCATGCATATATGTGTTCTAATGGTGTCAAAAAAAATTTATAGTGATTCAATCATGCATATATGTGTTCTAAGGCCGTAAAAAAAATTTATAGAGATTTAATCATGCATATATATGTTTTAAGGCTATCAAAAAAATTTCACAGTGACTCAATCTTATATATATGTGTTCTAAGGATATCAAAAAAATTATATAGTGATTAAATCATGCATATATGTGTTCAAAGGCTGTCAAAAAAATTTCATAGTGATTCAATCATGTGTATATATGTTCTAATGCTGTCAAATTTTTTTTAAAGAGATTCAATATTACTTATATATGTTGTAAGGCCATGAAAAAATTTTCATAGTGATTCAATCATGCATATATGTGTTCTAATGCTGTCAAAAAAATTTGTAGTGATTCAATCACGCATATATGTGTTCTAAGACTCTAAAAAAAAATTCATAGTGAATTAACCAGGCATATATGTGTTTTAAGGCTGTCAAAAAAGTTTCAAATTCAATCATGCATATATGTGTTCTAAGGCTATCAAAAAGACTTCATAGTGATTCAATCATGCATATATGTGTTCTAATGCTGTTAAAAAAAATTCATAGAGATACAATCTTGTATATATGTGTTCTAAGGCTATCAAAAAAAGTTCATAGTGATTGAGTCAAGCATATATATGTTTTAATGCAGTCAAAAAGAGTTCATAGTGATTCAATCATGCATATATGTATTGTAAGGCGGTCAAAAAATTTTCATAGTGATTAAATCGTGCATATATGTGTTCTAATGCCTTAAAAAAAAATTCACAGATATACAATCATGCATATATGTGTTCTAAGGCTGTCAAAAAAATTTCATAGTGATTCATTCAAGCATATTTGTGTTCAAAAGCTGTCAAAAAAATCTCATAGTGATTCAATCATGTATATATGTGTTCTAAGGCTGCCAATTTTTATTTTAGTGATTCAATCATGCGTATATGTTTTCAAAGGCTGCCACAATAATTTCATAGTGATTCAAGCTTGCATATATGTATTCTAAGGCTGTCAAAAAAATTTCATAGCGATTCAAGCTTGCATATATGTATTCTAAGGCTGTCACAAAATTTTCATAGTGACTGAATTATGCATATATGTGTTCCAAGGTGTCAAAAAAATTATATAGTGATTCCATCATCCATATATATGTTCTAAGGCTTTCAAAAAATTTCATAGTGATTCAATCATGCAAATATGTGTTCTAACACTTTAAAAAAAATTATAGTGATTCAATCATTCATATATGTGTTTTAATGCTGTCAAAAAAATTTCATAGTTATTCAATTATGCGTATATATGTTCAAATGCTGTAAAAAAAATTCATAAAGATACAATCTTGCATATATGTGTTCTAAAACTGTCCAAAAAAATTCATAGTGATTCAGTCACACACATATATGTTTTAATGCTGTCACAAAGATTTCATAGTGATTCAATCATGCATATATGTGTTGTAAGGCGGTCAAAATAAATTCATAGTGATTAAATCATGCATATAGGTGTCCTAACGTTGTAAAAAAGAATTCATAGTGATTCAATCAATCATATATGTGTTCTAATGTTGTCAAAAAGATTTCAATCATGCATATATGTGTTCTAAGGCTGTCAAAATTTTTTTATAGTGATTTAATCATGTATATATGTGTTCTAATGCTGCCAAGAAAAATTTATAGTGATTCAATCATGTATATATGTGTTCTAATGCTGTCAAAATAAAATTCATAGTGATTCAATCATGCATATATGTGTCCTAAGGTTGTAAAAAAAAAATCATAGTGATTCAATCATGCATATATGTGTTCTAGGGCAATCAAAATTTTTTTATAGTAATTCAATCATGCATATATGTGTTCTAAAGTTGTCAAAAAAATCTCAAAGTGATTCAATCATGCATCTATGTGTTCTAAGGCTGTAAAAAAAATTTCATAACGATTTAATCATGCATATATTTGGTCTAAGGCTGCCAAAAAAAATTCAACGTGATTCAATCATGCATATATGTGTTGTAAGGGTGTCAAAAAAAATTCATAGAAATTCAAACATGCATATATGTGTTCTAAGGCTGTCAAAAAAATTTCATAGTGATTCAATCATGCATATATGTGTTATAATGTTGTCACAATTTTTTGATAGTGATTCAATCATGCATATACGTGGTCTAAGGTAGTCAAAAAAATTTCATAGAGATTGAATCTTGCATATATGTGTTCTAAGTCTGTCAAAAAATTTCAATAGTGCATATATGTGTTCTAACGCTGTCAATTTTTTTTTACAGTGGTTCAATCATGCATATATGTGTTCTAATGCTGTCAAAAAAAAATTATAAGTGATTCAATCATTCACATATGTGTTCTAATGCTGTAAAAAAAAATGTATTGTGATTGAATCGTTGGTATATGTGTCCTAAGGTTGTCAAAAAACTTTGATAGTGATTCAATCAAGCATATATGTGTTCTAAGGCAGTGAAAAAAAATTCATATTGATTCAATCATGCATATAGGTGTTCTAAGGCTATCAAGAAAATTTCAAAGTGATTCAATCATGCATATATGTGTTCTAAGGCTGTCAAAAAAAATTCTAAGTGATTCAATGATGCATATATGTGTTCTAAAGGTATCAAAAAAAATTCATAGTGATTCAATCATGTATATATGTGTTATAATGCTATAAGAAAAAATATAGAGAGATTTAATCATGCATATATGTGTTCTAAGGCCATCAAAAAATTTCATAGTGATTCAATCATGCATATATGTATTCGGAGAAAGTAAAAAACATTTCATACTTAGTTAATAACAAATATGTGTGTTCTAAGGCTGTAAAAAAAAATCAAATTCAATCATTCATATATGTGTTCTATGGCTGTAAAAAAAAATCATAGTGATTCACTCATGCATATATGTGTTCTAAGGCTGTCAAAAAAATGTCATAGTGATTCAATCATGTATATATGTGTTCTAATGCTGTAAAAAAAGTTTGATAGAGATTCTATCATGCATATATGTTTTCTAAGGCCATTAAAAAATATTCATAGTGATTCAAGCATGCATATATGTGTTCTAATGCTGACAAAACAAATTTGTAGTGATTCAATCATGCATATATGTGTTCTAAGGCTGTCACAAAAATGTCATAATGACTTAATCATGCATCTATATGTTTTAATGCTGTCAAAAATATTTCAAATTCAATCATGCTTATATGTGTTCTAAGGCTTGCAAAAAAATTTCATAGTGATTCAGTCATGCATATATGTGTTTTATGTTGTCAATTTTTTTTTATAGAGATACAATCATGCATATGTTGTTCTAATGCTGTAAATTTTTTTTTATAGAGATTCAATCATGCATATATGTGGTCTAAGGCAGTCTAAATTTTTTTATAGTGATTCAATCATGCATATATGTGTTATAAGCTGTTAAAAAAAATTCATATTGATTCAATCAAGCATATTTGTGTTTTAATGCTGTCAAAAAAATTTCATAGTGATTCAGTCATGCATATAGGTGTTCTAAGGTGGTCAAAAAAAAATTATAGTGATTGAATCATGCATATATGTGTTCTAATGGGGTCAAAAAAAATTATAGTGAATCAATCATGCATATATGTGCCTAAGGTTGTAAAAAAAAATCATAGTGATTCAATCATGCATATATGTGTTCTAAGTCTGACAAAATTTTTTTATAGTGATTCAATCATGCATATATGTGTTCTAAGGTTGTCAAAAAAATTTCAAAGTGATTCAATCATACATATGTGTGTTCTAAGGCTGTCAAAAAACTCTCAAAGTGATTCAATTATGCATCTATGTGTTCTAAGGCTGTCCAAAAAAAAATCATAATGATTTAATCATGCATATATTTGTTCTAAGGCTGTCAAAAAAAATTCAAAGTGATTAAATCATGCATATATGTGTTGGCTGTAAAAAAAAATTCATAGAGATTCAATCATGCATACAACTGTTCTAAGGCTGTCAAAAAAATTTCATAGTGATTCAATCATGCATATATGTGTTCTAAGGCGGTCAAAAAAATTTCAGAGTGATTGAATCTTGCATATATGTGTTCTATGTCTGTCAAAAAAATTGAATAGTGCATATATGTGTCCTAAGGCTCTCAAAATTTTTTTACAGTGGTTCATTCATGCATATATGTGCTCTAATGCTGTCAAAATTTTTTTATAAGTGATTCAATCGTTCATATATGTGTTTTAATGCTGTCCAAAAAATTGTATTCTGATTGAATCTATCATATATGTGTCCTAAGGTTTTCAAAAAAAATGCATAGTGATTCAATCATGCATATATGTGTTCCAAGGCAGTGAAAAAAAAATCATAGTGATTCAAACATGGATATAGCTCTTTTTAGGCTATCAAGAAAATTTTAAAGTGATTCAAACATGCATATAGGTGTTCTAAGGCTGTCAAGTTTTTCTATAGTGATTCAATCATGCATATATGTGTTCTAAGGCTGTCAAAAAAAATTCTAAGTGATTCAATCATGCATATATATGTTCTAAGGCTGTCAAAAAAAATATATAGTGATTCAATCATGCATATATGTGTTCTAAGGCTGTGAAAAAAATTTCATAGTGATTCAATCATGTATACATGTGTTCTAATGATATAAAAAAAATTAGATAGAAATTCAATCATGAATATATGTGTTCTAAGGACATAAAAAAAAATTCATAGTGATTCAATCATGCATATATGTATTCTGAGACAGTCAAAAAAATTTCATAGTGATTTAATCATAAATATATGTGTTCTAAGGCTGTAAAAAAAAAAACAAATTCAATCATGTATATATGTGTTCTAAGGCTGTCAAAAAAAATTTATAGTGATTCACTCATGCATATATGTGTTCTAAAGCTGTCAAAAAAAATTCATAGTGATTCAATCATGTATATACGTGTTCTAATGCTGTCAAAAAAAATTGATTGACATTCAATCATGCATATATGTTTTCTAAGGCCATCAAAAAAAAATCATTGTCATTCAAGCACGCATATATGTGTTCTAATGCTGACAAAACAAATTTTTAGTGATTCAATCATATAAATATGTGTTCTAAGGCTGTCACAAAAACGTCTTAGTGACTTAATCATGCATATATATGTTTTAATGCTGTCAAAAATATTTCAAATTCAATCATTCTTATATGTGTTCTACGGCTTGCAAAAAAAATTCATAGTGATTCAATCATGCATATATGTGTTTTATGCTGTCAATTTTTTTTATAGAGTTACAATCATGCATATATGTGTTCTAAGGCTATCAAAAAAGTTGATAATGATTCAATCGTGCATATATTGTTCTAATGCTGTCAATTTTTTTTGTAGAGATTCAATCATGCATATATGTGTTCTAAGGTTGTCAATAGAATTTTATAGTGATTCAATCATGCATATATGTGTTCTAAGGATGTCTAAAAAATTTTATAGTGATTCAATCATGCATATACATGTTCTAAGCTGTCAAAAAAAATTCATAGTGATTCAATCATGCATATTTGTGTTTTAATGTTGTCAAAAAAAAATTATAGTGATTCAATCATACATATAGGTGTTCTAAGGCGACCAAAAAAAGTTTATAGTGATTGAATCATGCATATATGTGTTCTAATGGGGTAAAAAAAAAATTATGGTGATTCAATCATGCATATATGTGTTCTAAGGCTGTCAAAAAAAATTTATAGAGATTTAATCATGCATATATATGTTCTAAGGCTATGAAAAAAAATTCATAGTGATTCTATCGTGTATATATGTGTTCTAATGCTATCAAAAAAATTATATAGTGATTCAATCATGCATATATGTGTTCTAAGGCTGTAAAAAAAAATTCATTGTGATTCAATCATGTATATATGTGTTCTAATGCTGTCAAAATTTTTTTATAGAGATTCAATAATGCATATATATGTTCTAAAGCCATAAAAAAAAATTCATAGTGATTCAATCATGCATATATGTGTTCTAATGCTGTAAAAAAAAAATTGTAGTGTATCAATCTTACATATATGTGTTATAAGACTGTCAAACAAATTTCATAGTGATTTAATCATGCATATATGTGTTTTAAGGCTGTCAAAAAAATTTCAAATTCAATCATGCATATATGTGTTCTAAGGCTATCAAAAAAAACTTCATAGTGATTCAATCATGCATATATATGTTCTAATCCTGTTAAAAAAAATTCATAAAGATACAATCTTGTATATATGTGTTTTAAGGCTATCCAAAAAAATTCATAGTGATTGAGTCATGCATATATATGTTTTAATGTTGTCAAAAATAGTTCATAGTGATTCAATCATACATATATGTGTTGTAAGGCAGTGAAAAAAAATTCATAGTGATTAAATCATGCATATATGTGTTCTAATGCTTTCAAAAAAATTTCATAGAAATACAATCATGCATATATGTGTTCTAAGGCTGGCAAAAAAAATCCATAGTGATTCATTCAAGCATGTAAGTGTTCAAAGGCTGTTAAAAAAATCTCATAGTGATTCAGTCATGCATATATGTGGTCTAAGGCTGCCAATTTTTTTTTTTAGTGATTCAATCATGCGTATATGTGTTCAAATGCTATCACAAAAATTTCATAGCGATTCAACTTTTCATATATGTATTCTAGGTTTGTCACAAAATTTTCATAGCGATTCAACTTTGCATATATGTATTCTAAGGCTGTCACAAAATTTTCATAGCGACTGAATCATGCATATATGTGTTCCAAGGTGTCAAAAAAAATTCTCAGTTATTCCATAGTGCATATATATGTTCTAAGGCTGTCATAAAATTTTCATATGGATTCAATCATGCATATATGTGTTCTAAGGCTGTTAAAAAAAATTTATAGTGATTCAATTTGTCATATATGTGTTCTAATGCTGTAAAAAAAAATTCATAGTGATTCAATTATGCGTATATATGTTCAAATGTTGTCAAAAAAATTTCATAGAGATACAATATTGCATATATGTGTTCTAAGGCTGCCCAAAATATTTCATAGTGATTCAGTCATGCACATATATGTTTTATTGCTGTCAAAAAGATTTCATTGTGATTCAATCATACATATATGTCTTGTGAGGCAGTAAAAAAATTTCATAGTGATTGAATCATGCATATACGTGTTCTAATGCTTTCAAAAAAAAAAATAGTGATTCAATCATGCATATATGTGTTCTAAAGCCGTTAAAAAAATTTCATAGTCATTTAATCATGCATATATGTGTCCTAAAATTGTAAAAAAGAATTCATAGTGATTCAATCAATCATATATGTGATCTAATGTTGTCAAAAAAATTTCAATCATGCAGATATATGTAGTAAGGTTGTCAAATTTTTTCATAGTGATTTAATCATGCTTATATGTGCTCTAAGGCTGCCAAAAAAAAATTATACTGATTTAATCATGTATATATATGTTCTAATGCTGTAAAAAACTTTCATAGTGATTCAACGATGCATATATGTGTTTTAAGGCTGTCAAAATTTTTTTTTATTGATTCAATCATGCATATATGTGTTCTAATGTTGTAAAAAAATTGATAGTGATTCAATCATGTATACATGTGTTCTAAGCCTATCAAAAAAAATTTGTAGTGATTCAATCATGCATATATGTGTTCTAAGGCTGTCAAAAAATTTTAAAATTCAATCATGCATATATGTGTTCTAATGCCGTAAAAAAAAATTATTGAGATTCAATCATGCATATATTTGTTATAAGGTTGTCAAGACAATTTCATGGTGATTCAATCATGCATATATGTGTAGTAAGGTTGTGAAAAAAATTTAGTAGCGATTCAATCATGCATATATATGTCCTATGGTTGTCAAAAAAAATTCATAGTGATTCAATAATGCATATATGTGTCCTACGGTTGTAAAAAAAAATTAAAGTGATTCAATAATGCATATATGTGTTCTAAGGCTGCCAAAAACATTTCATAGTGATTCAAGCATGCATATGTGTGTTCTAAGGCTATCAAAAAAGTTTATACAGATTCAATCATGCATATTTGTGTTCTAATGCTGTCAAATTTTTTTTATAGAGACTCAATCATGCACATATGTACTGTAAGGCTGTCAAAAAATGTTTGTAGTGATTCAATGATACATATATGTGTTCTAAGGCTGTCAAAAAACATTTAAAATTCAATCACGCATATATGTGTTCTAAGTATGTCATTTTTTTTTATAGGGATTCAATCATGCATATATATGTTCTAAGGCTCTCAAAAAAAATTCATAGTGATTCAATCATGCATATATGTGTTCTGAGGCTGTAAAAAACAAAATCATAGTGATTCAATCATACATATATTTGTCCTATGGTTGTCAAAAAAATTCATAGTGATTTAATAATGCATATATGCATTCTATGGTTGTAAAAAAAAATCATATTCATTTAATCATGTGTATATGTGTTCTAAGGCTGTCAAAAAAAATTCATAGTGATTCAATCATGCATATATGTGTTCTAAGGTTATCAAAAAAACATCATAGTGATTCCATCATGCATATATGTGTTCTAAGGCTGTCAAAAAAATTTTATAGTGTTTCCATCATGCATATATGTGTTCTATGGCAGTCAAAAAAAGATTCAGAATTCATTCAATCATGCATATATGTATTCTAAGACTGTCACAAAAATTTTATAGTGACTTAATCATGCATATATGTGTTCTAAGGCTGTCAAAAAAAATTCAAATTCAATCATGAATATATGTGTTCTAAGGCCGTCAAAAAAATTTCATAGTGATTCAATCATGAATATATGTGTCTTAAGGCCGTCAAAAAATATTATAGTGATTCAATCATGCATATATGTCTTCTAATGCTGTCAAAAATTTTCAAAAAATTTAAATTTCAATCATGCAGATATGTGTTCTAAGTCTGTCAAAATTTTTTATAGAGATTCAATCATGTATATATATGTTTTAAGGCTCTCAAAAAAATTTCATAGTAATTCAATAATGCATACATCTGTCCTATGGTTGCCAAAAATTTTTTATAGTCATTCAATCATGCATATGTGTTCTAAAGGTTTCAAAAAAAGGTCATAAGGATTCCATCATGCATATATGTGTTCTAAGGCTGTCAAACAATTTCATAATGATTCAATCATACATACATTTGTCCTATGGTTGTAAAAAAAAAATCATATTCTTTCAATAATTCATATGTGTTCTAAGGCTATCAAAAAAAGGTCATAATGATTCCATCATGCATATATGTGTTCTAAGGCTATCAAAAAAAAATTATATTGATTCAATCATGCATAAATATGTTCTAAGGCTGTCAAAAAAAATTTATAGCGATTCCATCATGCATATATGTGTTCTAAGGCCGTCAAAAATAATTCAGAATTACTAAATCATGCATATATGTGTTCTAATACTGTAAAAAAAAATTCATAGTGATCCAATAATGCATATATGTGTTCTAAGGCTATCAAAGAAAATTCAGAATTCTTCATTCATGCATATATATATTTTAAGGCAGTCAAAAAAATTATCTAGGGATTCTCTCATGCGTATATGTGTTTTAATGCCAACAAAAAAATTTCATCGTGATTCAATCATGTATATATGTGTTCTAATGCTGTAAAAAAAAATTGATAGAGATTCAATCATGCATATACGTTTTCTACGGCCATTTATAAATTTTCATAGTGATTCAATCACGCATATAAGTTTTCTAATGCAATCAAATTTTTTTTATAGCAATTCAATCATACATATATGTGTTTTAAGGATGTCACAAAAACATCATTGTGATTTAAACATTCGAATATGTCTATTAATGCTGTCAAAAATATTTCAAATTCAATCATGCTTATATGTGTTCTAAGGATGTCAAAAAAATTTGATAGTGACTCAATCAAGCATATATGTGTTCAAATGATGTCAAATTTTTTTTATAGAGATACAACCATGCATATATGTGTTCTAAGGCGGTCAAAAGATTTTTATAGTTATTCAATCATGCAAATATGTTTTCTAATGCTATAAATAAAGTTTGATAGTGATTCAAAAATATATACATGTGTTCTAAGGCTGTAAAAAAAATTTTTATAGTGATTCAATCATGCATATATGTGTTGTAAGGTGGTCAAAAAAATTTCACAGTGATTGAATCATGCATATATATGTTCTAGTGCTGTCAAAAAAATTTGTAGTGGTTCAATCTTGCATATATGTGTCCTAAGGTTGTCAACAAAAAAATCATAGTGATTCAATCATGCATATATGTGTTCTAATGCTGTCAAAAAAATTTCAATCATGCATATATGTGTTCTAAGGCTATCAAAATTTTATCGTGATTCAATCATGCATATATATGTGTTCAAATCCTGTAAAAAAAAATCATAGTGATTCAATCATACATATATGTGTTCTAAAGCTATCAAAAAATTTTTATAGTGATTCAATCAAGCATATATGTGTTCTAATGCTGTAAAAAAAAATATAGAGATTCAATCATGCATATATGTATTCTAATGCTGTCAAAAAAAAAATTATAGTGATTCAATCACGCATATATGTGTTCTAAGTTTGACAAAAAAAAATTATAGTGATTCAATCAAGCATATATGTGTTGTAAGGCTGTGAAAAAAAATTCATAGTAATTCAATCATGCATATATATGTTCTAAGGCTGTCAAAAAAATTTCACAGAGATTCAATCCTACATATTTGTGTTCCATGGCTGTCATAAAAAATTCATAGTGATTTAATCATGCGTATATGTGTTCTAAGTCTGTCAAAATTTTTTTATAGTGATTCAATCATGCATATATGTGTTCTAATGCTATCAAAAAAGTTTAATAATCATTCAATCACGCATATATGTGTTCTAAGGGGGTCAAAAAAATTTCACAGTGATTGAATAATGCATATATGTGTTTTAATGCGGTCAAAAAAATTCCATAGTGATTCAATCATGCATATATGTGTTCTAAAGTTGTAAAAAAAAATCATAGTGATTTAATCATGCATATATTTGTTTTAAGGCTGTCAAAAAATTTCATAGAGATTCGATCATGTATATATGTGTTATAAGGCTCTCAAAAGAATTATATAATAATTCTATCATGCATATATGTCTTCTATGGCTGTCAAAAAAAAACATAGTGATTCTATCATGTATATATATGTTCTAATGCTGTAAAAAAAATTAGATAGAGATTCAATAATGCATATATGTGTTCTAAGGCTGTCAAAAAAAATTAAATTTCAATTATGCATATATGTGTTCCAATGCTGTCAAAATTTTTTATAGAGATCCAATCATGCATATAAATGTTCTGAGGCTGTCAAAAAAAATTTATAGGGATTTAATCATGAATATGTGTGTTTTAAAGGGTGTGAAAAAAATTTCATAGTGATTCAATCATGTATATATGTATTCTAATGCTGTCAAAAAAATTTGATAGAGATTCAATCATGCATATACATTTTCTAAGGCCATTTAAAAATTTGCATAGTGATTCAATCACGCATATAAGTTTTCTAATGCAGTCAAAAAAAATTTATAGCAATTCAATCATACATATATGTGTTCTAAGGATGTCACAAAAACATCATTGTGATTTAAACATTCATATATGTCTATTAATGCTGTCAAAAATATTTCAAATTCAATCATGCTTATATGTGTTCTAATGATGTAAAAAAAAAATGATAGTTACTCAATCAAGCATATATGTGTTCAAATGATGTCAATTTTTTTTTATAGAGATACAACCATGCATATAGGTGTTCTAAGGCAGTCAAAAGATTTCTATATTGATTCAATCATGCAAATATGTTTTCTAATGCTATAAATAAAGTTTGATAGTGATTCAATCATGTATACATGTGTTCTAAGGCTGTAAAAAAATTTGTAGCAATTTAATCATGCTTATATGTGTTCTAAGGCCGTCACAAAAACTTCATAGCGATCATGCATATATGTGTTCTAAGGCCTTCAAAAAAATTTAAAATTCAATCACGCATATATGTGTTCTAATGAAGTCAATTTTTTTTTATAGATATTCAATCATGCATATATATGTTCTAAGGCTGTCAAGACAATTTCTATGTGATTCAATCATGCATATATGTATTGTAAGTTTGTAAAAAAAAAATTGTAGTGATTCAGTCATGCATATATTTGTCCTATGGTTGTCAAAAAATTTTCATTGTGATTCAATAATGCATATATGTGTTCTATGGTTGTAAAAAAAATTCATACTGATTCAAACATGCATATATGTGTTCTAAGGTTGTCAAAAAACTTTGGCAGTGATTCAATCATGCATATGTGTGTTCTAAGGCTATCAAAAAAGTTTATAGTGAATCAATCATGCATATATGTGTTCTAATGTTGTCTAATTTTTTTTATAGAGATTCAATGATGCATATACGTGTTATAAGGCTATCACAAAAATTTCATAGTTATCATGCATATATGTGTTCTAAGGCTGTCAAAAAAATATAAAATTCAATAATGCATATATGTGTTCTAAGGGTGTCAATTTTTTTTATAGAGATTCAATCATGCATATATTTGTTCTAAGGCTCTCAAAAAAATTGATTAGTGATTCAATCATGCATATATGTGTTCTAAGGTTGTAAAAAAAAATCATAGTGATTCAATCATACATATATTTGTCCTATGGTTGTAAAAACAAATTCATAGTGATTTAATAATTCATATATGCATTCTACAGTTGTAAAAAAAAATTCATAGTGATTCAATCATGTGTATATGTATTCTAAGGCTGTAAATTTTTTTTTATAGTGATTCAATCATGCATATATGTTTTTTAAGGTTATCAAAAAAAGGTCATAGTGATTCCATCACGCATATATGTGTTCTAAGGCTGTCAAAAAAATTCCATACTGATTCAATTATGCATATATGTGTTCTAAAGCTGTCAAAAAAATTTTGTAGTGAGATCATCATGCATATATGTGTTCTAAGGCTGTAAAAAAAAAATTCAGAATTATTAAATCATGCATATATGTGTTCTATGGCTGTCAAAAAAAAATCATAGTGATTAAATAATGCATATATGTGTTATAAGGCTCTCAAAAAACATTTCAGAATTCTTCAATCATGCATACATGTGTTCTAAGGCTCTCAAAAAACTTATCTAGTGATTCACTCATGCATATATGTGCTCTAAGGCCATAAAAAAAAATTCATGGTGATTCAATCATGTATATATGTGTTCTAATGTTGTCAAAAAAATTTGATAGAGATTTAATCATGCATATATGTGTTCTAAGGCCATAAAAAAAAATTCATAGTGATTCAATCACACATATATGTGTTCTAATGCTGTCAAAAAAAATTTATAGTCTTTCAATCAAGCATATATGTGTTCTAAACCTATCACAAAAATGTCATAGTGATTTAATCATGCATATATGTGTTCTAACGCTGTCAAAAATATTTCAAATTCAATCATGCTTATATGGGTTCTAAGGCTGTCAAAAAAATTAATAGTGGTTCAATCATGCAAATTGTGTTCTAAGGCTATCAAAAAAATTTCAAAATTCTTCAGTCTTGCATATAAGTCTTCTAAGGTTGTCAAAAAAATTATGTAGTGATTCACTCATGCAAATATTTGTTCTAAGGCCATCAAAACTTTTTTATAGTGGTTCAATCATGTATATATGTGTTCTAATGTTGTCAAAAAAAATGATAGAGCTTTAATCATGAATATATGTGTTCTAAGGCCATCAAAATTTTTTTATAGTGATTCAATCACGCATATATGTGTTCTAATGCTGTAAAAAAAAATTTATAGTCATTCGATCTTGCATATATGTGTTCTAAAGCTGTAACAAAGATGTCATAGTGATTTAATCATGCATATATGTGTTCTAATGTTGTCAAAAATATTTCAAATTCAATCATGCTTATATGTCTTCTAAGGTTGTCAAAAAAATTTCATAGTGATTCAATCATCCAAATATGTGTTCTAATGCTGTCAAAAGTTTTTTATAGAGATACAATCATTCATATATGTGTTCTAAGGAGGTCAAAAAATATTTATAGTAATTCAATCATGCATTCATGTGTTCTAATGCTGTAAAAAAAAATTGATAGTGACTCAATCATGTATATGTGTGTTCCAAAGCTGTCAAAAAAATTTTGTAGTGATTCAATCATCCATATATGTGTTGTAAGGATGTCACAAAAATTTCATTGTGATCATGCAGATATGTATTCTAGGGTTGTCAAAAAAAATTAAAATTCAATCATGCATATATATGTTCTGATGCTGTCAATTTTTTTTTATCAAGATTCAATCAAACATATATATGTTCTAAGGCTGTCAAAATAATTTCATAATGATTCAATCATGCATATATGTGTTGTAAGGTTTGAAAAAAAATTTGAAGGGATTTAATCATGCATATATATGTCCTATGGTTGTCAAAAAAAAATCATAGCAATTAAAAAATGCATATATGTATTTTAGGGTTATAAAAAAATATCTTAGTGATTCAGCCATGAATATGTGTTCTAAGGCTGTCAAAAAAAATTTATAGTGAATCAATCATGCATATGTTTGTTCAAAGGCTATCAAAAAAGTTCATTGTGATTCAATCATGCATATATGTGTTCTAGTGCTGTCAATTTTGTTTTACAGAGATTCAATCATGCGTATATGAGTTCAAAGGCTGTCAAAAAAATTTCATAGTGATTCAATCATGCATATATGTGTTCTAAGGCTATCTAAAAAATTTGATAGTGAATCAATCATGCATATATATGTTCTAAACTGTCAAAAAAAAATCATAGTGATTCAATCATGCATATTTGTGTTCTAATGCTGTAAAAAAAAAATCATAGTGATTCAATCATGCATATATGTGTTCTAAGGCGGAAAAAAAAAATCATAGAGATTGAATCATGCATATATGTGTTCTAATGTTGTCAAAAAAATTTCATTGTGATTCAATCATGCATATATGTGTTCTAAGGCTGTAAAAAAAAATCATAGTGACTCAATCATGCATATATGTGTTTTAAGGCTGTCAAAAAACTTTTATAGTGATTCAATCATGCATATATGTGTTCTAAGGGTGTCAAAAAAATCTCAAAGTGATTCAATCATGCATATATGTGTTCTAAGGCAGTCAAAAAAATCTCAAAGTGATTTAATCATGCGTCTATATGTTCTAAGGCTGTCAAAAAAATTTCGTAATAATTCAATCTAGTATATATGTGTTCTAAGGCTGTCAAAAAATACATATAGTGATTCAATCATGCATATATTTGTTCTAAGGCTGTCAAAAAAATTTCATAGTGATTCAATCATGTATATATGTGTTCTAATGCTGTCAAAAAAATTTGATAGAGATTCAATCATGCATACATATGTTCTAAGGCCGTCAAAAAAATTTCATAGTGATTCAATCATCAACATATGTGTTCTAATGCTGTCAAAAAAAATTGTAGTGATTCAATCATGCATATATGTGTTCTAAGACTGTCAAAAAAACTTCATAGTGATTTAATCATTCATATATATGTGTTCTAAGGCTTTCAAAAAAAATTCAAATTCAATCACGCATATATGTGTTATAAGGGCTGTCAAAAAACTTGCATAGTGATTCAATCATTCATATATGTGTTCTAATGCTGTCAAAAAAATTTCATAGAGATACAATCTTGAATATATGTGTTCTAAGGCTGTCAAAAAAAATCATAGAGATTCAGTCATGCATATATGTGTTTTAAGGCTATCAAATTTTTTTTTGAATTCTTCAATCATGCATATATGTGTTCTAAGGCTATCAAAAAAATTATCTAGTGATTCACTCATGCATATGTGTGTTCTAAGGCCATCAAAAAAATTTCATAGTGATTCAATCATGTATATATAAGTTCTAATGTTGCCAAAAAAAATTGATAGAGATTTAATCAAGCAAATATGTGTTCTAAGGCCATCAAAAAAAAATTATAGTGATTCAATCACGCATATATGTGTTCCAATGCTGTCAAAAAAAATTTATAGTCATTTAATCATGAATATATGTGTTCTAAAGTTGTCACAAAAAGTCATAGTGGTTTAATCATGCATATATGTGTTCTAATGCTGTCAAAAATATTTCAAATTCAATCATGCTTATATATCTTCTAAGGCTATCAAAAAATTTTCATAGTGATTCAATCATGCAAATATGTGTTCTAATGCTGTCGATATTTTTTTATAGAGATACAATCATGCATATATGTGTTCTAAGGTGAACAAAAAATATTTATAGTAATTCAATCATGAATATATGTTTTCTAAAGCTGTCAAAAAAATTTGATAGTGATTCAATCATGTATGTATGTGTTCTAAGGCTATCAAAAAACTTTTATAGTGATTCAATCCTGCATAGATGTGTTGTAAGGCTGTCACAAAAAATTTATAGTGATCATGCATATATGTATTCTAAGGCTTTCAAAAAACTTTAAAATTGAATCATGCATATGTGTTCTAATGATGTCAATTTTTTTTTATAGAGATTCAATCATGCATATATATGTTCTAAGGTTGTCAAAACAATTTCATAATGATTCAATCAAGCATATATGTGTTGTAAGGTTGTGTAAAAAAATATGTAGTGATTCAATCCTGCATATATCTGTCCTATGGTTGTAAAAAAAATTACATAGTAATTCTATAATGCGTATATGTATTCTATAGTTATAAAAAAAATTCATAGTGATTCAGTCATGCATATATGTGTTCTAAGGCAGTCAAAAAAATTTCATAGTGATTCAATCATCCATATGTGTGTTCTAAGGCTATAAAAAAAGTTCATAGTGATTAAATCATGCATATAAGTGTTCAAATGTTGTTGAATTGTTTTTATAGAGATTCAATCATGCGTATATGAGTTCTAAGGCTGTTAAAAAAATTTATAGTGATTCAATCATGCATATATTTGTTTTAAAGCTGTCTAAAAATTTTGATAGTGATTCAATCATGCATATATGTGTTCTAAACTGTCAAATAAAATTCATAGTGATTCAATCATGCATATTTGTGTCTGATGTTGTCAAAAACATTTCATAGTGATTCAATCAAGCATATATGTCTTCTAAGGAAGTCAACAAAAATTCTTAGTGATTGAATCATGCATATATGTGTTCTAATGCTGTCAAAAAAAATTTATTGCGATTCAATAATGCGTATATGTATTCTAAGGCTGTAAAAAAAGGTTATAGTGATTTAATCATGCATATATATGTTCTAAGGTTGTCAAAAATAATTTCATAATGATTCAATCTTGTATATATGTGTTTTTAGGCTGTAAAAAAAATTATATAGTGATTCAATAATGCATATATTTGTACTAAGGCTGTAAAAAAAAATTCACCTTGATTCAATCATGTATATATGTGTTCTAAGACTATCAAAAAAATTTCATAGTGATTTTATCATTCATATATGTGTTCTAAAGCTGTCAAAAAAAATTCAAATTCAATCATGCATATATGTTATATAAGGCTGTCAAAAAAAATTCATAGTGATTCATTCATGCATATACAGTTTCTAATGCTGTCAAAAAAATTTATAGAGATACAATCATGCATATATGTGTTTTAAAGCCATAAAAAAATATTCAAACTGACTCAATCATGTATATGTGTTCTAAGGTTGTCAAAAAAATTTCATAGTGATTCAATAATGCAAATATGTGTTCTAAGGCTATCAAAAAAATTTCATTGTGATTCAATCATATATATATGTGTTCTAATGCATTCAAAAAAGAAATTATAGTCATTCAATCATGCATATATGTGTTCTAAAGCTGTCACAAAAATGTCATAGTGATTTAAACATGCATATATGACTTCTAACGTTGTCAAAAATATTTCAAATTCAATAATGGTTATATGTGTTCTAAGGTTGTCAAAAAAATTTCATAGTGATTCAATAATGCAAATATGTGTTCTAAGGCTATCAAAAAAAATTTCATTGTGATTCAATCATATATATATATGTGTTCTAATGTTGTCAAAAAAGAAATTATAGTCATTCAATCATGCATATATGTGTTCTAAAGCTGTCACAAAAATGTCATAGTGATTTAATCTTGCATATATGACATCTAACGTTGTCAAAAATATTTCAAATTCAATAATGGTTATGTGTTCTAAGGTTGTCAAAAAATTTCATAGTGAATCAATAATGCAAATATGTGTTCTAAGGCTGTCAAAAAAAATTTATAATTCTTCTATCATGCATATGTGTTCTAAGGCTGTCAAAAAAATTATAGTGATTCACACATGCATATATGTGTTCTAAGGCCAACAAAAATTTTTTATAGTGATTCAATCATGTATATATGTGTTCTAATGCTGTCAAAAAAAATTGATTGAGATTTAATCAAGCGTATATGTGTTCTAAGGCCATCAAAAAAATTTATAGTGATTTAACCTTGCATATATTTGTTCTAATGCTATCAAAAAAAATTTATAGTCGTTCAATCATGCATATATGTGTTCTAAAGTTGTCATAAAAATGTCATAGTGATTTAATAATGCATATATGTGTTCTAATGCTGTCAAAAATATTTTAAATTCAATCCTGCTTATATGTCCTCTAAGGCTGTCAAAAAAAATTCATAGTGATTCAATCATGCAAATATGTGTCTTAATGCTATCAAATTTTTTTTATAGAGATAAAATCATGCATGTATGTGTTCTAAGGCGGTCAAAAAATATTTATAGTAATTCAATCATGCATATATGTGTTATAATGCTATAAAAAAAGTTTGATAGTGATTCAATCATGTATATATATGTGTTCTAAGGCTGTCAAAATTTTTTTGTAGTGATTCAATCATGCATATATGTGTTGTAAGACTGTGAAAAAAATTTCGTAGTGATTCAATCATGCATATATTTGTCCTATGGTTGTCAAAAAAATTACATAGTAATTCTATAATGCATATATGTATTCTACAGTTATAAAAAAAATTCATAGTGATTCAGTCATGCATATATGTGTTCTAAGGCAGTAAAAAAAATTTCATAGCGATTCAATCATGCATATATGTGTTTGAATGTTATTGAATTGTTTTTATGGAGATTCAATCATGCGTATATGAGTTCTAAGGCTGTTAAAAAAAACTTATAGTGATTGAATCATGCATATATGTGTTTTAAAGCTGTCTAAAAAATTTGATAGTGATTCAATCATGCGTATATGTGTTCTAAACTGTAAAAAAAAATTCATAGTGATTCAATCATGCATATTTGTGTTCTAATGCTGTCAAAAACATTTCATAGTGATTTAATCATGCATATATGTCTTCTAAGGCGGTCAAAAAAAATTTATAGTGATTCAATAAGGCATATATGTGTTCTAAGGCGGTAAAAAAAAATTCATAGTTATTGAACCATGCATATACGTGTTCTATTGCTGTCCAAAAAATTTTATTGCGATTCAATCATGCAAATATGTGTTCCAAGGCAGTAAAATAAAAATTATAGTGCTTTAATCATGCA
Organism: Nuphar pumila; assembly: GCF_984573655.1. NCBI lineage: Eukaryota > Viridiplantae > Streptophyta > Magnoliopsida > Nymphaeales > Nymphaeaceae > Nuphar > Nuphar pumila. The sequence continues at coordinate 73,091,880 of NC_143252.1, read as the reverse complement.
TATATATGTTCTAAGGTTGTTAAAAAAATTATATAATGATTCAATTTTGTATATATGTGTTCTAAGGCTGTCAAAAAAATTATATAGTGATTTAATCATGCATATATTTGTTATAAGGCTGTCAAAAAAAATCCATAGTGATTCAATCATGTATATATCTGTTCTAATGCTGTCAAAAAAATTTGATAGAGATTCAATCAAGCATATATATGTTCTAAGGCCATCAAACAAATTTCATAGTGATTCAATCATGCATATATGTGTTCGAATGTTGTAAAAAAATTTTGTAGTGATTCATTCCTCCATATATGCATTCTAAGACTGTAAAAAAAAATCATAGTGATTTAATCATGCATATATGCGTTCTAAGGCTGTCAAAAAAAATTCAAATCCAATCACGCATATATGTGTTATAAGGCTGTCAAAAAAATTTCATAGTGATTCAATCATGCATATATATGTGTTCTAATGCTGTCAAAAAATTTTCATAGTGATTCAATCATGCATATATGTGTTCTAAGGCGGTAAAAAAAATTCATAGTGATTCAATCATGCATATATGTGTTCAAAGGCTGCCATAAAAATGTCATAGTGATTTAATCAAGCATATATGTGTTCTAAGTCTTAAAAAAAAATTATAGTGATTCAATCATGCATATATGAGTTCAAAGGCTGTCACAAAAATTTCATATCGATTCAATCATGCATATATGTGTTCTAAGTTTGTCAAAAAAAAATCATAGTGATTGAATCATGCATAAATATGTTCCAAGGTGTCAAATTTTTTTTATAGTGATTCAATCATGCATATATGTGTTGTAAGGTGGTAAAAAAAATGTTCATTGTGATTGAATCATGTATATATGTTTTCTAATGCTGTAAAAAAAAATATTATAGTGATTCAATCATGCATATATGTGTCCTAAGGTTGTAAAACAAAAATACATAGTGATTCAATCATGCATATGTGTTTTCTAATGCTGTCAAAAAAAATTTAATCATACATGTATGTGTTCTAAGGCTATCATATTTTTATAGTGATTCAATCATGCATATATGTGTTCTAATGCTATAAAAAAAATCATAGTGATTCAATCATGCATATATGTGTTTTAAAGCTATCAAAATTTTTTTATAGTGATTCAATCAAGCATATATGTGTTCTAATGCTGTCAAACAAAAATTATAGTGATTCAATCTTGCATATATGTATTCTAATGCTGTCAAAAAAATCCTATAGTGATTCATTCACGAATATATGTGTCCTAAGTTTGTCAAAAAAAAATTCATAGTGATTCAATCAAGCATATATATGTTCTAAGGCTGTCAAAATTTTTTTATAGTGATTCAATCATGCTTATATGTGTTCTAAGGCGGTCAAAAAAATTTCATAGTGACTCAATCATGCATATATGTGTTCTAAGGCTGTCAAAATTTTTTTATAGTGATTCAATCATGCTTATATGTGTTCTAAGGCTGTCAAAAAAAAATTCATAGTGATTCAATCATGCATATATGTGTTCTAATGCTATCAAAAAAATTTAATAGTGATTCAATCATGCATATATGTGTTCTAAGGGGGTCAAAAAATTTTTATAGTGATTGAAGCATATATGTGCAATAATGCAGTCAAAAAAATTCCATGGTGATTCAATCATGTATATATGTGTTCTAAGGCTGTAAAAAAAAATCATTGCGATTTAATCATGCATATATTTGTTCTAATGCTGTCAAAAAAATTTATAGTGATTCAATCATGCATATGTCTGTTCTAAGGCTATCAAAAGAATTATATAGTAATTCAATCATGCATATATGTATTCTAAGGCTGTCAAAAAAAATTCATAGTGATTCTATCATGTATATATATGTTCTAATGCTGTAAAAAAAATAGTTAGAGATTCAATATTGCATATATGTATTCTAAGGCTGTCAAAAAAATTTAAATTTCAATCATGCATATATGTGTTCTAATGCTGTCAAATTTTTTAATAGAGATCCAATCATGCATATATATGTTCTGAGGCTGTCAAAAAAAAATTTTAGGGATTTAATCATGAATATGTGTGTTCTAAGGCTGTGAAAAAAATTTCATAGTGATTCAATCATGTATATATTTGTCCTATGGTTGTTCAAAAAATTTTATAGTGATTCATTAATGTATATATGTGTTCTACGGTTGTAAAAAAAATTTAATTGTGATTCAGTCATGCATACATATGTTCTAAGGCTATAAAAAAAAATCATAGTGATTCAATCATGCATATATGTGTTCTAAGGCTTTGAAAAAAAGTTCATAGTGATTTCATCATGCATATATGTGTTCTAATGCTATAAAAAAAAATCATATTGATTCAATCATGCATATATGCGTTTTATGGCAGTAAAAAGAAAATCATAGTAATTCCATCATGCATATATGTGTTCTAAGGCTATCAAAAAAGTTTCATAATTATTCAATCATGCTTAAATATGTTCTAAGGCTGTCAAAAAAAATTCATAGTGATTCAATCTTGCATATATTTGTTCTAAGGCGGTCAAAAAAATTCATAGTGATTCAATCATGCACATATGTATTGTAACGTTGTCAAAAATTATTTTTAGTGATTCGATGAGGCATATATGTGTTCTAATGCTGTCAAAAAATTTTTGTAGTGATTCAATCATGCATATATGTGTTCTATGGCTGTGAAAAAAAATTTATAGTGATTCAATCAAGCATATATGTGTTCTAAGGCTATCAAACAATTTTAGAATTATTCAACCATGCATATATGTGTTCTAAGGCTGTCAAAAAAATTTCATAGTGATTCAATCTTGCATATATGTGTTGTAAGCCTGCCAAAAAAATTTCATAGTGATTCAATCATTGATATATGTGTTCTATGGCTGTCCAAAAAAATTCATAGTGATTCAATGATGCATATATGTGTTTTAAGGCTGTCACAAAAAAATTGTAGTGATTCAATCAAGCATATCATTATTCTAATGTTGTCTTAAAAAATTTGAAGTGGAATCATTTATATATGTATTCTAAGACTGTCACAAAAATTTCATAGTGATTAAATCATCCGCTGTCAAAAAAATTTGAAATTCAATCATGCATATATGTGTTCTAAGGCTGTCAAAAAAATTTCATAGTGATTCAATCATGCATATATGTTCTAATGCTGTCAAAAAAAAATCATAGAGACACAATCATTCATATATGTGTTCTAAGGCTATCAAAAAAAAATTCATAGTGATTCAATCATGCATATATGTGTTTTAGTGCTGTCAAAAAAATTTAGAGTGATTCAATCATGGATATATGTGTTCTATGGCTTTCAAAAAAAAATTGTAGTTATTCAATCATGCATATATTTTTTCTAAGGCTGTCACAAAAATTTCACAGTGATCATGCATATATGTGTTCTAAGGTTGTCAAAAAAATTTAAAGTTCAATCATGCATATATGTGTTCTAAGGTTGTCAAATTTGTTTTATAGAGATTCAATCATGCATATATATGTTCTAAGGCTGTGAAAAAAAATTCATAGTGATTCAATCGTGCATATATGTGTTCTAAGGCTTTGAAAAAAATATCATAGTGATTTAATCATACATATATCTGTCCTATGGTTGTCAAAAAAAAATCAGTCCTTCAATAATGCGTATATGTGTTCTACGGTTGTAAAAGAAAAATCATAGTGATTCAATCGTGCATATATGTGTTCTAAGGCTGTCAAAATAAATTCATAGTGATGCAATCATGCATATATGTGTTCTAAGGCTATCAAAATATGTTCATAGTGATTCCATCATGCATATATGTATTGTAAGGCTGTAAAAAAGAAATCATAGTGATTCAATCATGCATATATGTGTTCTAAGGCAGTCTAACAAAAAAAATTCAGAATTATTCAATCATGCATATATGTGTTCTAAGGCTGTCAAAAAAATTTGATAACTATTCCATAATGCATATATTTGTTCTAACTGTAAACACCCCAAATTTTCCAAATTTCAAAAATTATCCTTTTGAGCTTCAGTTGCACATTCTGAGTCATTCAGAGAGGCAATTGGGTCAATTTTTTATGATTTCTCAGATTTACTTCTCTATTAAGGATCCGAAGCTCAATTTCGTTTTCTATACCAGTCCCAAACCTGGATCCAAATATGATATTCGAATCCAATTCTGAGCCAGATTCTTCTATTTTGAATATAAATCTAAAAATTCAAAATCAATATGGTTCAAGTATTTGCTCTATTTGGATCCATTTCTCTCATTTTCTGAGTTCAAGATCCAAAATTCAATTTTTACTCAAAAAGCTCAGATCCAGATCCATTTTTAAAATCCAAATTTAAAATTTGTTCTTTTATTTCAAAAACTCTTTTTTGCAAAATCCTCAAATTCTAAATTCAATATTTTGTAAAATCTTGCAAAATTCCATTTAGATCTCATTTCTTAAAGCATTTACATTTTAGATTTTATTTCTAAAAAAGAAAAAAAGAAAAAGTAAAGAAAAGAAAAATGAAAATGACTTTAGATTAAATAAGAAAAAGGTTTTTTTAGAAAATCTTTACAATTCACCCTGTTTTTAAAAGTTTCAAAACTTAGTAAGGGTGCTTTTGAAAATAAAATAACCACCCTCTCCTTTATAAGGAGAGGGAAGGCATCGAATGAGAAAGAATAAAAAAAAAATTCAAAGAGGCTCTCGATCAAAATTTTAAAAAAAGGGGGGCGATATCGATCATTTTTTTCTCCGTTCTTCTTTTTTCTCTCTTCTTCTCTTCTAGATTTTCCCCTTTTCCCTCCTTCTCCTTCGCCTTCCTCTCTTCCTCAGATCCCTTCCTCACCGGTGGAGAAGATCAATCCGGCAATACTATGCGAGAGCTCTACTCTCAATCGATCTTCAATCTGACGAGGAATCCAATGGTTGTCAAGCTACGTGAAGGAAACAAATCTCTATGAAAGAAATGAACCTGTAAGAGGCAGAATTGATCATCTCGATCAGAATTGAAGCAATCGAAGTTCAGGTCGTGTGAAACAGCTATTTATCAGCCGATTGTGTTGCTTTTACTGGCAATAGGAGCCATCTGCACATTTCAAAGCGTGAAGGTTGGAGGCCACCTCTTCTTAACCAAGTCTTACACGGTGAGTGATCTTCCTCTTTCTCTCATCTCCTCTATCTCTTCTCTTTTTTCTCTTCTCTTTCTTTCTTATTCCATAATTTCTAAATTTTTTGTACTTCATGCATATCATCCTCATAGTAGATCATCTTCCCTCCAATCTGCATATAGTAGCATCATAATTTCTTTTACATCTTCATCCAACAGGTTGCATCCTGTTTTGAATTCATCGCTTGTTGCATATTAGCATCTGAACATTGCATCCTGCATTGTTATTAGCATCCTGTATTGCATTAGTTACATTAGCAAAGGTTTTACATTGCTAATAGCATCTTGTTTTGACATTGCGTTTTCTATGAATGCATTGCATAATCTACTCAGATTTCACCGTGAATCCAATGTAATTCACAGTGAGATCTGTTGTAATTTCCTTGTGTGTTCAGTCCTTTGTGAAATCAAACAAATCCTGCATCTATCACACGAGATCTGCTGTGAAATCAGCTAGATTTGCTGAGAACACTAAGCTTCTGAATCAATTTCATTGAAAATCTCTGCATTCACCATGAAATATTAGTTATTCTGTCAATACACCATGTGATCAGCTGGAAAGTTAATGTGAATTTAATTGTTGCATCTGTCCTCTATGTATATATAATGATTTTCTCATTTCATCGTTGCATCCAATATTCATCATAGTATAGCAGTGCATAACTGCGTTTGAGTCAACATTGCATCGGATCTCTTCATCCTGATCACTGTATGTGCATGTCATTTTATTTCTTTCATGCCATTGCATTTCGTATATTGCATCAGCATTTACAGTATGTTTTGCTGTTGTGCCTGCATCATCGAATTGCATCGATTCTCTATATGCAATTTCCCTGATTACCTACATTAGCATCGTGTATTTGAGCTCATCGCATATACATTGAAACATTATAGCAAACACCTTGTTTTTACATCAGATGCTTTGATTTTAGTCTATCAGATTTGCATCAATGACACCTGATTAGCATTAGTATTCATTTAGTGAATACAGCTGAAGGATTTGGTTATCCAAAATTTTGTGCATCGCTGGAAGTCTTTTCACACCTGTCGGACTCACTTTAAAGCATTTGTTGAGACATAGATCAACGGTTGCTTAGCTGAATCAAATTTTTTTAAAAAAAAGGGGGGATATCGATCATTTTTTCCTCCCTTCTCCTTTCTCTCTTCTTCCCTTCTAGATTTTCCCCTTTTCCCTCCTTCTCCTTTGCATTCCTCTCTTCCTCGGATCCCTTCTTCACTGGTGGAGAAGATCAATTCGGCAATACTGTGCGGGAGCTCTCCTCTTAATCGATCTTCAATCTAGCGAGGAATCCAATGGTTGTCAAGCTACATGAAGAAAACAAATCTCTATGAAAGAAATGAACCTCTAAGAGGCAGATTTGATCATCTCGATCAGAATTGAAGCAATCGGAGTTCAGGTCGTGTGAAACAGCTAATGATCAGCATATATGTTCTAATGATTCAATTTCAATCATGCATATATGTGTTCTAAGGCTATCAAAATTTTATCGTGATTCAATCATGCATATATATGTGTCCAAATCCTGTAAAAAAAAATCATAGTGATTTAATCATGCACATATGTGTTCTAAAGCTATCAAAAAAAATTTATAGTGATTCAATCAAAGCATATATGTGTTCTAATGCTGTCAAAAAAAAATTATAGTGATTCAATCTTGCATATATGTATTCTAATGTTGTCAAAAAAAAAATTTATAGTGATTCAATCACGCATATATGTGTTCAAATTTTGTCAAAAAAAAATCATAGTGATTCAATCAAGCATTTATGTATTGTAAGGCTGTGAAAAAAATTTCATAGTAATTCAATCATGCATATATATGTTCTAAGGCTGTCAAAAACATTTCACAGTGATTCAATCCTATGTATATGTGTTGCAAGGCTGTAAAAAAAAATTCATAGTGATTTAATCATGCGTGTATGTGTTCTAAGTCTGTCAAAAAAAAATTATAGTGATTCAATCATGCATATATGTGTTCTAAGGCTGTCAAAAAAAAAATCATAGTGATTCAATCATGCATATATGTGTTCTAATGCTATCAAAAAAATTTAATAGTGATTCAATCACGCATATATGTGTTCTAAGGGGGTCAAAAAAATTTCACAGTGATTGAATAATGCATATATGTGTTCTAATGCGGTCAAAAAAATTCCATAGTGATTCAATCATGCATATATGTGTTCTAAGGCTGTAAAAAAAAAATCATAGTGATTTAATCATGCATATATTAGTTTTAAGGCTGTCATAAAATTTCATAGAGATTCGATCATGTATATATGTGTTCTAAGGCTCTCGAAAGAATTATATAATAATTCTATCATGCATATATGTCTTCTATGGCTGTCAAAAAAAAATCATACTGATTCTATCATGTATATATATGTTCTAATGCTGTAAAAAAAATTAGATAGAGATTCAATAATGCATATATGTGTTCTAAGGCTGTCAAAAAAATTTAAATTTCAATTATGCATATATGTGTTCCAATGCTGTCAATTTTTTTTATAGAGATCCAATCATGCATATAAATGTTCTGAGGCTGTCAAAAAAATTTATAGGGAATTAATCATGAATATGTGTGTTCTAAAGGCTGTGAAAAAAAATTCATAGTGATTCAATCATGTATATATGTATTCTAATGCTGTCAAAAAAATTTGATAGAGATTCAATCATGCATATACGTTTTCTAAGGCCATTTAAAAATTTTCATAGTGATTCAATCACGCATATAAGTTTTCTAATGCAGTAAAAAAAAATTTATAGCAATTCAATCATACATATATGTGTTCTAAGGATGTCACAAAAACATCATTGTGATTTAAACATTCATATATGTCTATTAATGCTGTCAAAAATATTTCAAATTCAATCACGCTTATATGTGTTCTAAGGATGTCAAAAAAATTTGATAGTGACTCAATCAAGCATTTATGTGTTCAAATGATGTCGAAATTTTTTTTATAGAGATACAACCATGCATATATGTGTTCTAAAGCGGTCAAAAGATTTTTATAGTGATTCAATCATGCAAATATGTTTTCTAATGCTATAAACAAAGTTTGATAGTGATTCAATCATGTATACATGTGTTCTAAGGCTGTAAAAAAATTTGTAGCAATTTAATCATGCATATATGTGTTCTAAGGCCATCACAAAAACTTCATAGCGATCATGCATATATGTGTTCTAAGGCCTTCAAAAAAATTTAAAATTCAATCATGCATATATGTGTTCTAATGCAGTCAATTTTTTTTTGTAGATATTCAATCATGCACATATGTGTTCTAAGGCTGTCAAGACAATTTCATGGTGATTCAATCATGCATATATGTGTTGTAAGGTTGTAAAAAAAAATCGTAGTGATTCAATCATGCATATATTTGTCCTATGGTTGTCAAAAAAATTTCATAGTGATTCAATAATGCATATATGTGTTCTATGGTTGTAAAAAAAATTCATACTGATTCAATCATGCATATATGTGTTCTAAGGTTGTCAAAAAAATTTGATAGTGATTCAATCATGCATATGTGTGTTCTAAGGCTATCAAAAAAGTTTATAGTGATTCAATCATGCATATATGTGTTCTAATGTTGTCTAATTTTTTTATAGAGATTCAATGATGCATATACGTGTTATAAGGCTATCACAAAAATTTCATAGTTATCATGCATATATGTGTTCTAAGGCTATCAAAAAAATTTAAAATTCAATCATGCATATATGTGTTCTAAGGGTGTCAATTTTTTTTATAGAGATTCAATCATGCATATATTTGTTCTAAGGCACTCAAAAAAATTGATTAGTGATTCAATCATGCATATATGTGTTCTAAGGTTGTAAAAAAAAATCATAGTGATTCAATCACACAAATATCTGTCCTATGGTTGTAAAAAAACATCATAGTGATTTAATAATGCATATATGCATTTTACAGTTGTAAAAAAAAATTCATAGTGATTCAATCATGTGTATATGTATTCTAAGGCTGTAAAAATTTTTTTATAGTGATTCAATCATGCATATATGTTTTCTAAGGTTATCAAAAAAAGGTCATAGTGATTCCATCAGGCATATATGTGTTCTAAGGCTGTCAAAAAAATTTCATACTGATTCAATTATGTATATATGCCTTCTAAAGCTGTCAAATTTTTTTTATAGTGATTCCATCATGCATATATGTGTTGTAAGGTTGTAAAAAAAAATTCAGAATTATTCATTCATGCATATATGTGTTCTAAGGCTGTAAAAAAAAATCATAGTGATTCAATAATGCATATATGTGTTATAAGGATCTCAAAAAACATTTCAGAATTCTTCAATCATGCATATATGTGTTCTAAGGCTCTCAAAAAACTTATCTAGTGATTCACTCATGCATATATGTGTTCTAAGGCCATAAAAAAAATTCGTGGTGATTTAATCATGTATATATGTGTGTTCTAATGTTGTCAAAAAAATTTGATAGAGATTTAATCATGCATATATGTGTTAAAAGACCATAAAAAAAATTCATAGTGATTCAATCACGCATATATGTGTTCTAATGCTATCAAAAAAAATTTATAGTCTTTCAATCAAGCATATATGTGTTCTAAACCTGTCACAAAATTGTCATAGTGATTTAATCATGCATATATGTGTTCTAACGCTGTCAAAAATATTTCAAATTCAATCATGCTTATATGTGTTCTAAGGCTGTAAAAAAAAATTCATAGTGGTTCAATCATGCAAATTGTGTTCTAAGGCTATAAGAAAAAATTCAAAATTCTTCAGTCTTGCATATAAGTCTTCTAAGGTTGTCAAAAAAATTATCTAGTGATTCACTCATGCAAATATTTGTTCTAAGGCCATCAAAATTTTTTTATAGTGATTCAATCATGTATATATGTGTTCTAATGTTGTTAAAAAAAATTTGATAGAGATTTAATCATGAATATATGTGTTCTAAGGCCATCAAAATTTTTTTATAGTGATTCAATCACGCATATATGTGTTCTAATGCGGTAAAAAAAAATTTATAGTCATTCGATCTTGCATATATGTGTTGTAAAGCTGTAACAAAAATGTCATAGTGATTTAATCATGCATATATGTGTTCTAATGTTGTCAAAAATATTTCAAATTCAATCATGCTTATATGTCTTCTAAGGCTGTCAAAAAAATTTCATAGTGATTCACTCATCCAAATATGTGTTCTAATGCTGTCAAAAGTTTTTTATAGAGATACAATGATTCATATATGTGTTCTAAGGAGGTCAAAAAATATTTATAGTAATTCAATCAAGCATTCATGTGTTCTAATGCTGTCAAAAAAAATTGATAGTGATTCAATCATGTATATATGTGTTCCAAAGCTGTCAAAAAATTTTTGTAGTGATTCAATCATTTATATATGTGTTGTAAGGCTGTCACAAAAATTTCATTGTGATCATGCATATATGTATTCTAGGATTGTCAAAAAAATTTAAAATTCATTCAGCATATATATGTTATGATGTTGTCAATTTTTTTTATCGAGATTCAATCAAGCATATATATGTTCTAAGGTTGTCAAAATAATTTCATAGTGATTCAATCATGCATATATGTGTTGTAAGGTTGTGAAAAAAAAAATTGTAGGGATTTAATCATGCATATATATGTCCTATGGTTGTAAAAAAAAATCCTAGCAATTCAATAATGCATATATGTATTTTAGAGTTATAAAAAAATATCCTAGTGATTCAGTCATGCATATATGTGTTCTAAGGCTGTCAAAAAAAATTCATAGTGATTCAATCATGCATATGTTTGTTCAAAGGCTATAAAAAAAGTCCATTGTGATTCAATCATGCATATATGTGTTCTAGTGCTGTCAATTTTGTTTTACAAAGATTCAATCATGCGTATATGAGTTCTAAGGCTGTCAAAAAAATTTCATAGTTATTCAATCATGCATATATGTGTTCTAAGGCTATCTAAAAAATTTGATAGTGAATCAATCATACATATATATGTTCTAAACTGTCAAAAAAAAATCATAGTGATTCAATCATGCATATTTGTGTTCTAATGCTGTCAAAAAAAATTCATAGTGACTCAATCAAGCATATATGTGTTGTAAGGCGGTAAAAAAAAAATCATAGAGATTGAATCATGCATATATGTGTTCTAATGTTGCCAAAAAAATTTCATAGTGATTCAATCATGTATATATGTGTTCCAAAGCTGTCAAAAACTTTTTATAGTGATTCAATCATGCATATATGTGTTGTAAGGCTGTCACAAAAATTTCATTGTGATCATGCAGATATGTATTCTAGGGTTGTCAAAAAAATTTAAAATTCATTCATGCATATATATGTTCTGATCCTGTCAATTTTTTTTTATCGAGATTCAGTCAAGAATATATATGTTCTAAGGCCGTCAAAATAATTTCATAGCGATTCAATCATGCATATATGTGTTGTAAGGTTGTGAAAAAAAATTTATAGGGATTTAATCATGCAATTATATGTCCTATGGTTGTCAAAAAAAATCATAATAATTTAATAATGCATATATGTATTTTAGGGTTATAAAAAAATATCCTAGTGATTCAGTCATGCATATATGTGTTCTAAGGCTGTCAAAAAAAATTCATAGTGATACAATCATGCATATGTTTGTTCAAAGGCTATCAAAAAAGTTCATTGTGATTCAATCATGCATATATGTGTTCTAGTGCTGTCAATTTTGTTATACAGAGATTCAATCATGCGTATATGAGTTCTAAGGCTGTCAAAAAAATTTCATAGTAATTCAATCATGCATATATGTGTTCTAAGGCTATCTAAAAAATTTGATAGTGAATAAATCATGCATATATATGTTCTAAACTGTCAAAAAAATTCATTGTGATTCAATCATGCATATTTGTGTTCTAATGCTGTCAAAAAAAATTCATAGTGATTCAATCATGCATATATGTGTTCTAAGGCGGTAAAAAAAAATCATAGAGATTGAATCATGCATATATGCGTTCTAATTTTGTCAAAAAAAATTCATTGTGATTCAAGAATGCATATATGTGTTCTACGGCTGTAAAAAAAAATCATAGTGACTCAATCATGCATATATGTGTTTTAAGGCTGTCAAAAAACTTTTATAGTGATTCAATCATGCATATATGTGTTCTAAGGGTGTCAAAAAAATCTCAAAGTGATTCAATCATGCATATATGTGTTCTAAGGCAGTCAAAAAAATCTCAAAGTGATTTAATCATGCGTCTATGTGTTCTAAAGCAGTCAAAAAAATTTTGTAATGATTTAATCTAGTATATATGTGTTCTAAGGCTGTCAAAAAATATATATAGTGAATCAATCTTGCATATATTTGTTTTAAGGCTGTCAAAATTTTTTTATAGTGATTCAATCATGTATATATGTGTTCTAATGCTGTCAAAAAAATTTGATAGAGATTCAATCATGCATACATATGTTCTAAGGCCGTCAAAAAAATTTCATAGTGATTCAATCATCAACATTTGTGTTCTATTGCTGTCAAAAAAAATTATAGTGATTCATATATATGTGTTCTAAGGCTTTCAAAAAAAATTCAAATTCAATCACGCATATATGTGTTATAAGGCTGTCAAAAAACTTGCATAGTGATTCAATCATTCATATATGTGTTCTAATGATGTGAAAAAAATTTCATAGAGATACAATCTTGAATATATGTGTTCTAAGGTTGTAAAAAAAAATCATAGAGATTCAATCATGCATATATGTGTTCTAAGGCTATCAAATTTTTTTTGGAATTCTTCAATCATGCATATATGTGTTCTAAGGCTATCAAAAATATTATCTAGTGATTCACTCATGCATATGTGTGTTCTGAGGCCATCAAAAAAATTTCATAGTGACTCAATCATGTATATATAAGTTCTAATGTTGTCAAAAAAATTGATAGAGATTTAATCAAGCAAATATGTGTTCTAAGGCCATCAAAAAAAACTTATAGTGATTCAATCACGCATATATGTGTTTTAATGATGTCAAAAAAAATTTATAGTCATTTAATCATGAATATATGTGTTCTAAAGCTGTCACAAAAATGTCATAGTGGTTTATTCATGCATATATGTGTTCTAATGCCGTCAAAAATATTTCAAATTCAATCATGCTTATATATCTTTTAAGGCTATCAAAAAATTTTCATAGTGATTCAATCATGCAAATATGTGTTCTAATGCTATCAATATTTTTTTATAGAGATACAATCATGCATATATGTGTTCTAAGGTGAACAAAAAATATTTATAGTAATTCAATCATGCATATATGTTTTCTAAAGCTGTCAAAAAAATTTGATAGTGATTCAATCATGTATATATGTGTTCTAGGGCTGTCAAAAAACTTTTGTAGTGATTCAATCCTGCATAGATCTGTTGTAAGGCTGTCACAAAAAACTTATAGTGATCATGCTTATATGTATTCTAAGGCTTTCAAAAAACTTTAAAATTGAATCATGCATATGTGTTCTAATGATGTCAAATTTTTTTTATAGAGATTCAATCATGCATATATATGTTCTAAGGCTGTCAAAACAATTTCATAATGATTCAATCAAGCATATATGTGTTGTAAGGTTGTGTAAAAAATTTTGTAGTGATTCAATCCTACATATATCTGTCCAATGGTTGTAAAAAAGATTATATAGTAATTCTATAATGCATATATGTATTCTACAGTTATAAAAAAAATTCATAGTGATTCAGTCATGCATATATGTGTTCTAAGGCAGTCAAAAAAATTTCATAGCAATTCAATCATGCATATGTGTGTTCTAAGGCTATCAAAAAAGTTCATAGGGATTAAATCATGCGTATATGTGTTCGAATGTTGTCGAATTATTTTTATAGAGATTCAATTATGCGTATATGAGTTCTAAGGCTGTTAAAAAAAATTTATAGTGATTCAATCATGCATATATGAGTTTTAAAGCTGTCTAAAAAATTTAATAGTGATTCAATCATGCATATATGTGTTCTAATCTGTCAAATAAAATTCATAGTGATTCAATCACACATATTTGTGTTCTAATGCTGTAAAAAACATTTCATAGTGATTCAATCATGCATATATATGTTCTAAGGCTGTCAAAACAATTTCATAATGATTCAATCTTGTATATATGTGTTCTAAGGGTGTAAAAAAAATTATATAGTGATTCAATAATGCATATATTTGTACTAAGGCTGTAAAAAAAAAATCACCTTGATTCAATCATGTATATATGTGTTCTAAGACTGTCAAAAAAATTTTGATAATGATTTTATCAATCATATATGTGTTCTAAGGCTGTCAAAAAAATTTCAAATTCAATCATGCATATATGTCATATAAGGTTGTCAAAAAAACTTCATAGTGATTCATTCATGCATATATAGTTTCTAATGCTGTCAAATTTTTTTTATAGAGATACAATCATGCATATATGTGTTTTAAAGCCGTCAAAAAATATTCAAACTGACTCAATCATGTATATGTGTTCTAATGTTGTAAAAAAAAATTGATAGCGATTTAATCATGCATATATGTGTTAAAAGGCTATCAAAAAAATGTTATTGTGATTCAATCATGCATATATGTGTTCTAATGCTGTCAAAAAAAAATTATAGTCATTCAATCATGCATATATGTGTTCTAAAGCTGTCACAAAAATGTCATAGTGATTTAATCATGCATATATGACTTCTAACGTTGTAAAAAATATTTCAAATTCAATAATGGTTATATGTGTTCTAAGGTTGTCAAAAAATTTTTTATAGTGATTCAATAATGCAAATATGTGTTCTAAGGCTGTCAAAAAAAATTTATAATTCTTCTATCATGCGTATATGTGTTCTAAGGCTGTCAAAAAAATTATCTAGTGATTCACACATGCATATATATGTTCTAAGGCTAGCAAAAATTTTCATAGTGATTCAATCATGTATATATGTGTTCTAATGCTATCAAAAAAAATTGATAGAGATTTAATCAAGCGTATATGTGTTCTAAGGCCATCAAAAAATTTTATAGTGATTTAACCTTGCATATATTTGTTCTAATGCTATCAAAAAAAATTTATAGTCCTTCAATCATGCATATATGTGTTCTAAAGCTGTCATAAAAACGTCATAGTGATTTAATCATGCATATATGTGTTCTAATGCTGTCAAAAAAGTTTGATAGTGATTCAATCATGTATATATATGTGTTCTAAGGCTGTCAAAATTTTTTTATAGTGATTCAATCATGCATATATGTGTTGTAAGGCTGTGAAAAAAATTTCGTAGTGATTCAATCATGCATTCAAAAAAATTTCATAGCGATTCAATCATGCATACGTGTGTTCTAAGGCTACCAAAACTGTTCATAGTGATTAAATCATGCATATATGTGTTCGAATGTTGTTGAATTGTTTTTATGGAGATTCAATCATGCGTATATGAGTTGTAAGGCTGTTAAAAAAAATTTATAGTGATTCAATCATGCATATATGTGTTTTAAAGCTGTCTAAAAAATTTGATAGTGATTCAATCATGCATATATGTGTTATAAACTGTTAAAAAAAAATCATAGTGATTCAATCATGCATATTTGTGTTCTAATGCTGTGAAAAACATTTCATAGTGATTCAATCATGCATATATGTCTTCTAAGGTGGTCAAAAAAAAATTCATAGTGATTCAATAATGCATATATGTGTTCTAAGGCGGTCAAAAAAAATCATAGTGATTGAATCATGCATGTATGTGTTCTATTGCTGTCCAAAAAATTTCATTGCGATTCAATCAAGAATATATATGTGTTTCAAGGCTGTAAAAAAAATTATAGTGATTTAATCATGCATATATATGTTCTAAGGTTGTCAAAATAATTATATAATGATTCAATTTTGTATATATTTGTTCTAAGGCTGTCAAAAAAAATATATACTGATTTAATAATGCATATATTTGTTATAAGGCAGTAAAAAAAAATCCATAGTGATTCAATCATGTATATATCTGTTCTAATGTTGTCAAAAAAAATTGATAGAGATTCAATCAAGCATATATATGTTCTAAGGCCATCATACAAATTTCATAGTGATTCAATCATGCATATATGTGTTCTAATGTCGTAAAAAAAAAATTTGTAGTGATTCATTCCTCCATATATGCATTCTAAGACTGTAAAAAAAAATCATAGTGATTTAATCAAGCATATGTGTTCTAAGGCTGTCAAAAAAAATTAAAATCCAATCACGCATATATGTGTTATAAGGCTGTCAAAAAAATTTCATAGTGATTCAATCATGCATATATGTGTTCTAATGCTGTCAAAAAATTTTCATAGTGATTCAATCATGCATATATGTGTTCTAAGAGGGTCAAAAAAATTTCATAGTGATTGAAGCATATATGTGCAATAATGCAGTAAAAAAAATTCCATAGTGATTCAATCATGCATATATGTGTTCTAAGGCTGTAAAAAAAAATCATTGTGATGTAATTAGGCATATATTTGTTCTAATGCTGTCAAAAAATGTCATAGTGATTCAATCATGCATATGTCTGTTCTAAGGCTATCAAAAGAATTATATAGTAATTCAATCATGCATATATGTGTTCTAAGGCTGTAAAAAAAAAATCATAGTGATTCTATCATGTATATATATGTAAAAAAAAATGTTTGAGATTCAATAATGCATATATGTATTCTAAGGCTGTCAAAAAAATTCATAGTGATTCAATCATGCATATATGTGTTCAAAGGCTGTCATAAAAATGTCATAGTGATTTAATCAAGCAAATATGTGTTCTAAGTCTTTCAAAAAAATTTTATAGTGATTCAATCATGCATATATAAGTTCAAAGGCTGTCACAAAAATTTCATATTGATTCAATCATGCATATATGTGTTCTAAGGTTGTCAAAAAAAATTCATAGTGATTGAAACATGGATAAATATGTTCCAAGTTGTCAAAATTTTTTTATAGTGATTCAATCATGCATATATGTGTTGTAAGGTGGTAAAAAAAATTCATTGTGATTGAATCATGCATATATGTTTTCTAATGCGGTCAAAAAAAAAATACATAGTGATTCAATCATGCATATGTGTTTTCTAATGCTGTAAAAAAAAATACATAGTGATTCAATCATGCATATGTGTTTTCTAATGTTGTAAAAAAAAATTCAATCATGCATGTATGTGTTCTAAGGCTATCATATTTTTATAGTGATTAAATCATGCATGTATGTGTTCTAATGCTATAAAAAAAAATCATTGTGATTCAATCATGCATATATGTGTTCTAAATCTATCAAACAAATTTTATAGTGATTCAATCAAGCATATATGTATTCTAATGCTGTCAAAAAAAATTTATAGTGATTCAATCTTGCATATATATATTGTAATGCTGTAAAAAAAAATTTATAGTGATTCATTCACGCATATATGTGTCCTAAGTTTGTCAAAAAAAAATCATAATGATTCAATCAAGCATATATGTGTTCTAAGGCTGTGAAAAAAATTTCATAGTGATTCAATCATGCATATATATGTTCTAAGGCTGTCAAAAAAAATTCAAAGTGATTCAATCCTGCATATATGTGTTCTAAGGCTGTCAAAAAAATTTTATAGTGATTCAATCATGCATATATGTGTTCTAAGGCTGTCAAAATTTTTTTATAGTGGTTCAATCATGCTTATATGTGTTCCAAGGCTGTCAAAAAAAATTTCATAGTGATTCAATCATGCATATATGTGTTCTAATGCTATCAAAAAAATTTAATAGTGATTCAATCATGCATATATGTGTTCTAAGAGGGTCAAAAAAATTTCATAGTGATTGAAGCATATATGTGCAATAATGCAGTAAAAAAAATTCCATAGTGATTCAATCATGCATATATGTGTTCTAAGGCTGTAAAAAAAAAATCATTGTGATTTAACCATGCATATATTTGTTCTAATGCTGTCAAAAAATGTCATAGTGATTCAATCATGCATATGTCCGTTCTAAGGCTATCAAAAGAATTATATAGTAATTCAATCATGCATATATGTGTTCTAAGCTGTAAAAAAAAAATCATAGTGATTCTATCTTGTATATATATGTAAAAACAAATGTTTGAGATTCAATAATGCATATATGTGTTCTAAGGCTGTCAAAAAAATTTAAATTTCAATCATGCATATATGTGTTCTAATGTTGTCAAATTTTTTTATAGAGATCCAATCATGCATATATATGTTCTGAGGCTATAAAAAAAATCATAGTGATTCAATCATGCATATATGTGTTCTAAGGCTTTGAAAAA
This sequence comes from Nuphar pumila, assembly GCF_984573655.1. NCBI lineage: Eukaryota > Viridiplantae > Streptophyta > Magnoliopsida > Nymphaeales > Nymphaeaceae > Nuphar > Nuphar pumila. Next base: position 73,073,375 of record NC_143252.1, on the reverse strand, counting down.
AAGTTCATAGTGATTCCATCATGCATATATGTGTTCTAAGGCTATAAAAAAAATCATATTGATTCAATCATGCATATATGTGTTTTATGGCTGTAAAGAGAAAATCATAGTGATTCCATCATGCATATATGTGTTCTAAGGCTATCAAAAAAGTTTCATAATTATTCAATCATGCTTAAATATGTTCTAAGGCTGTCAAAAAAATTCATAGTGATTCAATGTTGCATATATTTGTCCTAAGGCGGTAAAAAAAAAATCATAGTGATTCAATCATGCACATATGTATTGTAACGTTGTCAAAAATTATTTATAGTGATTCGATGATGCATATATGTGTTCTAATGCTGTTAAAAAAAAAATTTAGTGATTCAATCATGCATATATGTGTTCTATGGCTGTGAAAAAAAAATTATAGTGATTCAATCAAGCATATATGTGTTCTAAGGCTGTCAAAAAATATTAGAATTATTCAACTATGCATATATTTGTTCTAAGGCTGTCAAAAAAATTTCATAGTGATTCAATCTTGCATATATGTGTTGTAAGCCTGCAAAAAAAAATTCATAGTGATTCAATCATGGATATATGTGTTCTATGGCTATCAAAAAAAATTCATAGTGATTCAATGATGCATATATGTGTTTTAAGGGTGTCACAGAAAATTTGTAGTGATTCAATCAAGCATATCATTGTTCTAATGTTGTCATAAAAAATTTGTAGTGGAATCATTTATATATGTATTCTAAGACTGTCACAAAAATTTCATAGTGATTTAATCATGCGCTGTCAAAAAAATTTGAAATTCAATCATGCATATATGTGTTCTTAGGCTGTCAAAAAAAATTCATAGAGACACAATCATTCATATATGTGTTCTAAGGCTATCAAAAAATTTTCATAGTGATTCAATCATGCATATATGTGTTTTAGTGTTGTCAAAAAAATTCAGAGTGATTCAATCATGGATATATGTGTTCTATGGCTTTCAAAAAAAAATTGTAGTTATTCAATCATGCATATATTTTTTCTAAGGCTGTCACAAAAATTTCACAGTGATCATGCATATATGTGTTCTAAGGTTGTCAAAAAAATTTGAAGTTTAATCATGCATATATGTGTTCTAAGGTTGTCAAATTTTTTTTATAGAGATTCAATCATGCATATATATGTTCTAAGGCTCTCAAAAAAAATTCATAGTGATTCAATCATGCATATATGTGTTCTAAGGCTCTGAAAAAAATATCATAGTGATTTAATCATGCATATATCTGTCCTATGGTTGTAAAAAAAAAATCAGTCCTTCAATAATTCGTATGTGTTCTACGGTTGTAAAAGAAAAATCATAGTGATTCAATCGTGCATATATGTGTTCTAAGGCTGTCAAAATAAATTCATAGTGATGCAATCATGCATATATGTGTTCTAAGGCTATCAAAATAAGTTCATAGTGATTCCATCGTGCATATATGTATTGTAAGGCTGTAAAAAAAAAATCATAGTGATTCAATCATGCATATATGTGTTCTAAGGCTGTATAAAAAATTTGATAGTGATTCCATCATGCATATATGTGTTCTAGGGCTGTCAAAAAAAATTCAGAATTATTCAATCATGCATATATGTGTTCTAAGGCTGTCAAAATTTTTTGATAATTATTCCATCATGCATATATGTGTTCTAACTGTAAACACCCCAAATTTTCCAAATTTCAAAAATTATCCTTTTGAGCTTCAGTTGCACATTCTGAGTCATTCAGAAAGGCAATTGGGTCAAATTTTTATCATTTCTCGGATTTACTGCTCTATTAAGGATCCGAAGCTCAATTTCATTTTCTATACCAGTCCCAAACCTGAATCCAAATAAGATATTCGAATCCAATTCTGAGCCAGATTCTTCTATTTTGAATATAAATCTAAAAATTCAAAATCAATATGGTTCAAGTATTTGCTCTATTTGGATCCATTTCTCTCATTTTCTGAGTTCAAGATCCAAAATTCAATTTTTACTCAAAAAGCTCAGATCCAGATCCATTTTTAAAATCCAAATTTAAAATTTGTTCTTTTATTTCAAAAACTCTTTTTTGCAAAATCCTCAATATCTAAATTCAATATTTTGTAAAATCTTGCGAAATTCCATCTAGATCTCATTTCTTAAAGCATTTACATTTTAGATTTTATTTCTAAAAAAGAAAAAAAGAAAAAGAAAAGAAAAGCAAAATGAAAATGACTTTAGATTAAATAAGAAAAAGGTTTTTTTAGAAAATCTTTACAATTCACCCTGTTTTTAAAATTTTCAAAACTTAGTAAGGGTGCTTTTGAAAATAAAATAACCACCCTCTCCTTTATAAGGAGAGGAAAGGCATCAAATGAGAAAGGATCAAAAAAAAAAATTCAAAGAGGCTCTCGATCAAAATTTTAAAAAAAAGGGGGGGGGGGGATATTGATCATTTTTTCCTCCCTTCTTCTCCTTTCTCTCTTCTTCCCTTCTAGATTTTCCCCTTTTCCCTCCTTCTCCTTCGCCTTCCTCTCTTCCTCGGATCCCTTCCTCACCGGTGGAGAAGATCAATCCGGCAATACTGTGCGAGAGCTCTACTCTCAATCGATCTTCAATCTGGCGAGGAATCCAATGGTTGTCAAGCTACGTGAAGGAAACAAATCTCTATGAAAGAAATGAACCTCTAAGAGGCAGAATTGATCATCTCGATCAGAATTGAAGCAATCGAAGTTCAGGTCGTGTGAAACAGCTACTGATCAGCCGATTGTGTTGCTTTTACTGGCAATAGGAGCCATCTGCACATTTCAAAGCGTGAAGGTTGGAGGCCATCTCTTCTTAACCAAGTCTTACACGGTGAGTGATCTTCCTCTTTCTCTCATCTCCTCTATCTCTTCTCTTTTTTCTCTTCTCTTTCTTTCTTATTCCATAATTTCTAAAATTGTTGTACTTCATGCATATCATCCTCACAGTAGATCATCTTCCCTACAATCTGCATTTAGTAGCATCATAATTTCTTTTACATCTTCATCCAACAGGTTGCATCCTGTTTTGAATTCATCGCTTGTTGCATATTAGCATCTGAACATTGCATCCTGCATTGTTATTAGCATCCTGCATTGCATTAGTTACATTAGCAAAGGTTTTACATTGCTAATAGCATCCTATTTTGACATTGCGTTTTCTGTGAATGCATTGCATAATCTACTCAGATTTCACTGTGAATCCAATGTAATTCACAGTGAGATCTGTTGTAATTTCCTTGTGTGTTCAGTCCTTTGTGAAATCAGACAAATCCTGCATCTATCACACGAGATCTGCTGTGAAATCAGCTAGATCTGCTGAGAAGACTAAGCTTTTGAATCAATTTCATTGAAAATCTCTGCATTCACCATGAAATATTAGTTATTCTGTCAATACACCATGTGATCAGCGGGAAAGTTAATGTGAATTTAATTGTTGCATCTGTCCTCTATGTATATACAATGATTTTCTCATTTCATCGTTGCATCCAATATTCAACATAGTATAGCAATGCATAACTGCGTTTGAGTCAACATTGCATTCGATCTCTTCATCCTGATCATTGTATGTGCATGTCATTTTATTTCTTTCATGCCATTGCATTTCGTATATTGCATCAACATCTACAGTATGTTTTGCTGTTGTGCCTGCATCATTGAATTGCATCGATTCTTTATATGCAATTTCCCTTATTACCTAGATTAGCATTGTGTATTTGAGCTCATCGCATATACATTGAAAAATTATAGCAAACTCCTTGTTTTTACATCCGATGCTTTGATTTTATTCTATCAGATTTGCATCAATGACACCTGATTTGCATTAGTATTCATTTAGTGAATACGGCTGAAGGATTTGGTTATCCAAAATTTTGTGCATCGCTGGAATTCTTTCCACACCTGTCGGACTCACTTTAAAGCATTTGCTGAGACATAGATCAGCAGTTGCTTAGCTGAATCTTAGATATCAGTTCGACAACAACATTTTTGCCGACACTTTAAGTGTAGATTTTCCTGGAATCTGTTGATACAACAAATAAAGTTCACGGTTATTCATTTTTTAGCATTCATGTAAGTGGGAAAACAGGAGTTCTAGTGTAGCAGCAGTTTTGAATTGCATTATTCATTTTTTTAGCAGCTAGTTAAGCAGCCTTTGATCCCATTAGTATCTGTTTTGATTTAGCATTTTGATTTGCATCTGTTAGTAATTTGTTACATCAGTCCTCTGTGCTGCATACGAGTATTTCCATTTAGTCATTTCCACACCTTTTGCATGCATATCTCAGTCTCAAATTCATGTTTGCAATGTGTAGTTCGGGTTTTACAGAGGGTTTAATCTTCTATTTTCACTTTTCACCTTATCTTGCATATCAAATTGTTTACTTTAGCACTTCGTAATTGCATCTCATATATTGTTTTGCATTTTAACTAGCATTTGAAATTTGTGTAAGTTTGATGTTTAACATTTGTGTTTACTTATCATTTAGCATTTAGTTTTCATTTAGTGAACATTACGTTTATAATGGTCATTGCATTTCTTTTGCATTATTTTTCCTTGTTTCGATTTAGATTTTAGCAATTTTTTTGTGCACTTTTTTTAGTATAGTGTTAGTTCTTCTTTTGTGCTACTCATGTGCTTTTGAATTGTGCAGGGAGGCGTATGCATTTCTTTATTAGCATAAGCAGTGCATTTAGGCAAATGTGTATGCATCTCATTCATGCATAGGCATTGCATCTTCACATATGCACTTGCATTTTCATTAAAGCATAGGCATAATCATAGATATGCTAGTCTTAACATAGCATTTTCAATTTTATTCTGTATTTTGCATTTTTGTTGAATTGTGCTACCTCGTGTTTTGCAGGGAAGCATAGAAGACCCTGATTTCTTTTCCTAGATTAGGAAATTTCAACATTAAATTTCAATTTAAGATTGTAATAGTTTCATATTAATGAGAATTTCTACTTTTCTGTTTAGATTAGAATGTATGAGTGATGATGCATAAATATTACATTTTCTTAACACATTTTCACTGCATAAATGAACGATCTATAGGTTTAAGGTCCACACTTAGGTGCATAATGATGTTATAGAGCTATGGTTCGAATTTCATCAAAATTGGACTTAAAATGAAGGAATTATGGCATTTACAGTGTAACGGGTCAAACCTTAGAGCAGATTTGAAAGAGTTGGATCCAAACGTCCATTTGGACCTTGGATCTGAACCAAAAGGCAGAGATTCAACCCAGCTCCAACCCACTCAAGTTTTCATAAAATCAATTTCTAAAAACCCCCTCCTACATGAGGCTCCCAAACATTATTTTGTTTTTAATCTTTGTTTTGGAAAAATACCAAAAAGAGGTCTAGCGTTTAAATAGGAAGTGATGCCCTTTGAGAACCTGTCTTTGCTTTGATTTTTGTACCCTAGGGGCACAAATCTTGTTCCAAACCACCTTCTTCCCAGTCGCCCACTTCATACACCTTCTTCATCTTCCATGACCGGCTATGGAGTGCATGCAAAACCATTAGAGAAACCAGCTCCTTCTTCTTTCACTCTTTTTTTTTTCACACCATGCCTTTCTTCTCCTCCTGCTAGAACTAATCATTGAGGTTGTGTCTTTGCTTAAAACGAAATACACTACATCGAAACCTTACACATTAATATTAACCTATGACTAAAGTTATTCTAACATATATCAACGTTAACCTAACATGTTGTCAATACTGAATTTAATCTAACTATACTAATACACTATGAAATCTGGACTTTTCTACTACCTAACACAATGTAAATTAATCAAACAAAAAACGCATTCCAGGATTACACTACAATCAATCAATCAAACAAAACTTAAAACAAAAATTACATATAACTAAACACATTACACAATTAAAATCTATTGAAACCTAAACAGTAATTAATGAATTGAAACTACTTCAGCAAACTAAAGAACTACAGAAAACACCACAATCGACCTACACAAAAACCAGAAAAACATCACTCGACTTTTAGTTTTCTCAAGATTTAAAAACACCTAAGGCAGCAAATGATATCTACACGGTTCCTATGACAATGAATTCGACCAAAACAATTCTATGGGACTCGGAAACATTGAAAAAACGCAGACACACAGCAGAAAATTTAGATCACATGCATAACTTGAAAACCAGAATTTAAATGTAAATCACGAAGAACAAAGAAAAGAAAACGCCTAAACGACCTCTATGTGCTGGTTTCAAGCACAACCTCTATGCTAAGGGTTGGACACAGCAAAAATGAGCATATAGTTCCACTTTAAATTCTCGTAATTTCTTGTGGCATTTCATTTTACTTTTCAAACAGCACTATAGTATAACACGAATGACACACGCACCATTCTAATAAGATGTAAATAACCCTAAGTAAATGATTCACATTTATGACCATAGTCAAAATGCAAACAATACTTAGGATTTTTATTTTTTATGGAATAAAACTTGACCTACACTTTGGGTCCTTTTTGAAAAACATCATATTTCTCAAAAATAAATTTCCTTTTTCTTCCTCTATCAGAATTTAAAATATAAATTGACTTGAAATATATTTGTGGCCATAGTCATGAATATATTAAAAATTAATTTTGTTTTAAATCCTATAAAGGCACAAAATTTCATTGTATTCTTTATTAGAATTCAAATAAAAATTAGATTCAAATATATTTGTGACCATAGTCATAAATGTATTAAAATTTAATCTTGTTTTAATTCTATTAAAGAATGAAATTTTCTTTTAATTTCCAAATTTCAATAAAACCTTTTGTATAGAATTACATCACTATTTTCCATCTTTTTCAAGTTATTTCAAAATTATTTTCAAAAATTCCAAGTGATTTCCAAAATAAATTTTCAAAAAAAAAATCATAGTTTTCATTTCTAAATTCAAAGTCATTTTCAACTTTAATTTACAAATTCAGATTCATCTTTTTATTTCCAATCCTACTCAGTTTTAAATCTTATTTCAAGTTCCCAATTTTTTATTCTTATATCTGAACTTCACATCTTTGAATTTCACATTTTTAACTTTGAATTTCATTTTCAAATCTTTACTTCTTTTCAAAATTCCAAATTTTGATTTCTATTTTTCATTTCAAGTTCAAATACAAAGATTCTGAATTTCATTCTCTCTACCTAAATTCTAAACCAAATTTTTAAAATTCACTTTGAAATTCCAATTCAATTTTCAAGTTCAATTCTGATATCAAATCAAATTTTAGAATTATTTCAAAGTCTCAATGTCAAAATCCTGAATTTCAATTTTAAATTCTAATTTCAATTTCCAAATCCATTTCCAATTTCAAAGTTAAATTTCAATTTTAAAATCTAAACTCAAATTTCAATTTTCAAACTTCAAATTCAAAGTTTAAATCTCAATTTCAAGATCAATTCTAACTTCTGAAATTTCACTAGAGGGGGGGTGAATAGTGAAATACGATAAAGATCGATAAAATAAAATAATCAGGCAATAAAGCACAACACATAAAACACAGAATTTATACTGGTTCGGTCAATACCCAGACCTACATCCAGTCCCCAAGCAAACCACTTGAGCTTTCTACTATAACATCCGAGTCACCGGATAAATAGTACAACACCCTCTTCCTCAGAGGTCTTCTTCTCTCAACAGAGAAGGGGCACACCCTCTTCCACAGAGGTCTTCTTCTCTCAACAGAGAAGGACAACACCCTCTTTCTCAGAGGTCTACTTCTTTCAACAAAGAAGGAATACAGTGAATAACAGAAAGTTACAATACTTCCTATAGAACCTTCAGAATAATATGAATGCACGAATGAAGGATTCTCAGAATGTTCTGTTTGTCACTTAGAAGATACTCTTTGTCAAAGAGCTATACTTGACTTTTTCTCTTTTCTTTCTTTTCTTTTTCAAGGCTCTCTTTTCAGATAATGAATAGAATTTTTCTCGTTGTAAGGTCACACATCTATTCCATTCTCCTGTTTGAATAGTTTATTTGAGTGTGTTTATATATCTTTAAAAAAGTAGTCGTTACATTTTGAAATCGTACCCTTTTTGAAATGTGAAATGTTATGTCATTTCAAAAACATCTTTTAGAGAAATTCGAGAATGCCTTTTTCCATAAAAGTAAAATATAGGGTACACTTAGTCGTTGTAATATTTTAGGTAATACATATTTTATGTAAAAAGTCTATTTCTTACAATAGTACATTGAACGTTGGATTTGTAGTTTTGTCTTTATTCTAATTAATGATTTGAGGTACATAAGTACTTCTTTACCTTAAATGAGTGTAAGTACAATGAGTGCTTTAAGATATTTATTTGTACATAGTCATGTCAAGTGTTTTCTTTATGTTGTGTTTTTCAAAGTCTTCAGAGAGAATGAGGACTACAAGAAAGTCGACATTCTTGAGAAGGATATTAACAAGGATTTCTTACAGGAGGTATTTAATGCTTGTACAAAGAGAATGATGACTTCAAGTAAGTCGACATTCTAAGGTTTTGTAAAAAAGGTAACTAGAGTCTTTATCAAAATATTTTATATTTGTTTTCTTTGTATAGTCGATTTTCATGTTTTGTCTTTTACCTATATTTTAAATTTATTTCTTTAAAGGAGATAACTAGAGTCTTTTCAAAACATATTATATTTGTTTTCTTTATGTAGCCGATTTTATGTTTTGTCTTTTTCCTACATTTCTTTTCATGTTGTCTTGTATATGATGTAAGGTACAATTATTACTTTTTAAAATCATGTCAAAAATACCTTTATCATAAATGGTTGTAAGGAGGTACAATTATTAGTTTTCAAAAAGGAGCTTTTTTAAACTATCGTATACTTTTATGATATAGTTTTTATGAATGAGTATGTAATATGCAATATGCATGTTCCTGAAGGTTCTATTACATATGACTCTAAAGAAGAAAAAAGTCTTCATCTTAAGGTAGCCGATCTCTTCATTTGAACTTTAGGAATGCATGGCTCATTAAGCTTTTTCTTCAAGGAGTATGATTGCACTAGTTATACTTGAACAGGAAGTCTCCATCCTTTTTGGGTGAGATATCCTTGCATCAAATACTCGTTAGTTTTATGGCAAAACATATTCAGTCATAATATAACATTTTTCAAGAGGACATATTATCATATCATATAAAATCAAATACGACAGTGTATCATATTACGTGACATCAAAACAGAGTTTCTCAACATTCTCCCCCTTTTTGATGATGACAAAATATGCTCCCCCTGTCAAAAAGACATTATGCATAATATGATAAAATATTTGAAAAATGTTTAAAGAGAGTATTTCTCCAATAATGGAGACAGGTTTTCTCCCCCTTTGTCATAGACAAAAAGGAAGGGATCAGAGTAAGAGAGTTATTACAGACTAATGATAAATATTACAGTCCAAAAGTAATTAAAAGTTATTACAGACCAAAAAAAAAAATTATGTGGAGCCGGAAGAAGGGTGAAACTTTTGGAGTAGTGCATCTTGGCCGAGTTGTAGTGAAGCTTGATTCTTCAGAAGGAGATCCTGGGTGTTCTGAATATTGACAATAGCGGTGAAGATGTCAAGGTCAGAAGTTGCTGCTTGATCAGCTTCTTGAGGGCCTTCGTCGTCAGAGTTTAGAGAAGAGAACTCTTCTTCATGAAGAAAGGAGTCATCAATAATATTGTTTGAGTAGTAGACGACATCGGTGGCAAGAGGAATCTGGAAGAATTCAAGAATGAGTGAGATGAAGTAACCGAAGGGAAGAGACTTAAAAGAACGAAAGTTGATCATGTTGTGGAAGATGACACTGGACCAGTTGATAGGAAAGGCAGAGAAGATGGCATAAAGAAGAAGGGAGACTTCATTTGCAATAAATCCCCTGGAGGGCGATTTGGGGAAGATATTTGAGGAAAGAATTTTGGACAGCAACCGAGCATGAGGTTTGAGATTGCTCTCATGCCATGGGAAGTGAGTGGAGCGAGTGGAGAGGAGGATTTTCTGAAACACAGAATGGTCGAGAGGAACAACGTTGGGAAGTTCAATACCCTAAGAAGAAATATTCAAAATATGGCCTAACTGAGATATGTCAAACGAGAAAATTTTTCCATGTACCATGGAAGTGATAGACGAGTGATCATGGTCGATAGAAAGGTTGGTGTAGAAAACTTTGATAAGGTGAGGATAGATGGGCATTTGTTTTGGAGAAGCTAGAACATGAACAAGTTCAGAAAGAGAAGTTTGTAAGTCAAATACTGGAAGTGTAGCGACCCAAACCCAGATTTCCCGACTTTTGAGGAAACCTTTTTTTTTTTAAAAAAACCAAAGCGCAAGTGCGGAAGAAACCAAAAGGGGAGACCATCAAGCGGGAAGCCCTGGGCGGTCACTACAGGTGTGAAATAACATTTAAATGAAACAACCTTTATTAAATACATCTTTACAAAATTGTACATCCAATCCCTTATACAAAACACTGCCAGGATCCAACAAGCGAGGTTCAGAAGTGTGGGTTCGAAGTCCGCTGCAGCACATCGAGCTCCACCACACGTCGAAATAAACCTGTATCCCCATAAAACGGGGTCAGTACTCTTTCGAGCTGGTGAGACAAACCAACAAGATATGCGAAAGGTGTGGAAATCAAGAACAAGCTATACATGGTAAACGTAGCATGCCAATATACAGTATTTGAGCAGTTGCAACATAGACAAGTATAGAACAGTGATATCTACACATGGAGCATTATCAACAATTCCTATAGCATGCATCAAGACACGTGATTTAGCAATGGATCAACATTTGTAACAAGGTATGCATCACAGAACATAAAGTACAAGTGTATCAATATGAAAGACTGTAACTAGCATACATCAATGCAAGTAGTCAAAGCATAAGTGACTATTATGCATCACAGAACATAAAGTACAAGTGTATCACTATGAAAGACTGTAACTAGCATACATCAATGCAAGTAGTCAAAGCATAAGTGATTATTATGCATCACAGAACATAAAGTACAAGTGAACAGTCTTGTGCATTGTGTCATAGGTGAAAGAACTATCCTATAATGATTCCAACATCGTAAGTTATGATGCTGTGATGGGACAGTTAGAAGCATTTGGCATGAAAGGCTTAACTCACAAGCAGTGCCAAGGTTCCCAACCCGTACGTTGCAACCATAAGCGAGCTCATCTCGCTAACCACTCGCCAAGGAGTTCCAAGGTTGCGTAAGTCTCGCACTACTGCAATATCCATAGGCTAAATTGCATATGTCTCGCACTACTGCAATATCCATAGTGCATCTCAAGACATAGCAAACACGATTATGCCCACGTTCCTTAGTTGACAAACATACGAGGTTTGTTAACATGAGTTAGTGATCACATTCATCACGCGTGTCATCTATGTACTTAAAAATTGTGTACCAACTACGCTAAGTCGAATCATGATGCATTACATCGATCCTCACACTTACATCGCATAAGTCAAAACACTTAGTGCACTTGTTGGGATATTGGATCCCACTCCAAACACACTTGCAGCCCTTTGGGCTGCAGCCCTGATGCGTGCTAAACAAGTAAAGGTGAGGCAAAAAGAAGTCCAGCTGTGGCTGGTGTTGTCAAAAACGTATCCGCCCCAAACTATCACTTGGTGCCATGGGACACCAAACCCGTACATTGCAGGCCCGGCTTGGATAGAATGGCAAGGCTGCAACAGGGACAGCTATGTTGTCACAAAAACGCAGTGGCCGAGTGTTGGGTCTGTGTAGGGGCTGGTCTAGAACATGACCCCGACATGGTTCAGCAACAACGCAAGGCAGCCCAGGCCTGGATGGGACATCCAGACCGGATGGGCTCAGCTACACAGAAATCGGTCCACGTCTGGACTAATTGGTCCAGACCCAAAAGGAGGCACACTCAGATCTGAGCATGGTCTGGACCGATTGGTCCAGACCCAGCTGGCTACAACTAGTACCGAAAAAAGGGAGGTGGGGGTGCAGACTTTCCGCCTGTACCCAGCTGCAGCTGCAAGGCTGCAGCCAAAGCCGAAACGCAACTCCAAAAAGCAAAAAGGGCTAAATGCCCAAACCGGCTATGACCAGCCATGGCCTTTGACAGGTCTGGACCGATTCGGTCCAGACCATGTCAGGCCCCAACGAAAACCCCAGCCACCCGCAATGGGCGCTGGCAAGGGGTTTTGCTCAAGTAGGACGAAGACGAGAGGAAAGAGGTAAAAAGTTTAGATCGGAAGCGATTTCCCCATGGCTCGGACTGCTTGAGCTTAAGCCAACACCTCCAAAGGAGGTCAACCCAAACGGGTAGGTAGCTAGGCTTATGCCAAGGCGTGCCACCTTGCCAACCGAACCAGACTTTAAGAAGTCTTGCTGTTACAAAGCAAATCATGAAAAAAAATGATACTTGAAGCTTTTGAGGAAAACGAAAAGTTAAATCGTTATCTTGCAAGTCACACCTTTCAAATGCTAAAATGGGATTTAAGAAGTACTAATAAACATGCCAACGTGAAAAACCGTATGGCCTTGAGCTACAATGCCGATATTGCATGAGAAAGAAGCTTGAAAACATACTTAACCGGACATTCATTATGCATGCAATCTAATCCATTCAACATCCACAAATCCGAAGGAAAACATGTATTGGCAACTTACGAAAATGCATGAAACAAGGTGCATTTACTTATCCGAAGTCCACACTAAGCATAGGGAAAAGGAGGTGTCTCACCTTCGCGGCTTTGAATCAACTAAAGAGATGAAGGAGGTGCTCACGACTGGAACCACCCCACACCCACAAGCTCACTCTCACTCGGTTTTGGAGAAGAAGAGGAAGAAGGGGAAGAGAGAGAGGTTCCTCCAAGAAAATCGCCCAAGAGGTCCCCTCTTTCTCTCTCTTGAAACCTTAAGTACATAGGGTTTACAAAAAAGGAACGGCTAGGATAAAAACTCATAAGATGGAGGGCTGGAGTGCTCCACGCCCCACCCATGGGTATCCACGCCCAATGCATGTTGAGCTTTTAAAACATTTCAGAAATCTTTCAAAAATGCCATTGCAAAGTACCTTTAATGTTTGAAAGTTTTACGAAAGAGCCACCCAAGCTCACCCAATCAGATTTTAGCATTTGAATTGTTTTGAAACAATTACAAAAATGCCATGGGACGCCAACCCCATGGTCCCCTTATTAAAAAAAATGTTTTTCATGATGAGCTTCAAGGCTCATCATGAGCTTCAAAAGAAGAAAAGGGCCAATCGTGGCCTATTTTTCAAAAGCCATGCAAAATCTTACAAGTATGCCATCCAGCTGGTCAAACCCTTGACCAACTGGTCAACCAAGTCTAAACTCGTCCTCTTAGAAGGGCGCACAAAGGGTTTGGGTTTTCTAGGTGACCCGGATCCAAGATCCAAAAATTGCCAATTAATAAGTGTCAAAACAATACTTATTTAATGCCTTAAAACACTGAATAAATCCAATTAAATCTTTCAGTTCTGTTTATAACCTCAATTACTACGAAATGCATGAAGTCTTATAAGGAAATTCTCATCCGATTGCAAGAATTAAGCGTATTATGATTCGGGTTCAAACTTGGGTCAAAACTCGTAATTCGCATGCACTGACGAGGTTTTTACGTCGTATAAGTCCCAAATTCGGGGACAACCCATAAAAATATAATATAATTCAACCCTTAAATTCTTGGAAGCTAATTCGTCCAGAATTAGATACTTCTTACTTTCACAATATATTTACGCGATTTTCAGGTCGCGAATACAAGGCAAAAATATAGAGCATAGTCAAATTTCATCAAATCACGTGCTACTTCACAAGTACGCACAAACATACATTCCAACTCAAATCACACAATAAAGCACTCAGAAATTCGCGGGTCTTACATTCTACCCTCCTTAAAAGGGATTTCGTCCGCGAAATCACGAAACAACAAGCAATAATGCAAGGGTCAGATCTCGCCTTACTGCGCCTACTCGGCAACAACTAAGTCTGTTGGAGGCTTCTCCAAACAAAACTTGGCAATATGCCCCGGTTGTCCACACTTGAAACATTTGCCCTTGAAATGAGGACAAGCCCCAAAAGCGTGATCTACATCACATTGCCGACACTTCCGCTCAACTCCCGGTCACTGAGGTTGCTTTTGCTGATGATTCGATTGTTGAGGTCGTCTCCGCTGCACATTCTGCTGCATTTTCTGACGCTTCCGCCCTCTAGTAGGTAGCGAGGACTCCACCACACTAGGTTTCTTTTCCGCCACAAACGTGAAAACTTGAGCCTGGTGCTCGGATTGATCTTCATCTAACAGAGTAGCTACCTCAATAGCTTCTTCGAGCGATTTAGGCCCGTTAGTGAACACCTTAGTTCTCAAAGTAGGCCTCAAACCACGAGCAAACTTCATTGCTCGATCATCCTCCGTAACGTAAACGTTCCGACAATATCGTTCCAAACAACGAAATCTTGTAGTATAATCGGATAAGGTCATCGCTTCTTGCTGCAAGTACAGAAATTCTTGCATCTTCCTACTGCGTTCGTGCTTAGGAAAATAAGCAGAGTTAAAAACTTCCACGAATTCATCCCACGTAACAGTCGCGTCCTTGAATCTGACCGAAGAGACAGTGTCCCACCACTTCTCAGCATGGTCCTTCAAGCGATAAGTGCCAAAATCCACTTTCTTCTCTTCTGGTACATCCAGAACACGGAAAATACGTTCCATCTCACGTAACCATGACTCAGCAGCTTCAGGGTCTGTCTTAACCATGAAAGCAGGAGGATCTAACTCCATGAATCGCTTATACGTAACCGCACTACTGCTTTGCACACTCTGTGCTACATGTTGAAGATTCTCGCCCATCTGATGCATTGCAGCCGCTTGCTGATGCACAACCTCTGCAAGGTTGTTCACAGTGCCCATAACAACATTGCATCTAGTCCTCCAAGTCATCTATCATTATCAGAAGCAAGGTGAGTCAAAAGGTAGGTCTGAAAAACCTCGCTCACGAAACAACAATCGCAGCAACCAAACAACTATCATAAGCATAAGCACACAAAAATTCAGACAAAATTTACATCACATTCAATCGTGCAACACAACACGACGAAAGCGCGTTCTACGAACGATCTCAAACGACACCAAAAAAAGTTGCTATCACCGGAAACCACTATTCTCGACGACGAATGTTAGAGAACACCACTCTAACGAAACCAGGAAAGTCATCATCACATGACAAGGCAAAAATACGAGAGTCATCTATACTCATCTAGCATCGTCACGAGACAATGTTGATCGTAACGTCATTAATCGTAACTAGTCAAGCACACCATCATTAGGGAACCACCCCAACGATATCACTGGAGAGTCACCACTCCAATGACCTTCATTAGAGAATCACCACTCTAATGGCATCGCTAGCGAATCACCACGCTAACGGCATCGCTGAAGCGTCACCACCTCAACGATGTCATTGGAGAATCACCACTCCAATGACCTTCATTAGAGAATCACCACTCTAATGGCATCGCTAGCGAATCACCACGCTAACGGCATCGCTGAAGAATCACCACTTTAACGGTATCACTGGAGAATCACCACTCCAATGACCTTCATTAGAGAATCACCACTCTAATGGCATCGCTAGCGAATCACCACGCTAACGGCATCGCTGAAGCGTCACCACTTCAACGATGTCACTGGAGAATCACCACTCCAATGACCTTTATTAGAGAATCACCACTCTAATGGCATCGCTAGCGAATCACCACGCTAACAGCATCGCTGAAGCGTCACCATCTCAACGATGTCACTGGAGAATCACCACTCCAATGACCTTCATTAGAGAATCACCACTCTAATGACATCGCTAGCGAATCACCACGCTAACGGCATCGCTGAAGCGTCACCACTTCAACTGTATCACTGGAGAATCACCACTCCAATGACCTTCATTAGAGAATCACCACTCCAATGGCGTCGCTAGCGAATCACCACGCTAACGGCATCGCTGAAGAACTACTCCATCCAGCGGTACAGTTGGCGTTACCAGGAATCACCTCCTGAGCCAACACACCACTATCCTTCAGACAGTGGTGGGGGAAACAGAATTCCCGCAACGCTCTCTCACGAGCGGCAATGCCTTGGAAATCGGTGTCGAGCCATCCCCAGAACACGACCCTCTCAGGAGTCCAATGCCATCACCGGCATCCCACACAACATGCAAAGCACGAAACAACAGATACGTTCTCATCACCAAGAACGACTGGGAAAAAAAGACAGTGTCAAGTATCCGCCTATGGGATAAGTAAGGGCTCACTGGCACCGACGAGGCTTCTACCTCTCTGTCTAAAAAGGTTCACATCAAACGAGATACCCTTCGTCAAGGACAAGACTACCACAATTCCAACGAGGTTGGAAAAGAGGGAAAACATCCACACCTGAACCTCACACGATGGTTCTCATCGAAGCCATCTCATCTATAACACGATAAGGCTAAAGCTCGATAATTGCTATGACATCTCAATCGTTTCCACTAACACAACGTGGAACGAGAAGGGTGAACTACGCAAGTAGCTCCCTAAATCTCAGTCGAAAACTCCTACTCTCACCGGAGTCGACTCGATACAGCTTGGAAACTATATCCACCAGCACAAACGAACACTTAGGTTCCGATAAACGATGTCTCAAGCCTGTTACACGAGGCTTAATCACGAAATGGGGCCTCGCATTGGAAGACACCCGAAAGCACACAATTCATCAAATCAAGCAGAGCAGCTACTAAACAACAGAAACTGGGTTAGAAATACTCACAGTGCGATGGCTGATACGTGCAGAGACTTGAACCACACTTCTTAACT
Source organism: Nuphar pumila (assembly GCF_984573655.1). Taxonomy (NCBI): domain Eukaryota; kingdom Viridiplantae; phylum Streptophyta; class Magnoliopsida; order Nymphaeales; family Nymphaeaceae; genus Nuphar; species Nuphar pumila. Next base: position 73,056,501 of record NC_143252.1, on the reverse strand, counting down.
CCTTTTAAAAACACTGCTCTGATACCAATTCTGTAGCGATCCAAACCCAGATTTCCCGACTTTTAAGGAAACCTTTTTTTTTTTTTGAAAACCAAAGCGCAAGCGCGGAAGAAACCAAAAGGGGAGACCATCAAGCGGGAAGCCCTGGGCGGTCACTACAGGTGTGAAATAACATTTAAATGAAACAACCTTTATTAAATACATCTTTACAAAATTGTACATCCAATCCCTTATACAAAACACTGCCAGGATCCAACAAGCGAGGTTCAGAAGTGTGGGTTCGAAGTCCGCTGCAGCACATCGAGCTCCACCACACGTCGAAATAAACCTGTATCCCCATAAAACGGGGTCAGTACTCTTTCGAGCTGGTGAGACAAACCAACAAGATATGCGAAAGGTGTGGAAATCAAGAACAAGCTATACATGGTAAACGTAGCATGCCAATATACAGTATTTGAGCAGTTGCAGCATAGACAAGTATAGAACAGTGATATCTACACATGGAGCATTATCAACAATTCCTATAGCATGCATCAAGACACGTGATTTAGCAATGGATCAACATTTGTAACAAGGTATGCATCACAGAACATAAAGTACAAGTGTATCAATATGAAAGACTGTAACTAGCATACATCAATGCAAGTAGTCAAAGCATAAGTGACTATTATGCATCACAGAACATAAAGTACAAGTGTATCACTATGAAAGACTGTAACTAGCATACATCAATGCAAGTAGTCAAAGCATAAGTGATTATTATGCATCACAGAACATAAAGTACAAGTGAACAGTCTTGTGCATTGTGTCATAGGTGAAAGAACTATCCTATGATGATTCCAACATCGTAAGTTATGATGCTGTGATGGGACAGTTAGAAGCATTTGGCATGAAAGGCTTAACTCACAAGCAGTGCCAAGGTTCCCAACCCGTACGTTGCAACCATAAGCGAGCTCATCTCGCTAACCACTCGCCAAGGAGTTCCAAGGTTGCGTAAGTCTCGCACTACTGCAATATCCATAGGCTAAATTGCATATGTCTCGCACTACTGCAATATCCATAGTGCATCTCAAGACATAGCAAACACGATTATGCCCACGTTCCTTAGTTGACAAACATACGAGGTTTGTTAACATGAGTTAGTGATCACATTCATCACGCGTGTCATCTATGTACTTAAAAATTGTGTACCAACTACGCTAAGTCGAATCATGATGCATTACATCGATCCTCACACTTACATTGCATAAGTCAAAACACTTAGTGCACTTGTTGGGATATTGGATCCCACTCCAAACACACTTGCAGCCCTTTGGGCTGCAGCCCGGATGCGTGCTAAACAAGTAAAGGTGAGGCAAAAAGAAGTCCAGCTGCGGCTGGTGTTGTCAAAAACGTATCCGCCCCAAACTATCACTTGGTGCCATGGGACACCAAACCCATACATTGCAGGCCCGGCTTGGATAGAATGGCAAGGCTGCAACAGGGACAGCTATGTTGTCACAAAAACGCAGTGGCCGAGTGTTGGGTCTGTGTAGGGGCTGGTCCAGAACATGACCCCGACATGGTTCAACAACAACGCAAGGCAGCCCAGGCCTAGACGGGACATCCAGACCGGATGGGCTCAGCTACACAGAAATCGCTCCAGGTCTGGACTAATTGGTCCAGACCCAAAAGGAGGCACACTCAGATCTGAGCATGGTCTGGACCGATTGGTCCAGACCCAGCTGGCTACAACTAGTACCGAAAAAAGGGAGGTGGGGGTGCAGACCTACCGCCTGTACCCAGCTGCAGCTGCAAGGCTGCAGCCAAGGCCGAAACGCAACTCCAAAAAGCAAAAAGGGCTAAATGCCCAAACCGGCTATGACCGGCCATGGCCTTTGACAGGTCTGGACCGATTCGGTCCAGACCATGTCAGGCCCCAACGAAAACCCCAGCCACCCGCAATGGGGGCTGGCAAGGGGTTTTGCTCAAGTAGGACGAAGACGAGAGGAAAGAGGTAAAAAGTTAAGATAGGAAGCGATTTCCCCATGGCTCGGACAGCTTGAGCTTAAGCCAGCACCTCCAAAGGAGGTCAACCCAAACGGGTAGGTAGCTAGGCTTATGCCAAGGCGTGCCACCTTGCCAATCGAACCAGACTTTAAGAAGTCTTGCTGTTACAAAGCAAATCATGAAAAAAATGATACTTGAAGCTTTTGAGGAAAACGAAAAGTTAAATCGTTATCTTGCAAGTCACACCTTTCAAATGCTAAAATGGGATTTAAGAAGTACTAATAAACATGCCAACGTGAAAAATCGTATGGCCTTGAGCTACAATGCCAATATTGCATGAGAAAGAAGCTTGAAAACATACTTAACCGGATATTCATTATGCATGCAATCTAATCCATTCAACATCCACAAATCCGAAGGAAAACATGTATTGGCAACTTACGAAAATGCATGAAACAAGGTGCATTTACTTATCCGAAGTCCACACTAAGCATAGGGAAAAGGAGGGGTCTCACCTTCGCGGCCTTGAATCAACTAAAGAGATGAAGGAGGTGCTCACGACTGGAACCACCCCACACCCACAAACTCACTCTCACTCGGTTTTGGAGAAGAAGAGGAAGAAGGGGAAGAGAGAGAGGTTCCTCCAAGAAAATCGCCCAAGAGGTCCCCTCTTTCTCTCTCTTGAAACCATAAGTACATAGGTTTTACAAAAAGGAATGGCTAGGATAAAAACTCATAAGATGGAGGGCTGGAGTGCTCCACGCCCCACCCATGGGTATCCACGCCCAATGCATGTTGAGCTTTTAAAACATTTCAGAAATCTTTCAAAAATGCCATTGCAAAGTACCTTTAATGTTTGAAAGTTTTACGAAAGAGCCACCCAAGCTCACCCAATCAGATTTTAGCATTTGAATTGTTTTGAAACAATTACAAAAATGCCATGGGGCGCCAACCCCATGGTCCCCTTATTAAAAAAAATGTTTTTCATGATGAGCTTCAAGGCTCATCATGAGCTTCAAAAGAAGAAAATGGCCAATCGTGGCCTATTTTTCAAAAGCCATGCAAAATCTTACAAGTATGCCATCCATCTGGTCAAACCCTTGACCAACTGGTCAACCAAGTCTAAACTCATCCTCTTAGAAGGGCGCACAAAGGGTTTGGGTCTTCTAGGTGACCCGGATCCAAGATCCAAAAATTGCCAATTAATAAGTGTCAAAACAATACTTATTTAATGCCTTAAAACACTGAATAAATCCAATTAAATCTTTCAGTTCTGTTTATAACCTCAATTACTACGAAATGCATGAAGTCTTATAAGGAAATTCTCATCTGATTGCAAGAATTAAGCGTATTATGATTCAGGTTCAAACTTAAGTCAAAACTCGTAATTCGCATGCACTGACGAGGTTTTTACATTGTATAAGTCCCAAATTCGGGGACAACCCATAAAAATATAATATAATTCAACCCTTAAATTCTTGGAAGCTAATTCGTCCAGAATTAGACACTTCTTACTTTCACAATATATTTACGCGATTTTTAGGTCGCGACAAGGCAAAAATACAAAGCATAGTCAAATTTCATCAAATCACGTGCTACTTCACAAGTACGCACAAACATACATTCCAACTCAAATCACACAATAAAGCACTCAGAAATTCGCGGGTCTTACAGGAAGGGCTTCAAGGTGAATCAAGCTGCCTGGTAGGATGGTCAAAGATTTGATGGAGTGATAAATGTGAATGAGATCACGAAATCTCAATTCAGAAGCTTGGAGTAAGTCGGATGTGCCAGAGAATGCCATTGCAAGAGAGAGTTGAGAGTGATGGAACGAGTTGAAAGTATGTATGCGATGAGTGGTAGTGGTGAGGAATGAACCAAACGTTTAAATAGAAGAGGGAAATAATTGTGACAATAATTGAATGACAATGAAAGTGAATGATTTTTGGATTGTAGTTTGAATAAGGAAATTCGTGAGTTGTAAGTTAAGGGGCTTGTGAATGATAAATCAAATCAATGGTGGAAGATAGTGTATTATATTGGTGTGTATTTTAAGAAGGACATAGATTTGAACAAATTTGTATGAATTTTACTATGGGTGAGTTTATCGACTAGTGAGACAAGTCATTAATAGAGTATGGGGTGTCATGTTTTGAACTTGAGAGAGTGAATAATTCAAAAAGTTTAAAGGAATAGTTATAGAGTGAAGAAAATAATGGCCTAATAAAACGAGCAACCTTTTTTCCATGATTTTACTTTATGTGGAAGTATTCCTAATTCGTGAATGGAGAGTTTGGAATAAGACAACCCATAGGGTATGAATGAGAGACAATAATAATTTTTATTTATATATATTGATAAGCGTGAAAGGAGAGTGAATAAACATAAAAAGATGATACAGATGTGTAGAAAAATGAGAAAGGTTATAAAGGACAACAATCACTTGATTTAGATATGACATAAAGTAGAGTTAGATTAGCCAATAGATAAAGTTTTGCTTGAAGACAAGACTTTTATGAATCTCGATTTAAGAGAGATATAAAATATATGAGAGAGTCATGGTCACGGATGGAAAGTCACTTCTTATGGGATAAGGAGAGAAAGAGGAAATAAAAAGGGTGGTACTAGTAGTGCTAGAAACAATAGAGGACAAGTTGTCGACAAAGGAGAGTTTAAAATATTATTTCATAAAGGATGTGACAGGATGATAATAGATTATACTTAAGCTATGAAATAACCGATGATATAGTAAAAGTTTACGTGAAATATAACCACTTAAAAGGTGATAAAAAAAATAATCACTTTGAATTTTTCATAAGAGGGTTTAAGATTTTCGAGAAGAATTATGATAAAAGGTTATGAAAGGGAATATATCACATGAATATAATTAATTAAGAATAATAATTAAAGTCATGAGGAAGCATGTTTGGAGGCCGGTTAGCTTATCGTATGAGAGGTTGTCATAAAAAAACAAAAGATATAAAAGGTGTAATGAAATGAGTGATGTGATCCAAGTCATGATGGCTTTTTACTTAAAGTAAATGGTTCTTATGGATATACGTAAAAGGAGATAGGACAAGAAGTCATTATGAGAGTGTACTTGAAAGATGACAAGTTGAAAGACATAAAGAATGTGTCATGATGAATGTGTTTCTATGAGTATTGGGAGTATACGAAAATATGAAAACATAGTTTGACTTTGAATAGTAAAACAAACACACAAAAAAATCGATAAGAAAAAGCCTTTTAAAATAAGATTTTATCAAAAGCAATAATCTTAATAAGTGTGATTAATTTATAAGTCACTTAGTTTGCATATTCCTAGTTCTCTTCTAATACGTGTGAAGTCTTCATGTTTTAATGGTTTAGTGAATATGTCTGCTAACTGTTGACTAGTGGGTATGAATTCCAGTTTAATTATTTTGTTTAAGACTTGTTCTCTTAAGAAGTGGTGTCTTATTTGAATGTGCTTAGTTCGTGAGTGTAGGATAGGATTTTTAGACAAGTTTATAGCACTAGTATTATCACAGAAGATGGTTATATTTTCAAAATTTAAACCAAAATCTTTTAAGGTTTGTTTCATCCAGATAACTTGTGTACAGGCTAGGCTAGCAGCTATATATTCGGCTTCAGTAGTTGATAAGGATACACAGTTTTGTTTCTTACTGAACCATGATACAAGTGAGGGCCCTAGCATATGACATGTTCCACTTGTGCTTTTTCTATCAGATTTACTTCCAGCAAAGTCAGCATCGCTGTATGAGATTAGATCAAATGTAGAGGATTTTGAATAGAATAATCCAAAATCAACTGTGTCTTTTAAATATCTCATTATTCTTTTTACAGCTTTAAGATGTGATTCTTTTGGATTTGACTGAAATCTAGCACACAAAAAAACACTGAACATAATATCTGGACGGCTAGCAGTTAAATATAGAAGTGATCCTATCATACCTCGGTATACCTTTGTATCAACAGACTTACCATCTTCATCTTTGTCCAGAACAGTAGTAGTGCTCATAGGAGTAGATTTTGAAGCAGTTGAGTTCATGTTGAACCTCTTCAGAAGTTCACGAGCATACTTAGATTGATTGATGAAAACTCCATCCTTGGTTTGCTTAATATGCAGTCCAAGAAAGTAGGTGAGTTATCCCATCATACTCATTTCAAATTCTTTCTGCATGGACTTAGAAAATTCTTCACAAAGAGTGCTGTTAGAAGATCCAAAGATGATATCGTCTACATATATTTGAACAATTAGGGTATGATTATTCACTATTTTAACAAATAATGTAGAGTCTGCTTTGCCTACAGAAAAACCAGTTTTTAACAGAAAGGTTTTAAGTCTATCATACCAAGCACGAGGTGCTTGTTTTAAACCATACAAAGCACGTTTGAGTTTAAAAACATGATCTGGATATAGTTCATTTTCAAATCCTGGAGGTTGTTTTTCATAAACTTCTTCATTTATAAATCCATTTAGAAATGCACTTTTAACATCCATTTGATATAATTTGAAATCCATATAGCTTGCATATGCTAAAAACATTCTAATAGATTCAAGTCTAGCAACAGGAGCAAATGTTTCATCAAAGTCAATACCTTCCTCCTGGTTGTATCCTTGAGCTACTAGTCTTGCCTTATTTCTTACAACATTACCTGTTTCATCTAGCTTGTTTCTGAAGATCCATCTTGTCCCAATGATTGGATGATCCTTTGGTCTTGGTACAAGATCCCAAACTTCATTCCTTTGGAATTGATTCAGTTCTTCAGTCATGGCTAGCATCCAGAACTCATCGATGATGGCTTCATCAATCTTCTTTGGTTCAAGTTGAGAAATGAATGCCATATTTGCAATTCGTTCTAACTGAGCTCTAGTCTGAACCCCCTTTGACAGTTCTCCCAAAATCTGCTTTTGAGGATGATCTTTGATATCGACAAATGTTCTTTGATGATCATCTTCATTAGACTTAGCTGTGTTATCTAAATATAAATCTGTACTTTCAACATCATCATCGTTAGTTTGCTTATGAACAGATTGATCAATAGATTCACAGAAACTAACATGCATAGATTCTTCAATAGACTTAGAACACTTATTGAAAACCCTGTATGCTTTACTATGACTTGAATATCCTAAAAATATGCCTTCAATAGATTTAGCATCAAATTTATCTAGGCTATCTTTTGTGTTTAGGATAAAGCATTTACAACCAAAGACTTTGAAATAGTCTATTCTTGGAGTTCTGTCATAGAATAGTTCATAGGGAGTTTTATTTAATAAGGGTCTAATGAGAACTCTATTTGTTATGTAGCATGCAGTATTAACAACTTCTGCCCAAAAGGATTTAGCAAGATTATTGTTGGAGCATAGTTCTAGCAGATTCCTGAAGGGTTCTATTCTTTCTTTCTACTACACCATTTTGAGGTGCAGCTCTAGGAAAGGCAAAGTTATGAGAAATACCATGCAAGTTACAAAAATTTTCAAAAAGTTCATTTTCAAATTCTCCTCCATGGTCACTACGGATTTTAACAATAGAACAAGATTTTTCATTTTGTAATTTTTTACATAAAATTTCAAATTGACAAAACGTATCACTTTTGTTTTTCAAAAATATTACCCAAGTAAATCTTGAGTAGTCATCTACAATGACAAAAACGTATTTATTGTGATTATGACTAGCTACCCTAGAAGGACCAAAAAGATCCAGGTGGAGAAGCTCTAGAGGTCTTTTGCTAGAAATGATATTTTTTGATTTAAAAGATGATTTGGACAGTTTTCCTAATTGACATGCATCACAAAAATAATCCTTTTTAAAAGATATTTTGGGTAACCCACATACTAACTTATTTTTAGCTAATTTAGACATGTACTTAGAATTTACATGACCCATTCTCATGTGCCATAAATGTTGAGAGTCATTATTAGCTATAAGGCAATGTTCTGTGATGTTTTCTAGGTATAGTTCATATATATTATTCTTTCTTATACCTTTTAGGATGATGTTTTCGTTGGTGTCTGCTATGAGGCATGCATCATGATTAAAGCTAACATTATAACCTGTGTCACACATTTGACTGATACTTAGTAGGTTATGTTTTAAGCCTTTAACAAGGAGAACGTCTTTGATAAGAGGTCTATCTATGTTACCAATATTACCAATGCCAAATATCAAACCTTTGTTGTTATCTCCAAAGGTGACGGTTCCTCCTTCTTTATGATGAAGAACAGCAAAAAGGTCTGGATGTCCTGTCATGTGTTTTGAACATCCACTGTCTAGAATCCATCTGTTCTTCTTATTTGGAGCCTGCAAATTATCAAGTAAAATTTTCTTTTCGTACCCAATCGTGTCCCTTTTTGTTAGACCTTGGAACCCATATCCATTTGGATTTGGGTTTGTCTACAACCTTAGAGGAGTTAAAAGAATTATAATACTCCTTGTTTGGTTCAGACGAACTTTTCACAAACATGGTCTTTTGATTCATACAAGAAGGCTTGTTGAAATGAGAGTAGCCAATACCATTCTTGTAGAAAGAGACTTTCTGAGAGGATAAGAGTTTATCCAAGTTCTCTTTACCTTTAGTAAACTTGAAAACCGTTTTCATGAGGTTCTCAGTTTTACTTTTTAGCTCTGAAATTTCTACTTGCAGATTTTTAGTTTTGGAGCTAGTAGAAGAGATTTCAGACATAAGCATTAAGTTTTTCTTTTTCAACTCTGAATTTTCACTGCTGAGTTTTTCATTTCTCTGGGAAAGATCTAGATTTTCAGATTTTAAAGCTTTATTTTTGAAACTCAATTTTATAGATTCTTCAAATAGTTCTTGAAAAGCATCTAGAAGTTCTTCAAAGGAAAAATCAGAGATTTCACTTACCGAACTTTCGTTTGCCATGAAGCACATATTTGCAGTTTCAGCTTCATCATCACTTGACTCTTCACTGGTCGATGGTTCTGAATCATCCCATTGAGCATGCAGAGCCTTTTTCTTGAAGAACCTCTTCTTTGATTCCTCAGCCTTGGACTTTCTTTTGAGAAGGGGACAGTCACGTCTTAAGTGGCCTGGCTTATTACACTGATAGCACATGGGATCTTCTTTAGGATCTTTTCTTTCCTTGTGCCTGTTTGGAAGCCGGTTTCTTCTCATGAAGCGTTGGAATTTTCTGGTAAGTAGCGCAATTTCAGATTCTTTATCTGAGTCTTCATTCTCAGATAGAGCTGGGAAAGCTAGAGTTTTCTTTACTGGTTGCTCTTCTTTCCTTCTTTCTTTCATGTGGACTTCATAGGCCATAAGATTGCCTATTAAGTCGTCCAAAGTAAGTATAGATAAATCTTGAGCTTCTTCAATAGCTGTAGTCTTCTTCTCCCAATCAGTTGTGAGAGATCTCAAGATTTTCTTCACCTTTTCTGTCTGGGAATATGTTACACCCAGAGATTTCAGATCGTTGGTGATGTTGGTGAATTTGGTAAACATCTCTGTGATGGGTTCATCTTTGTTCATTTTGAACAACTCATATTTTCTAACAAGAGATGAGATTTTGGCTTCTTTTACTTTGTTGGTTCCTTCATGAATAACCTCCAAAGAATGCCAAATGTCATATGCAGATTCACATATAGATATTCTGTTGAATTCATTCTGATCAATGGCACAATATAAGGCATTCATAGCCTTTGCATTTAGGTTTGCCATTTTCTTTTCTTCATCAGACCATAAGTTATAGTCTGCGGATGGAGATGTGTATGGATGCTCAACAATTTTCCATACAGCAAAGTTTATGGATTTGAGAAAGATAGCCATTCTGCACTTCCAGTATCCATAGTTGGAGCCATTGAAGAAAGGAGGACGAGATGCGTGTTGACCTTCAATATCACGAGCATAAGAGGTAGATGCCATTTGTGTTGGAAGACTTGTTATGTCGAAACCAACAAACCTGCTCTGATACCAAATAAAATTCTACTAGAGGGGGGGTGAATAGTGAAATACGATAAAGATCGATAAAATAAAATAATCACGCAATAAAGCACAACACATAAAACACAGAATTTATATTGGTTCGGTCAATACCCAGACCTACATTCAGTCCCCAAGCAAACCACTTCAGCTTTCCACTATAACATTCGAGTCACCGGATAAATAGTACAACACCCTCTTCCTCAGAGGTCTTCTTCTCTCAACAGAGAAGGGGCACACCCTCTTCCACAGAGGTCTTCTTCTCTCAACAGAGAAGGACAACATCCTCTTTCTCAGAGGTCTACTTCTTTCAACAAAGAAGGAATACAGTGAATAACAGAAAGTTACAATACTTCCTATAGAACCTTCAGAATAATATGAATGCACGAATGAAGGATTCTCAGAATGTTTTGTTTGTCACTCAGAAGATACTCTTTGTCAAAGAGCTATACTTGACTTTTTCTCTTTTCTTTCTTTTCTTTTTCAAGGCTCTCTTTTCAGATAATGAATAGAATTTTTCTCGTTGTAAGGTCACACATCTATTCCATTCTCCTGTTTGAATAGTTTATTTGAGTGTGTTTATATAGCTTTAAAAAAGTAGTCGTTACATTTTGAAATCGTACCCTTTTTGAAATGTGAAATGTTATGTCATTTCAAAAACATCTTTTAGAGAAATTCGAGAATGCCTTTTTCCATAAAAGTAAAATATAGGGTACACTTAGTCGTTGTAATATTTTAGGTAATACATATTTTATGTAAAAAGTCTATTTCTTACAATAGTACATTGAACGTTGGATTTGTAGTTTTGTCTTTATTCTAATTAATGATTTGAGGTACATAAGTACTTCTTTACCTTAAATGAGTGTAAGTACAATGAGTGCTTTAAGATATTTATTTGTACATAGTCATGTCAAGTGTTTTCTTTATGTTGTGTTTTTCAAAGTCTTCAGAGAGAATGAGGACTACAAGAAAGTCGACATTCTTGAGAAGGATATTAACAAGGATTTCTTACAGGAGGTATTTAATGCTTGTACAAAGAGAATGATGACTTCAAGTAAGTCGACATTCTAAGGTTTTGTAAAAAAGGTAACTAGAGTCTTTATCAAAATATTTTATATTTGTTTTCTTTGTATAGTCGATTTTCATGTTTTGTCTTTTACCTATATTTTAAATTTATTTCTTTAAAGGAGATAACTAGAGTCTTTTCAAAACATATTATATTTGTTTTCTTTATGTAGCCGATTTTATGTTTTGTCTTTTTCCTACATTTCTTTTCATGTTGTCTTGTATATGATGTAAGGTACAATTATTACTTTTTAAAATCATGTCAAAAATACCTTTATCATAAATGGTTGTAAGGAGGTACAATTATTAGTTTTCAAAAAGGAGCTTTTTTAAACTATCGTATACTTTTATGATATAGTTTTTATGAATGAGTATGTAATATGCAATATGCATGTTCCTGAAGGTTCTATTACATATGACTCTAAAGAAGAAAAAAGTCTTCATCTTAAGGTAGCCGATCTCTTCATTTGAACTTTAGGAATGCATGGCTCATCAAGCTTTTTCTTCAAGGAGTATGATTGCACTAGTTGTACTTGAACATGAAGTCTCCATCCTTTTTGGCTGAGATATCCTTGCATCAAATACTCGTTAGTTTTATGGCAAAACATATTCAGTCATAATATAACATTTTTCAAGAAGACATATTATCATATCATATAAAATCAAATACGACAGTGTATCATATTATGTGACATCAAAACAAAGTTTCTCAACAACTTCAAATTCAACTTTTATTTCAATTTCCATTTTCATCGTCAAATTTCATTCTTCATTTTCAAGATAATTTCAATTCAATTAGTTTTTCTAAGTGATTTCAAAAACATTTTAAGCAAAGTTTTATAGTATATATTCAAACCCATTTTGAAATTCACTTGGAATTCTACCTATTTTCTAAATATTTTCAAAATAAAATTCAAAAGCATGCATCATATTTTAAACCATCATTTTTTAAATTTCATAGCACAAGCATAATTCAATATGCATTTAGGATTCAAAAATAATTTTTCAGTCAAATTCAGGTAAAGTAAAAGCCATTGATTTGATCCTTGGTTCGATTACCCCTGGTAAAGGCGCCAGGAATGGTTGAACCTTATACCGATAAGCAAGTCCCTATTTCCCATCTTTTTCAAAAATGGAGGCGAGTTAATTTTCACTTTTCAAAAATAAAGAGACATGTTTGAAATGCAAAAGGATTCTTCTTAAGAGAAAATTTTACAGGGATAACACTAAGGCTGTCAAAAAAATTATATAGTGATTCACTCATGCATATATGTGTTATAAGGCCATAAAAAAACTTTCATAGTGATACAATCATGTATATATGTGTTCTAGGGCTACAAAAAAAAATTGATAGAGATTCACTCATGCATATATGTGTTATAAGGCCATCAAAAAAATTTCACAGTGATTCAATCATGCGTATATATGTTCTAATGCTGTCAAAAAATTTTATGGTGATTCAATCATGCATATATGTGTTCTAAGGCTATCACAAAAATTTCATAGTGATTTAATAATGAATATGTGTTCTAATGTTGTCAAATAAATTTCAAATTCAATCATGCTTATAAGTGTTCTAAGGCTGTTAAAAAATTTTCATAGTGACTCAATCATGCATATATGTGTTCCAATGCTGTCAATTTTTTTTATAGAGATACAATCATCCATATTTGTGTTCTAAGGTTGTCAAAAAAATTCATAATGATTCAATCATGCCTATATGTGTTCTCATGCTGTCAAAAAAATTTCATAGTGATTCAATCATGCATATATGTGTTTTAAGGTTGTAAAAAAAAATTCAAATTCAACCATGCATATATGTGTTCTAACACTGTCAAAATTTTTTATTAATGATTCAATCATGCATATATGTGTTCAAATGTTGTCAAAATAATTTAATAGTGATTGAATCATGTATATATGTGTAGTAATGCCGTAAAAAAAAATTATAGTAATTCAATCATGCATATATGTGTTCTAAGGTTGTCAAAAAAAATTCATAGTGATTCAATCATGCATATATGTGTTCTAAGGCTGTCAACAAAATTTTTTAGTGATTCAATCATACATATAATTGTTCTAATGCTGTAAAAAAAAAATCATAGAGATTAATTCATGCATATATGTCCTCTTAGGATGTCAAAAAAATTTCATTGTGATTTAATCTTGCATATATGTGTTCTAATGCTGTCAAAAAAATTTCATAGTTATTCAATCATGCATATATGTGTTCTAAGGCTGTCAAAAAAATATTGATAGTGATTCAATCATGCTAATATGTGTTCTAATGCTGTCAAAAAAAATTTGTAGTGATTCAATCATGCACATATGTGTTCTAAGGCTGTCAAAAAAAATTCATTGTGATTCAATCATGCATATATATCCTCTTAGGGTGTCAAAAAAAAATCATAGTGATTCAATCTTGCATATATGTGTTTTAATGCCATCACAAAAATTTCATAGTTATTCAATCATGCATATATGTGTTCTAATGCAGTAAAAAAAAATTTGTAGTGATTCAATCATGCACATATGTGTTCTAAGGCTGTCAAAAAAATTTCATAGTGATTCAATCATTCATATATGTGTTATATGGCAGTCAAAAAATTTTTATAGTGATTCAATCATGCATATATGTGTTCTAAGTCTATCAAAAAAAATTCACAGTGATTCAATCATGCATATGTGTACTAAGGCTTTAAAAAAAAATTATAGTGATTCAATCAAGCATATATGTGTGCTAAGGTTGTAAAAAAAAATTTATATTGATTTAATAATGCGTATATGTGTTCTACGGTTGTCAAAAAATTTTATAGTGATTCATTCAGGCATATATGTGTTCTAAAGCTATCAAAAAAAAAATCATAGTGATTCAATCATGCATATATGTGTTCTTAAGATGTAAAAAAAAAATCATAGTGACTCAGTCTTGTATATATGTGTTATAGTGCTATAAAAAAAAATTCTTAGAGACTCAATCATGCATTTATGTGTTGTAAGGCTGTCAAAAAAATTTCATAGTAATTCAATCATGCATATACGTGTTCTGAGGCTGTCAACAAAATGTCATAGTGATTCAATCATACATATATGTGTTCTAATGCAGTAAAAAAAAATTCGTAGTGACTACATCATACATATATGTGTTCTTAGGATGTCAATTTTTTTTTATAGTGATTAAATCTTTTATATGTGTTATAATGCTGTCAAAAAAATTATGCATATTTGTGTTCTAAAGCTATCAAAAAAAATTCATAGTGATTCAATCATACATAAGTGACCTAATGCTTTCAAAAAAAAAAATTAGTTATTCAATCATGCATATATGTGTTCTAAGGCTGTCAAAAAAAATCATAGTGATTCAATCATACATATATGTGCTCTAATGCTATCAAAAAAATTTTATAGTGATTCAATCATGCACATATGTGTTCTAAGGATATCAAAAATTTGTTATAGTGATTCAATCATTCATATATGTGTTCTAAGCCAGTCAAAAAAAATTCATAGTAATTCAATCATGCATATAACTGTTCTAATGATTCAATCACACATATATGTGTTCTAAGGCTTTCAAAAAAAAATTATAGTAATTCTATCAATCATATATGTCAGCTAAGGTTGTCAAAACAAATTTATATTGATTCAATAATGCACATATGTGTTCTTTGGTTGTTAAAAAAAATTCATAGTGACTCATTCATGCATATATGTGTTCCAAGGCTGTCAAAAAAATTTCATAGTGATTCAATCATGCATATATGTGTTCTAAGGATGTCAAAAAAAATTTATAGTGATTCAATCGTGCATATATGTGTTCTAGTGCTGTCAAAAAAAATTCTTAGAGATTCAATCTTGCGTATGTGTTGTAAGGTTGTCAAAAAGATTTAATAGTGATCATGCATATATATGTTCTACGGCAGTAAAAAAAATTCATAGTGAGTCAATCATGCATATGATTTTTCAAAGGCTGTCAACAAAATTTCATAGTGATTCAATCATATATATGTGTTCTAATGTTGTCTAAAAAATTTCATAGTGATTTCATCATGCATATATGTGTTCTTACGATGCCAAAAAAATCTCACAGTGATTAAATCTTGCATATATGTGTTTTAATGCTATAAAAAAAAATCATAGAGATTCAATCATTTATATATGTGTTCTAATATTGTAAAAAAAAATTCATAGTGTTTCAATGATGCATATTTGTGTTCTAAGGTTGTCAAAAAAAAATTCATAGTGATTCAATCATGCATATATGTGTTCTAAGGCTGTAAAAAAAAATCATAGTGATTAAATCATACATATATGTGTTCTAATGTTGTCCAAAAAAATTTTTAGTGATTCAACGACGCATATATATGTTCTAAGGCTGTCAATTTTTTTTTATAGTGATTCAATCATTCATATATGTGTTCTAAGGCAGTAAAAAAAAAATCATAGTAATTCAATCATGTATATATGTGTTCTAATGATTCAATCTTGCATATATGTGTTCTAAGGATTTCAAAAAAAAATTATAGTGATTCTATCAATCATATATGTGTGCTAAGGTTGTCAAAAAAATATATATATTGATTCAATAATGCATGTATGTGTTCGATGGTTGTCAAAAAAAATTATAGTGATTCATTCAAGCATATTTGTGTTCTAAAGCTATCAAAAAAAAATCATAGTGATTCAATCATGCATATATGTGTTCTAAGAGGTCAAAAAAAAATCATAGTGATTCAATCTTGTATATATGTGTTATAGTGCTATAAAAAACTTCATAGAGACTCAATCATGCATATATGTGTTCTAAGCCTGTCAAAATTTTTTTATAGTGATTCAATCATGGATATATGTGTTCTGAGGTTGTCAGCAAAATTTTATAATGATTCAATCATACATATATGTGTTCTAATGCAGTAAAAAAAAATTCATAGTGACTCAATCATACATATATGTGTTCTTAGGATGTGAATTTTTTTTTATAGTGATTTAGTCTTTTATATATGTGTTATAATGTTGTCAAAAAATGTATGCATATATGTGTTCTAAGGCTGTAAAAAAAAATTCATAGTGATTCAATCATACATATATGTGTTCTAATGCTGTCAAATTTTTTTTTTAGTGATTCAATCTTGCATATATGTGTTCTAAGGCTGTCAAAAAAAAATCATAGTGATTCAATCATACATATACTGTCAAAAAAAATTTATAGTGACTCAATCATGCATATATGAGTTATAAGGCTGTCAAATTTTTTTTATAGTGATTCAATCATTCATATATGTGTTCTAAGCCAGTCAAAAAAAATTCATAGGAATTCAATCATGCATATATGTTTTGTAATGATTCAATCACACATATATGTGTTCTAAGGCTTTAAAAAAAATCTATAGTGATTCTATCAATCATATATGTCAGCTAAGGTTGTCAAAAAAAAATTATACTGATTTAATAATGCACATATGTGTTCTACGGTTGTTAAAAAAATTTCATATTGACTCATTCATGCATATATGTGTTCTAAGGTTATTAAAAAAAATTCATAGTGATTCAATCATGCATATATGTGATCTTAGGATGTCAAAAAAAATTCATAGTGATTTAATCGTGCATATTTGTGTTCTAGTGCTATCAAACAAAAATCTTTGAGATTCAATCTTGCGTATGTGTTGTAAGGCTGTAAAAAGATTTCATAGTGATCATGCATATATATGTTCTACGGCAGTAAAAAAAAATTCATAGTGATTCAATCATGCATATGATTTTTTTAAGGCTGTCAACTAACTTTCATAGTGATTCAATCATATATATGTGTTCTAATGTTGTCTAAAAAATTTCATAGTGATTCCATCATGCATATATGTGTTCTTACGATGCCAAAAAAAATTCACAGTGATTAAATCTTGCAAATATGTGTTTTAATGCTATCAAAAAAAAATCATAGAGATTCAATCTTTTATATATGTGTTCTAATGCTGTCAAAAAAATTTCATAGTGTTTCAAAGATGGATATTTGTGTTCTAAGGTTGTCAAAAAAAATTTCACAGTGATTCAATCATGCATATATGTGTTTTAAGGCTGTAAAAAAAAAATCATAGTGATTCAACCATACATATATGTGTCCTAATGCTGTCAAAAAAAAATTTAGTGATTCAACCATGCATATATGTGTTCTAAGGCTGTCAAATTTTTTTTATAGTGCTTCAATCATTGATATATGTGTTCTAAGGCAGTCAAAAAAATTTCATAGTAATTCAATCATGCATATATGTGTTCTAATGATTCAATCACACATATATGTGATCTAAGGATTTCAAAAAAAAATTATAGTGATTCTATCAATCATATATGTGTGCTAAGGTTGTCAAAAAAAAAATATATTGATTCAATAATGCATATATGTGTTCTACGGTTGTCAAAAAATTTTATAGTTATTCATTCAGGCATATATGTGTTCTAAAGCTATCAAAAAAAATTCATAGTGATTCAATCATGCATATATGTGTTCTTAAGAGCTCAAAAGAAATTCATAGTGACTTAATCTTGTATATATGTGTTATAGTGCTATAAAAAAAATTCATAGAGACTCAATCATGCATATATGTGTTCTAAGGCTGTCAAAAAAATTTTATAGTGATTCAATCATGCATATATGTGTTCTGAGGTTGTCAACAAAATTTTAAAATGATTCAATCATACATATATGTGTTCTAATGCAGTCAAAAAAATTTCATAGTGACTCAATCATACATATATGTGTTCTTAGGATGTGAAATTTTTTTTATAGTGATTTAATCTTTTTTATATGTGTTATAATGTTGTCAAAAAAATTATGCATATATGTGTTCTATGGCTGTAAAAAAAAATTCATAGTGATTCAATCATACATATATGTGTTCTAATGCTGTCAAATTTTTTTTTAGTGATTCAATCATGCATATATGTGTTCTAAGGCTGTCAAAAAAAATCATAGTGATTCAATCATACATATACTGTTAAAAAAAAATTATAGTGATTCAATCATTTATATATGAGTTCTAAGGCTGTCAAATTTTTTTTTATAGTGATTCAATCATTCATATATGTGTTCTAAGCCAGTCAAAAAAAATTCATAGGAATTCAATCATGCATATATGTGTTCTAATGATTCAATCACACATATATGTGTTCTAAGGCTTTCAAAAAAAAATTATAGTGATTCTATCAATCATGTATGTCAGCTAAGGTTGTAAAAAAAAAATTATACTGATTCAATAATGCACATATGTGTTCTATGGTTGTTAAAAAAATTTCATAGTGACTCATTCATGCATATATGTGTTCTAAGGCTATTAAAAAAAATTCATAGTGATTCAATCATGCATATATGTGAACTTAGGATGTCAAAAAAAATTCATACTGATTCAATCATGCATATATGTGTTCTAGTGATATCAAAAAAAATTCTTAGAGATTCAATCTTGCGTATGTGTTGTAAGGCTGTAAAAAAGATTTCATTGTGATCATGCATATATATGTTATACGGCAGTAAAAAAAAATTCATAGTGATTCAATCATGCATATGATTTTTCTAAGGCTGTCAACTAACTTTCATAGTGACTCAATCATATATATGTGTTCTAATGTTGTCTAAAAAATTTCATAGTGATTCCATCATGCATATATGTGTTCTTACGATGCCAAAAAAAATTCACAGTGATGAAATCTTGCAAATATATGTTTTAATGCTATAAAAAAAAATCATAGAGATTCAATAATTTATATATGTCTTCTAATGCTGTCAAAAAAATTTCATAGTGTTTCATAGATGCATATTTGTGTTCTAAGGTTGTCAAAAAAAATTCACAGTGATTCAATCATGCATATATGTGTTCTAAGGCTGTAAAAAAAAATCATAGTGATTCAATCATACATATATATGTCCTAATGCTGTCAAAAAAACATTTTAGTGATTCAACCATGCATATATGTGTTCTAAGGTTGTCAATTTTTTTTATAGTGCTTCAATCATTCTTATATGTGTTCTAAGGCAGTAAAAAAAAAATCATAGTAATTCAATCATGCATATATGTGTTCTAATGATTCAATCACGCATATATGTGATCTAAGGATTTCAAAAAACATTTATAGCGATTCTATCAATCATATATGTGTGCTAAGGTTGTCAAATATATATATATATTGATTCAATAATGCATATATGTGTTCTACGGTTGTTAAAAAAAATTCATAGTGATTCATTCATGCATATATGTCTTCTAAGACTATAAAAAAAATTTCATAGTGATTCAATCATGCATATGCGTGTTCTTAGGATGTCAAAAAAAATTCATAGTGATTCAATCTTGCATATATGTGTTCTAGTGCTATCAAAAAAATTTCATAGAGTTTCAATCTTGCGTATGTGTTCTAAGGCAGTCAAAAAGATCTCATAGTGATTCAATCATGCATATATATGTTCTAAGGCTGTAAAAAAAAATTAATGGTGATTCAATCATGCATATATGTTTTCTAAGGCTGTCAACAAAATTTCATAGTGATTCAATCATATATATGTGTTCTAATGTTGTCTAAAAAATTTCATAGTGATTCAATCATGCATATATGCGTTCTTACGATATCAAAAAAATTTCATAGTGATTAAATCTTGCAAATATGTTTTTAAGTGCTATAAAAAAAAATCATAGAGATTCAATCATTTATATATGTGTTCTAAGGTTGTCAAAAAAAATTCATACTAATTCAATCAAGCATATTTGTGTTCTAAGGTTGTCAAAAAAATTTCATAGTGATTGAATTATGCATAAATGCGTTCTAAGACTGTCAAAAAAATTCATAGTGATTCAATCATACATATGTGTTCTAATGCAGTCAAATTTTTTTTTATAGTGATTCAATCATTCATATTTGTGTTCTAAGCTTGTAAAAAAAAATTTCATAGTGATTCAACTATGCTTATATGTGTTCTAAGGCTGTAAAAAAAAATTTATACTGATCCAATCATACATATATGTGTTCTAATGCTATGAAAAAAAATTTGTAGTGATTTAATCTTACATATATGTGTTCTAAGGTTGTCAAAAAAAACTCATAGTGATTCAATCATTCATATATGTGTTATAAGGCAATAAAAAAAAAATTATAGTGATTCAATCATGCATATATGTGTTCTTAGGATGTCAAAAAAAATTCAAAGTGATTCAATCATGCATATATGTGTTCTAAGGCTTTCAAAAGAATTTAATTGTCATTCAATCATGCATATTTGTGTTCTAATGCTATAAAAAAAAATTCATAGTGATTCAATCATGCGTATATGTGTTCCTAGGATGTCAAAAAAAAATCATAGTGATTCAAACTTGCATATATGTGTTCTAGTGCTATCAAAAAATTTCATAGAGACTTAGTCACTTAAATGTGTCTTAAGGCTGTAAAAAAAAATGTGTAGTGATAATCATGCTTATATGTGTTCTAAGGCTGTCAAAAAAATTTCAGAGTAATTCAATCATGCATATATGTGTTCTAAGGCTGTCAAAAAAATTTCAGAGTAATTCAATCATGCATATATGTGTTTTAAAACTATAAACAAAATTTCATAGTGATTCAATCATACATATATGTGCTCTTATGTTGTCAAAAAAAATTCATAGTGATTCAGTCATGCATATATCTGTTCTTAGGATGTCAAAAAAAATTCATAGTGATTCAATCTTGCATATATGTGTTCTAATGCTGTCAAAAAAATTTCATAGTGATTCAATCATGCATAATTGTGTTCTATGGTTGTCAAAAAAATTTCATAGTGATTCAATCATGCATATATGTGTTCTAAGGCTGTAAAAAAAAATTCACAGTGATTTAATCATACATATATGTGTTCTAAGGCAGCCAAATTTTTTTTTTACACATTCAATCATGCATATATGCATTCTAAGTCTCTGAAAAAAAAATTATAGTGATTCAATCATGCATATATGTGTTCTAAGGTTGTCAAAAAAAAATCATAGTGATTCAATCATGCATATATGTGTTCTAAGTTGTCAATAAAATTTCATAGTGATTCAATCATAGATAAGTGTGTTATCTTGCTGTCAACGAGTTTTTACAGAGATTCAATCATGCGTATAAGTGTTATTAGGATGTGAAAAAAATTTCATAGTGATTCAATCTTGCATATATGTGTTATAATGCTGTAAAAAAAATTTCATTGCGATTCAATCATGCATATTTTTGTTCTAAGGTTGTCAAAAAAGATTCATAGTGATTTAATCATGCATATATGTGTTCTAAGGCTGTAAAAAAAAAGTGATAGTGATTCCATCATATATATATATATGTCTTCTAATGCTCTCAAACAAATTTTGTAGTGGTTCAATCATTAATATATGTGTTCTAAGGCTATCAAAAAAATTTCATAGTGATTCAATCATTCATATATGTGTTCTTAGGCAGTAAAAAAAACTTCATAGTAATTCAATCATACATATATGTGTTCTAATGATTCAATCATGCATATATGTTTGCTAAGGCTTTCAAAAAAATTTCATAGTGATTCAATAAAGCATATATGTTTGCTAAGGCTTTCAAAAAAATTTCATAGTGATTCAATACAGCATACATGTGCGCTAAGGTTGTCAAAAAAACTTTATATTGATTCAGTAATGCATATATGTGTTCTACGTTTGTCAAAAAAATTCATAGTGATTCATTGCTGGATATTTGTTTTCTAAGGCTATCAAAAAAATTTCATAGTGATTCAATCATGCGTATATGGGTTCTTAAGATGTCAAAAAAAAAATCAGTCATTCGACCTTGCATATATGTGTTCTAGTGCTGTCAAAAAAATTCCATAGAGATTCAATCTTGTGTATACGTCTTCTAAGGCTATCAAAAAGATTTCACAGTGATTAAGTCTTGCATATATGTGTTCTAATGGTGTCAAAAAAAATTCATAGTGATTCAATCATGCATAAACTTTTTCAAAGGCTGTCAACAAAATTTTATAGTGATTCAATCATATATATGTGTTCAAATGTTGTCAAAAAAATTTCATAGTGATTCAATCTTGCAAATATGTGTTCTAATGCTGTTAAAAAAAAATCATAAAGATTCAATCATGCATATATGTGTTCTAAGGCTGTCAAAATTTTTTTATAGTGATTCAATCATGCATATTTGTGTTCTAATGTTGTCAAAAAAAATACAAATATGCATATATGTGTTCTCTGTAAAAAAAAAATCATAGTGATTCAATCATACATATATGTGTTCACTCATAGTGATTCTAATGAGTGAATTTTATAGTGATTCAATCTTGCATATATATGTTCTAAGGCTATCAAATTTTTTTTACTGTGATTTAATCATGCATATATGTGTTCTAATGCTATCAAAAAAATTACATAGTGATTCAATCATGCATATATGTGTTCTTAGGATGTCAAAAAAAAATCATAGTGATTCAATCTTAAATATATGTGTTCTAGTGCAGTCAAATTTTTTTTATAGTGATTCAATATTGCATATATGTGTTCTAAGGCTGTCATAAAAATTTAATAGCGATTTAATCAAACAAATGTGTCCTAAGGTTGTCAAAAAAAATTCATTGCGATTCAATCATAAATATATGTTTTCTAAGGTTGTCCAAAATTTTGTAGTGATTCTATCCCACAGATATGCATTCTAAAGCTGTAAAAAAAATCCATAGTGATTCAATCATGCATATGTGTTCTTAGGATGTCAAAAAAATTTCATAGCGATTCAATCTTGCATATATGTGTTCTAAGGTTGTCAAAAAAATTTTAATTGTGATTCAATCATGTGTATATGTGTTCTACTGATATCAAAAAAATTTCATAGTGATTCAATCATGCATATATGTGCGCTTAGGATGTCAAAAAAAATTCATAGTGATTCAATTTTGCCTATATGTGTTCAAGTGCTCTCAGAAAAATTTCATAGAGATTCAATCATGCAAATATCTTTTCTAAGGCTATCAAAAAAATTTCATTGTGATTCAATCATGTGCATATATGTTCTAAGTCTGTCAACAAAATTTCTTAGTGATTCAATCATACATATATCTGTTCTAATGCAGTAAAAAAAATTCTTAATGATTCAATCATGCATATATGTCATCTTAGGATGTCAAAAAAATTTCATAGTGATTCAATCTTGCATATAAGTGTTCTAATGCTGTAAAAAAAAATTGTAGTGACTCAATCATGCATATTTGTGTTCTCAGCTTATCAAAAAAAAATTGTAGTGATTCAATCATACATATATGTTTTCTAAGGCTATAAAAAAAATTTGTAGTGATTCAATAATTCATATATGTGTTCTAGGGCAGTCAAAAGAAAACTTCATTGTGATTCAATCAGGCATATATGTGTTATACGGCTATAAAAAAAACTTCACAATGATTTAATCATATATATATGTGCTCTAAAGCTATCAAAAAAATGTCATAGTGATTCAATCAAGCATATATATGTCCTAATGTTGTCAAAAAAAATTCATAGTGATTCAATCATGCATATATGTGTTCTAAGGCTATCAAAAAAAATTCATAGTGATTCTATACTACATATATGCGTTCTAAGGCTATAAAAAAAATCATAGTGATTCAATCATGCATATGTGGGTTCTTAGGATGTCAAAATTTTTTTATACTGATTCAATGTTGCATATATATGTTCTAAGGCTGTCAAAAGTTTTTTATTGTGATTCAATCAGGCATGTATGTGTTCTAATGCTATCAAAAAAATTAAATAGTGATTCAATCATGCATATATGTGTTCTTAGGATGTCAAAAAAATTTCATAGCGATTTAATCTGGCATATTTGTGTTCTAAGTCTGTCAAAAAAAATTAATAGTGATTCAATCATGTATATATGTGTTCTAATGCTATAAAAAAAAAATCATAGTGATTTAATCATGCATATATGAGCTCTTAGGATGTCAAAAAAAAATCATAGTGACTAAATCTTGCGTATATGTGTTCTAGTGCTATCAGAAAAATTTCATAGAGATTCAATCATGCATATATGTTTTATAACGCTGTCAAAAAAATTTCATTGTGATTCAATCAAGTGTATATATGTTGTAAGGCTGTCAACAAAATTTCATAGTGATTCAATCACAAATATATGTATTCTAATGCGGTCAAAAAAAATTCATAGTGATTCAATCATGCATATAGGTCGTCTTAGGATGTCAAAAAAAAATCATATTGATTCAATCTTGCATATATGTGTTCTAATGCTGCAAAAAAAATTATTAGTGATTCAATCATGCATATTTTTGTTCTAAGGTTGTCAAAAGAAATATATAGTGATTCAATCATGCATATATGTGATCTAAGGCTGTCAAAAAAAATTCATAGTGATTCAATCATTCATATATGCGTTCTTACGATGTCAAAAAAATTTCATAGTGATTAAATCTTGCAAATATGTTTTTAAGTGCTATAAAAAAAAATCATAGAGATTCAATCATTTATATATGTGTTCTAAGGTTGTCAGAAAAAATTCATACTAATTCAATCAAGCATATTTGTGTTCTAAGGTTGTCAAAAAAATTTCATAGTGATTGAATTATGCATAAATGCGTTCTAAGACTGTCAAAAAAATTCATAGTGATTCAATCATACATATGTGTTCTAATGCAGTCAATTTTTTTTTTATAGTGATTCAATCATTCATATTTGTGTTCTAAGCTTGTAAAAAAAAAATTCATAGTGATTCAACTATGCTTATATGTGTTCTAAGGCTGTAAAAAAAAATTTATAGTGATTCAATCATACATATATGTGTTCTAATGCTATGAAAAAAAATTTGTAGTGATTTAATCTTATATATATGTGTTCTAAGGTTGTCAAAAAAAACTCATAGTGATTCAATCATTCATATATGTGTTATAAGGCAATCAAAAAAAAATTATAGAGATTCAATCATGCATATATGTGTTCTTAGGATGTCAAAAAAAATTCAAAGTGATTCAATCATGCATATATGTGTTCTAAGGCTTTCAAAAGAATTTAATTGTCATTCAATCATGCATATTTGTGTTCTAATGCTATCAAAAAAAATTCATAGTGATTCAGTCATGCGTATATGTGTTCCTAGGATGTCAAAAAAAAATCATAGTGATTCAAACTTGCATATATGTGTTCTAGTGCTATCAAAAAATTTCATAGAGACTCAGTCACTTAAATGTGTCTTAAGGCTGTAAAAAAAAATGTGTAGTGATAATCATGCTTATATGTGTTCTAAGGCTGTCAAAAAAATTTTAGAGTAATTCAATCATGCATATATGTGTTTTAAAACTATAAACAAAATTTCATAGTGATTCAATCATACATATATGTGCTCTTATGTTGTCAAAAAAAATTCATAGTGATTCAGTCATGCATGTATGTGTTCTTAGGATGTCAAAAAAATTTCATAGTGATTCAATCTTGCATATATGTGTTCTAATGCTGTCAAAAAATTTTCATAGTGATTCAATCATGCATAATTGTGTTCTATGGTTGTCAAAAAATTTTCATAGTGATTCGATCATGCATATATGTGTTCTAAGGCTGTAAAAAAAAATTCACAGTGATTTAATCATACATATATGTGTTCTAAGGCAGCCAATTTTTTTTTTTACACATTCAATCATGCATATATGCATTCTAAGTCTCTGAAAAAAAAATTATAGTGATTCAATCATGCATATATGTGTTCTAAGGTTGTCAAAAAAAAATCATAGTGATTCAATCATGCATATATGTGTTCTAAGTTGTCAATAAAATTTCATAGTGATTCAATCATAGATAAGTGTGTTATCTTGCTGTCAACGAGTTTTTACAGAGATTCAATCATGCGTATAAGTGTTATTAGGATGTAAAAAAAATGTCATAGTGATTCAGTCTTGCATATATGTGTTATAATGCTGTAAAAAAAAATTCATTGTGATTCAATCATGCATATTTTTATTCTAAGGTTGTCAAAAAAGATTCATAGTGATTTAATCATGCATATATGTGTTCTAAGGCTGTAAAAAAAAAGTGATAGTGATTCAATCATATATATATATGTCTTCTAATGCTCTCAAACAAATTTTGTAGTGGTTCAATCATTAATATATGTGTTCTAAGGCTATCAAAAAAATTTCATAGTGATTCAATCATTCATATATGTGTTCTTAGGCAGAAAAAAAAACTTCATAGTAATTCAATCATGCATATATGTTTGCTAAGGCTTCCAAAAAAATTTCATAGTGATTCAATAAAGCATATATGTTTGCTAAGGCTTTCAAAAAAATTTCATAGTGATTCAATAAAGCATACATGTGCGCTAAGGTTGTCAAAAAAACTTTATATTGATTCAGTAATGCATATATGTGTTCTACGTTTGTCAAAAAAATTCATAGTGATTCATTGCTGGATATTTGTTTTCTAAGGCTATCAAAAAAATTTCATAGTGATTCAATCATGCGTATATGGGTTCTTAAGATGTCAAAAAAAAAATCATAGTCATTTGACCTTGCATATATGTGTTCTTGTGCTGTCAAAAAAATTCCATAGAGATTCAGTCTTGTGTATACGTCTTCTAAGGCTATCAAAAAGATTTCACAGTGATTAAGTCTTTCATATATGTGTTCTAAGGGTGTCAAAAAAAATTCATAGTGATTCAATCATGCATAAACTTTTTCAAAGGCTGTCAACAAAATTTTATAGTGATTCAATCATATATATGTGTTCAAATGTTGTCAAAAAAATTTCATAGTGATTCAATCATGCATATCTGTGTTCTTAGGATGTCAAAAAAATTTCATAGTGATTCAATCTTGCAAATATGTGTTCTAATGCTGTTAAAAAAAAATCATAAAGATTCAATCATGCACATATGTGTTCTAAGGCTGTCAAATTTTT